>NC_087519.1:25444505-25755755 GCF_963921805.1 Phalacrocorax carbo | reverse complement strand
GGACACCGGTAACGTGTAAATCCTTCAGCATTGCCCCAGTTGCTTGGACAGTGCTAGCACAGGAAATCAGGAAATTGTTGCTACTCAGTGTTCAACTGCAAAAATACTGTGACGCTTTGACACCATTTGGTGGAGGAAGTGGTTTTAAGCGTTGATTAATTGCTCAGACTTTTTTTCTCTCTTGAACATTACTTTCCCAATCTCAAGTTTTCATTCTTTCCTCATTCAAGATGCTTCCTCAAGTCACCCACTTTGTTCAGGCAGTGAGGCTGTCTGTTGTTGCAAAAACCCACAGCCTCTCTAGGAGCTGAAAGGTGCAACTCAAAAGCTGCACCTGTGTGTCTCTGCCTGCAGCAGATGATGCTTGTCCTCGGGGGTTGCATGTCCTGGAAGGGGGCGTTGCTTGCCTTTGTGTGCTCTCCTCAGAGGATTTCTGCTGTCAGAACAGGCTTGGAGCTACTCTGGGCTGCTCCTTTGGGAAATCCACCCCTACGATGCATCAGGCTTGCTGTGCCACTACCAATAGTGAGGAACAAGCTCCAAGGATGGGCCATGGGAAAGGGATGCCTTGCAGCAGTTCACTGTCATTGTGCCTTGTAAAGCAAAGCCCTTCTGAGCCTGGGGCTGTGGGCAGGTGATGCTCCAAGTGGTCCCTAAAGGTAAATGAGGAGGGGAGAAGGCTGGACAGGGTTCCCCTTTCTCCCACCCCACTGTGAAAGCACATTATCGAGCAAAGGGCACAGCGAGGAGCTGGCACGTGCGGCCCCCACGTGTGAATCCTGCTGGGCTGATGGGAAGTGGTGCAAAGCAATGCCTCTTCTCTCTGACCCTGTGAATCCTCTGCAAGGTTTGGCTGTGGGCATCCCACCCACCGCAGGATTTGCTTCATCAGGGATCTTTAGGGTAAACTGTTTTGTAACTGAGCCATGCAAAGCTGTCAAATGAGTTGTAAATGCTTTTTGCTTGTGTGGTCCTTTGGTTGCCCCACCCTACCCTAAAGAAAACTAAAATTTTTCCAAGCCCTTTGGCTGCGCTTTGGGGAGGGCAGCAGGCAAGAGCAGGGATGCCCAAGTCTGTGTGTATCTTGTGCTCCCATGGGGCCACACAGGGTACTTTTGTCCTGCTGGGCTGCGTCCTGGTCCTGCTGCAGAGGGTTTAGTGCACCAAAGGCATGTGAACTTCCTTGACGTCTTCAAAATTTCCCTTTGCAGCTTCTTGCCAAGCAGCCATCCCTTTGGATGGCATGTGCCAGCTCGGCAGGCTCCAGCACTGCAAAGCCTCGTTGCCTTGCCTGTTAAACAGAGGCAGGTGGCGAATGTGGTTGGTGATGGAAGTGCTAGCGATGCTCAGACGTCAACCTAAAGAAAATAAAGGGGTGGGAGCTGTAACCTTTATGTTAAAGGCCTCTAGAAACAGAACAGCTTGCTCACCAGTTTGAAACTTGGGCAGGTCCTGGAGAGAGGTCGGAGCAGCTGGTACACCTCCAGCAACTCACAGGGCAGTTCCCCCACTCCCTAAGGATGGTGCCACGTGCCCTGGCCAAACAAAGGGCCCCCTGTGTGGCAGAATCTGAGATAACAGCCAGCAGGAGAGCAATGTGGGGACAAGAAGGCTTGCAGGCCGAAGGCACCTTATTTCTGTGCTCCCAAGACTGTCACTATGAGGAGCAAAGCTTGTCTCCTGCTACCCTCTGTTTGCCCCCAGCAGTGTTGTGGGAGCCTTCAGAGATGACCCAGCTTTGCTTCCTTAATGTCCCCCAGGCTGCCAGCACAGCATTGGGTAACCTGTCCCTGCTGCTGTGTCCAGGGCTGCTCCAGGACTTTCAAGACCAGAACAGTAAGGATGCAGCAGTACCTTCTGCACGTCAGGTCCTGGACCATATTGTACATCTTTTCGGAGCAGGCTGAGAGCTGGGCACGGTCCCCTACACTGCAAATACAGCTTGAGAAACCTCTGCAAGGGAGGAGGGGATGGTGGCACAGTCTGTAAGGACACAGCACGGCAGTCCCCACTCTGCAAGGAGCATGGGAAATGCTGTGCCCTCCAGCCATCTCTCCAAGCTGCCCCACATACCCCACCATGCAGAGAGGTCATCAGCTTTCCCTCTGGCAAGGGGATGCTCCCGCCCAGCAGCATTGAGGACAGTGAGATCTGGGCTAGGAAGAGCTGGCAGATGTCAACTGCATTGCTGGTCCAGGCCCAGGGGATGTCCCTGATGCGTCACAGTAGCGTGATCCTGTGGAGGTACGTAGCATGCGAGATGTGTACTGAGTGCTGTGTTCTCCTGGCGTCCCTGTGGGAGGAAGATGGGCCTCACGTGAGTGGGGTGGTTTCACTCTGTACTCAAGGATAAGGGAGAGCTGGAGAACATCTTCCCCATTAAATTGTTTGGTGACTGTTTCTTTTGTTTGCTGACGAAGATAAGTCTAGCACGAGCTCACCGGCATGGAGACATTTCTGTACACATGGGGTTTCTACAGCTATGTAGAGGACATCGGTACGTTGTGCAACTCCTGAGTGAATGAAAACAAAGTATTCCTTCCTCTTCTCTTCCTCTGTCTCAGTACCATTTAGGGGAAATGCTGATTTTTTAATTTTTTTTTTTCTTTTGCTAAAGTCAGTGTTAGCCTAAACATTCGGTTAAGCTTTTTCCAAAGGCTGTACCCTTGGAGGAGGAGTTCCCAGTGAAGGCTTGGGATCTGCACAGGTGCTGCAGAAGTGGTATGTACTGACCAGGGCTGAAATAGGTCCATGAGCTGGGGCCAGCAGCCTAGAAGATGGAAGAGAACTTGGATGAGCACAGAACACTTTTAGTTTTTAAAGACAGCAAACCCAGTGGGGAACATGTGAGGGAAGTGCAGAGTTGGACCTGGGAAAAACTCACGTGGCACCCAGGACACATAGGGAGGACTGGGGAGCAGCAGACGTCCAACCCGAGTGACATGGCACCAGAGTTTCAGTGGCTGCCAGCCACCTGTCTGCACCACACCCCAGGATGGAGCCTGGTGTTTACTGTGTCAGAATGGGTCATCTGGTCCCTCCCTGTACCATCTTTATACAGGGAGGGTTCTCCATGCAGGAAGCTGTGTGGGCATGAAAAGCCCTCTTGGCTACAGTGGTGACAGTGGAAGATGGTCTCTGGGGGTGCTGAGGACCTTGTGATGACCCAAAGCCCAGTCAGGAGGGCAAAGCTGGGCTTCAAATGGCAGCTCTGTGGTCACAGTGGATCTTACTTGCACATCTGCCTTGGTGATGGGTTGGCATGTTCACTGAATCTTTCCTTGAAAATAATTTTGCCTTGGGCTTTTGGTGGCAGCTGCTACTCTTCCCTGCACTAGAAGTGTCATGGTCTGCAAGCTTTGTGGTCCCACATAATATATTTTTTTTTTTGCTGTTACATATCTGTTATTGGGGCCCCAAATTAAGGCTCTGTTGAATTTTCTAATTTGTTGTAGGCAATTCTGGCAGCTGCATGTCTTGCCATGCTGCTGCTGGTGATGTCCTTACTGTGCATCTCATCAGTGGGCACCTGCTACTGGTAGACTATCACCCCAGAAGATGCATGGTGCTCCTTTGCACTCCTTCTATGGCTGGAGGAGGAACTGGCAGCTATAGCTGTGTTAGCAACTCTGCTCCTCTGCTGCTGTCCTCCCCCTCCGCCTTGGCTTTTGTTGTCACCACAGCCCTGGTGACACTCCCGCAGAGAGGAGGACCTGGCTGCTGACTCATGGCATTGTCCTTCCCTATTACCATCCCACCTTCTGATGGGAACTTGATGGGACAGATCAGTTCTGATGCAGTAGCATCAGTGGGACTGAGGCCCTGGGAGAGTAGCACCACATGGTTAAAGAAGCTGGGGTTGAATATGGACACTTCATCTTGGTTGGCTCAGAAAAGCCCTCAGGATGTTCCTGGCACAGGTTGAAAATTTGTTGACTGAGAAGCACCGGACAAAAACCTGTGGTGTCAAAACTGCCATCTTAATGATCTGCAGAACAACCTTGTCGGAACCATTTCTGCAGGGAGGGTGGTGACAGCCACAGTGGGGGACCGGAGCTGGCAGAGGTTTGGCCATCTGCCTGCCTGTGCATGCTGAGATGCCACAGGCCACTGCGCGTAGGGGTGGCAAAGTTGGTGGTCATTGGGACTTTGGGTTGCTTGCTCCATCTGAGCCTCTCTGGTCAGACCTTTCTCCTGAGTGATTGCTTTCAGCACAGCCCCTTCTAATGCGAGTTGTGCTGGATGCCCTTGCTTGATGAAAATAGAACAATGACCTCAAGGGTTTTCCTTTGAGAGTGTCTTGAGGGAGAACAAATGGGAAGGATTTGAACAGGCCATCTGCTCCCTTCCCATCCGGCTGTGCTGGGCCAGGCCCTGCAATAAGGTTGGGAGAAGGGCAAAGCATGCCTGGACATTGTGCTTGAAGGGTGTGAGAAGGTGCAGCATGCAGGGTAGGGGCCTTTTGAATCCCATCAGACCAGGGACCGGTCTTGGGGAGCTGAAGTCAATGGAGCCTGTGAGAAACTGCTGCCCCTGGAGCAGCTCCTGCCCTGGACACCTCTGCCTTCTGCTCTCAGTGGACCTCCTGAAGCCCACCCTGGCTGGGCTGAGCTGTAGGGCAGGGACTCCAGCAAACGTGGCCAGTTTGGATTGGGTCTGACCTCTCCATACTTGTCCTGGTCCCGGGAGCTGGGGAAGGCAAGCCTGGGAGAGGGGTGCATCCCCTGAGACCCACAGATCAGCTGAGCCAATTTGTGGAGAGCAGCAAGCCACTGACTGCTGGCTCCTCCAAGGTCTGTGCGTTGTTAAACGCTGGGGCATGAGGGCACCCTGGTGTTCAGGGCTGCTTCTTTTGAAGGGCATGTCCTCCTTCCTAAGAGCTTGGGGGTCTCTGGGGAATGATGCTCTGGGTTTGGTCCAGCTGAGAGCTCTGCCCCACCCTGGGGAAGTGTGGGCCAGCCTGCGTCACTCTACAGTGTCACGATCATTAGTGGCAGGACATCATCAAAGGGTGTTCCCGTGGGTAGCATGAGTTATGGGAGCCCAGCCCAGCGCAAGCGAGGAGACACAGCAGCCTGGCTATCCTGCTGCTGCCCCAAGGTCTGGGAGTTCCCAGCCCGGTGCAGATGGAGGGGGCGAGACCTGGACACTGGCTGTCCCATGTCCATGGGCATGCTGTGCTCTTGTCCCCAGGCAGTGTGGTGTCTGTCTTACCTAGGTGAGCCAGGTGCTTTCCTCGTGCATCTGGCGAGATGCAACTCGTCAGCAGGCTCCTGCTGCTGGAGCAGGAGCAGGCACATGTCCTGTGCTGCAGACACACCAAGCAGGGCATGAGCCCAGTAGGATTTGTAGTTCGTGCTGGAACTGTCAAATCCTTGTGTGTTCCTATCTCTGGGCATTGCAGACTGTATTTTTTTAACCTCAGGTGCCCTCCTGGGTATGCTTGTTTGGTTAGGAGTTGAGACTGGGAGGAAACCTGGTGTTCTGCTCTTTGGTTTGGGTTCAGCTTTGGTTACAGGGCTGTTTCTGCCTGTCCTCTGTTCCAGCCACTGAGGTCTCTTAGTCCAGGTCAAGCCCAGCCTGGGAGCTGAGTGGTGAGGAAAGGAGTTACTACTGTGTGATCTCTGTGTTCTCCTGCCTTTGTTTTGGCAAAAGACAGGTCCCAGCATCCCTGCCAGCAGTGGGGCTTGTGCTAGTGGTGGGAATGGGAGGGTTGGCCTGCAAAGCAGGACCGTGGGACAGTCAAGCATGCTGCTTAGGAGCAGCTTCCATCCCATTTTCAAGGCTCCAGCTGCTCCCCAAAGCTGGTGTCAGCCTGGCCACGTCCCGTACCTTCTCTGATGCCCAGCTTCTTGCTGCAGGTTGGGACTGCATGTCCTGCAGATGTGCCTCTGCCCCAGAAGAAACCCTGGTCCAGGCCCTTGGGGCTGAACCTCTTGAGGTCTGGCTGGAGCAAGGACTTGGCTTGAGCCAGGCTGCACTTCTGCAAGAGGCAGCATGCCACTGCCTCCGTCCCTGTGCTGGGCAGAACAGGTAGGGATTGCGCCCCGGGCCTGTTCCTGGCACTGTATGTCTCTTGGCATGCAGGCTAACCTTTTACATGAGCTGGAGCCACAAGCAGCCAGCACTAGGGCTCTGCCTCCTCCCAGCCCTCTGCAGGGCAGGGGTGCCCTCACCCTGGGGGGGTCCTGCTGGGCGTGCACAGGGGGACCGCTGAGCCCCATCGACTGCCTGGGCATGACTTGGCCCCCACCAGGGATCAGGTTAGGTCTTGTGTCCAGGTGCAGGCAGCCCAGTTGATGTAATGTGCCTGTTGCTGCTCGGCGGGGAATGTTGCTCACCTGCCCGGGGAGGCACGCGCTCTCGCATGGCTTGGCACTGCCTGCCAAGGCTTAATCTCCATTGTTTGACAGCTGGCGCTCTGCTGACGTCAATCCCATGGCTCAGGGGGCTTTTTGGGGAGGAATGGGCAAGTCTCTGCATATGCATACTTGCAGGCTTAGCAGAAAAACATTGCATGGAAACCATAGAGGGAGAGGGGTGAGAAGAAGAAGAAAGGAAGACAGAGGCACAGCTCCAAGGGATGCTGCTCCTCTGTGGCATCGCCCAGCCCCAGGAGCTGCTGGGTGACTCAAACCTGGGTTTACCTGGTCCGGCAGAATCCCTGATAGGGGGGAAAAATGTGACCTTATGCATACAGCTTGTTGGGAAGCGCTGCTCAGTTCCCCTCCCATGCTGAGGATCTATGTGTGCCCTGTAGGCATCTCACCTGCATTTCTTTCTGATACCTCCCCTACCACCTCCAGCCAGCTGAGACTGTGGACATTGGCTGCTGGATGTTGTCTCTTATGCTGGGTGACTGCTGTTCTCCTCCCATTCTCATCTCAAGGCCTAGGGTAGAGGTGCGATTTTGTCCTTTTTTATATATCATTAATGAAGCTGTTCAGCCATGTCTGTATTGTGCCAGCTCTGGACATCACTGTCATGCCTCAAGGGACCATTTCAGGATGCTCCCTGGAAGCCATGCCCAGGCCACTTTTGGCATTGGCTGACTTATGCTCAGCTCTGCTGCCTTTCTCCCAGCGAATAAGTTATGTGGGCGACACCCTAGGTCTCCTGTGGACTGATCCCTCCTCCGCGCATCAGCAGATATAAAGGGTGATCCGCACTGCACTCACTGCTCTGGGGAAAGCTGAGCATCCTTTGTTGCTGTTTGCACAAATGGTCCAGGTCCAGCTCCTACGTGTCTGTCTTGCAAAGCCTCCCTTAGCTTTGGAGCCTGGAAAACGCTCCCTGGGGAGTCTTGGCATGGAGACCACAGCTTCCAGGCTGAGGCACTGGCGCTTCTGCTTCCACTTCTGACCGTAACAACACATCCTGATAGCAATTGTTCTCCGAGCTGGAAATCCTGTCCACTCTGCTGCGGGACTTGTGCTCCCAAGCAGCTTGAGGTCTTTGGTCAATGCAGTCAACCCTTCCCGCAAGGGAAATGACTCTTGCCCTGCTGCTCAGCGGCAGCCACCTCTCTGGCACAAGCTGCTCCACTCCTGGGCTTGGCTGCTTGGCAGGACTAGCTTTAATGTCCTTAAATATATTTTGTTAAAAAAAAAAAAAAAAAAAGCAAAGTGGGGAGTGAGGAAGCAAAAGAGGAAGCCAAGAGTTACCATAAATAGCTTGGAAGGGATTTTTTTTTCTTTCCTGGCTTAGAAAGCAACTTGGTGGAAACAGTCCTGAAGCTCAACCTTGGTCATGCCTGGGAAGTGGAAACCCTGAAATCCATTTCAGGTCTGTGGATAGAGCTGAGAGCCCATGACCAGGGGGGTCAAAGGACTCTTTAAATCTGCTGCTTCAACTTTTCAAACTAAGTTGTTTTCTTTTGCCCCCCACCCCTGGAGAGTGCAAAAGCATGTAAGTAGCCATTGGAGCGAATTGCTTAACGTCTTGACTTAGGTTGCCTTTTCGTTTTGTTTGCACCACTGGCATTGGTCTGTGTTCCTTCCTGACTACGTATTTTTGAGGCCTTGGAAATGAAAGTTGGATGATACCCACCAGGCAAGACTGCTAGCACAGCATTTGAGTTTTTAGATGCCCAGGGAAATATATTGACTATTTCTTGGTCTGGAGGAGGGGAAATAAGAGGTGTTCTATGGTAAGTTTTTCTGGAGAAAGCTGGATTCCTCAGTGTGATTAGTCAAATACTATGATTCAGCCCTCCCCCAACAAATGAGGCATCCAGAAGTATGCAGGGAGTTTCTCTTGCTTGAAATTCTGGTCTGGAGGGTACGTTTGGGCTGTATAACTCGGTTTTCTTCACAGACAAAAACTGTGCCTGATCAACAAAATAACTCCTTTGATCACTTTTTTTTAAAGCAGGGAGCCATTAAGAAAAATAGCATGCAAGTTCATAGCTCTAAGAAAGACAGGATGAGCCCACAGCATCCTCTTGTGTATCACATTATCTTCTTGCCCAACCCCTGTGCATCATCTGGCACGCCAGGGGTCAGTGGCAAAACTGGTATTTTCTAGCTAATATTTGGATTTTTAAAAATAGTTTGCTGAGGCTGGGTTCATACCTCTTGTTCCCTGCCCACAAACAAGCAGCAGGGTGATAGTTCCTGGCACACTCTAATTGTGGGTACATGAGGTGGGATAGCCCAGCAGGGTGAGTCCTGGAGATGCTGTAGGATGGAGGACAGACATTCCTAAAGGACCTATTTCCAAACTGGTATAGACATTGCACCTCTTCTGAGACTGTAGCCAGGGAGATGATGCTGCATGCAGGACATGCTCCAGCCGCCCAGCCTAGGCTTTGGAGACCCATGACAATTCAGCATGATTAACAAATTGGAAGAAATTACAAGTGTGCCAGAAACTACTCTAGAAACTAAACTGGGAAGACTTATGGGAAGTTATGTGCACACCTTTAATAAGACAAGGCTTCAGAGGAGAGGAGAGGTGATGTTTTGTTCAGAAATATTAATAAAAGATATTGCTTTCTTCTATAGACCTGACCTCACTGCTCTCATGACTCTTGTATTGGTAAGTGCTGTGATTTTATCCATGACACATAAAATTTGCACTCACCTGAAGCATCAGGGAAGCTGATAAGGGAACTGAGTGATCACTCTGAATAGCTCCCTCTCCAGAACATCCCCTAGCCTGGATTTGGGCTGAGTCTACACCTTCCCCAGTAAGGCTGCCAGTCTTGGCTTGATGATAGCATGGGAGGAAGAATTTACCCTCTCCTTGCTAGTTACAATGATTAATCACATCCATCATTGAATAGCAGGGTCTTAACAGGATTTGGCTTTCCCTCTGAGTCACAGTGGCAGATGCCATCTCCCTGGTGGCCAAGGACTGGTGGTCCCAAAACTGTCTTTGAAACACTGGCTGCCCAAAAACTCTCTAAGATGCCCTCAGTTCCACTTGCAAAGGAGCTCCCATTGCTTTGCTGGCCCCAGGAGCCAGGGAGTGTCTGGCTGAGAATAAGTGGGATTCAGGGTGCCAGTGTGGAGGGTGCTTGCTAGTGCAGGCAAGCTTCTGGGCCCTGCAATGCATGATGGCTGGCCAAGCCCCACCTGCCTTGGGAGAAGCTCCCTCAGCAGGTCTGCAGCTGATGCTCAGCAGTGTAGCTGATAGAGGACCTACAGTGAGGACTCGGTTCATGTTGCCTGGGAGAGATGCTGTGTTGGGCACATGGGGAGGAGCTGGGTCCCTCTTTGTAAAACCAATCCTGTTTAGGAAAGCTTGTTCCTAACAGCTGAGGTATGGTGGGAAAATGTTCTGCTTTGCTAGCTGCTAACAGATGCCTGCTTAGCCATGGAGGCCAGGACCCACAGATTCACCAGCTACCTGGGGCAGATCTCCACTAGGAATAAGGCATCAGTTTTGCTGAAGATCTGCTTAGATCCCAGTGGTGGGCAGAGGTGATGGACAGACTCCAAGAGGAGGTTTGGCTTAGCTATTCCCTCAGGAGCTCCCTTGCCTTTCAAGACTACAGCAGCCGGTCCAGAGAAGGGACTGAAAGCCTTTGACTTTCAGATGGAAGTTGTTGGTTTTTTGTAATAGCATTAGAAACCTCATTACCTCTGTCAGTTTCACCCAGTTTTAACAGGGCTTTGTCAGGAGTAAGCCAGCCAGCATGAAAATTTTGCCAAAGCTCATCCAGCAGTTGGTAAGTGCAGATATCAACGAGTCAGGTGCTTGAAAGCCCTTGGAGAAGTAATTAGGGAGAGCAACCAGAGGAGGAAAGGAGGCAATGCACCAAGCTTGTTGGCTCCTTCACCCTGCAGGCACACTTTGCTCTTTTGCTCCAAGCAATGGTCAAGGAAGACAAGGCTTCTCCTGTGTAGGGCTGTTGAAAAGCTTCCGGAGAAAAGGCAAGGAGGAAACTACAGGGAATCAGCCATGGTTTGCATGGTTTCTCTGGCCCAATGATGGGGAGGTTGTGCTTGGGGTGCGATCAGATGGGCAGGAGGAGGCAGTGGCAGCAAGGACAGTGGTATGGAGTAGAGGTAGACTTGGAGGGATGGGGACTGGTGAAGCTGGATACCTCTGGAGAAGGTGGGGCTGTAGCAGGTCCTGCCCCAAATGAGCCACGGGTGTTGGAACAGTGGCAACTTTGGGCTTCTTTTGATTAAAAATTGTGTGTTTTCCATGGAAGATGGATTGTGAAAGGCCTAAGATCTGAGAATCCATGGGTTTCAGCTCTACTGCTGCTCATCCCAGTGCTGGGGGTCTCGCTGGGCAAAGCCTGTCAGGTTGCTCTCCAGTGCACTCTGCTTGCACTCTCCAGCAGTTTTGCAACATACAGTTCCTTTTTCTTGTTATTTCAGCTCTAGGAAAAGCACGGCTGGTGCCAGCCTTTCTGCTCATGGCTTCCTCCATCTTGGGCAGCCCCAGAGTTTCCCCCCTTCTCTGCCTGAGCTTCCAGGCTTGCCAGCATCAACCCCACCATGTCACACTTGACCTTCCCAACTGGAACATGGTACGTGGCTGTCAAGAGATCCCCTTGAATGAGTTGCAAAGGGCTTGGGGGTAATTCAGCTCCTCAGAAGGAGAGGATGACTGGAGGGAAGGGATGGAGAAGCATCCCAAGGAGAATCTCACAACTCGAAGGTGAGGAGACTCTCCTCGTCATTTGCTGCCTGAACCACCAAGTGTTGCTGGTTGCATGCTGTGTGTCACTGCTCCCAAGCCGGCCATCACAGGGTCAGAGCTTTGGGATAGCAGAGGAGGAAAGTAATGTATATAAACATAGACTCACTGGAAACCAGGCTTGTTAACTTTCCTAATAACTAATAGCTTAGCTCTGTGCTTCTCTGTTTCTCCAAACCGGGGGCTGACAGCTCCCTGGCTGCTTGCTTCTGAGAAATGGCTTTCCCTGTAAACTGAGATCATCTGATAACACTTACTGATTTAGTCAAAATTACGCCATTGTGGCTTGTTGTTTGCATGCCTGCATGGTTTTGGAGTTTTTCTAGCAGAGAATGTGTTGTGGGAGGAACTGACTTATAAATATACTCCACCCCCAAATCCAGTGGCTTTCAGGGAAAAAGCGTAAGGTGGAGATGAAGATGTGCTCCTTACTCTACCCACCTCCCTGAGTATTTCCTAAGCCCATGAAATTGGGTGGGAGGGTAGTTCCCTACCCAAAAAAATTCAAGGATCATGTTGGTTGTGCAGACTCTTTGCCACCCTGATGTTTGTAAGTAGATAGTGCATGAAAAGCCTCGATGAGAAGCTCTAGCCACCAGAGTAACCAACATGAAAACCTGCTTCTGGAAAAAATACTTTCTTCCTGCCCTTTAATAGCCAACGGCAGGGTGTTCCTGGTGGAGCACAAATATTCTCAACAGGCTAAATAATTATGTTTAATTAGTTTTCATTAAGGTGATGCTAATCCACCGCTCTATTTGGAAATCAACTTAGCTTCTGAAATGGCTTGAGAACAATGAAGCAGGGAATATATATGCTACTCACGCTGCACCCATTTCCCAAAAGAAAGGGACCATCAGACTCCCTGGGCTACACAGTGACTTCCCAGGCTTGGCAAGAGAGGCTGGAGTGAGTTTCAAATAGTCTGTCTCTGTGATATATTTTCATTTTCCCTCCCAAAGCAAAAAAATAATGCTGGGATTGCTTCCAGTCCCTCGCTTTCCAGAGGTGGCAGCATCATCACAGCCCCAGTCCTTCGGGGATGTCTTCTCCTAGGCCAGGTTCCTGCGGTGGCCTGTGGCCACTGGGGCTACTGCCTGTGGCAGAGGCGAGCCTGGGGCAGCAGCAGGGGAGGCTGTGTCTCCTGCCCTGCTAACGGCATGCAGGTATTTCTTATCACACCCCTGGCCATCTCCCCAGCCCTGACCTGTTCAATAAGCACAGGAACAATGGGGAGGTGGTCTGCCCGCAGTCTGCAATGACTGCCAGCACAGAAACCAGCCTGGCATTAGCGGGCTTGCTGCTCTGTGAGGCAGAGCTGAAGGTGTACATGAAATGAGCATTTCAAACAGCAGGGTGTAATTGCCTGGTGCGCAATGCTTAACTGAAAACACAGTGATATCCCTATCGCTCCATCTCTACATCAGGAGCGCACGCCCTCGTGCATCCCCTGCGCATTCTCCATTTGCCTGGGGTGGGACCAGCCAGGTAGGATACAGGCAGGATCAGGCCAGACCGGGTCCGGGATGATGTTTCTGCATGGGGCCACCACTGACCAACACTAGGAGGCAGGACCAGAAAGAGCTGGAGCCTCACGGCACGTAGGTGTGGGAAGTGCCCACCCTGGTCACCCTGCTCACAGACAGCCAACAGATGTCCTGCTGTGAGACAGAGCAGGCATTTCCCCTCTGGTATCTATGTTACACTGTCTGCACTGTCAAGCTGAGACAAACATGAATGTGGTGGTAGATTCTTGGTCCTTGCTTGCTCTACCTCTGTACCATTGGTTTCCATCTTCATCTTCCTGTCTTGAATGTGCGGCACTTGTTTCCAAATTAGATCCACTCACATTGGTTTTCTTAAGTTCTTCCCTTTTTTTTTGTGTCTCATTTCCACAATTTTCCATTGTGCTGGAGCCTAGCACGTTCCCATTTAATTGGGGAGGTAAACTGCCAGGGCTAAATGATGCCTCTTCAGACCTGCTTTTACCTGGGTACACCCTAGGTTTGGGGTATCTCTCTGCTGCAATCACCAACTTTAGTCGCGAGTGCTGAATCCTTACCAAGGAGCTCCCTTCTCACAAGTGTTTACTGTACACATGTATTGGTGGGAGAAAATAAAACCCAACACCCAGATGTGTGCCTCCAGCTGTATTAACCAACCTGGCAGCATATAGCCACCTCTTCATCTGGTCCTGGTCCAAACCCTGTCAGGGATAAGGGGAAATTCCCCAGTCAGACAAACAGAGGAAACCATACCAGCATTCCAGTCAGTCTTTCCAAAATATTTTTTCATGAAGGGCACACGCCCTGTTTTGAGCCCGACAGTGTCCTGTTTACTTTTCTTCTTGGACTTTGCAGGCTGCAGGAGAAGGTGGGAGACATCCTGGCACCATGTGGCCCAAGGAGAAGGGGAATTACCCTGGGAAGGCTTGAATTGAGACCCTGTCCTGGCCCTTTGCTGAGCTGAGAAGATGCCAGCAGCCCAGGTGAGGCTTCCTGGGATGGGGGTTGAAAAGGAGAGTGAGAAACATCTGAGATTTGGCACTGTGTGGTGGGGAAGGCTCTACTGTAATGTGTTTCTCTCTTCTCACCCTGTATGTACAACTCTGGAAAACTGTAGTGGCCCCAAACTCTCGCTATTAACCATCTTCAGACTGTCCCAAACGTGACTGAAGCCACCAACCCTCCAGTGGTACCCCAGCCCAGCACCACGTGCCCTCCAAGGCCATCTCTCCCTGCAGGAGAGCCCTGCCATGCCCAGGAGCACTCAGAGAGATGGCCACAAGGGCCTGGAAGGAAGTGACCCACGTTGCTGCAGGTGAGAGAAGTGCAGCTCCCAGCTCTCTCTGCTGGTGATCAGGAGATGCCCCATCACCACAGGCATAATGAGGGGTACAACCCGCTGCCCTCCACAAGGGATTTGGGTGCTGAAGATGAGGTTCCCGTGGCTGGTCCCTCCTAGAGAGATGTTGGCTGTCAGTCAGCGCTCGGTGAGTGCTCTTGATGCTCCACAGACCAGAAATGTTCTCCCCTTCTCTTTCAGCAGGGGTGTTAATCTGAGCTTGCATTCCCCATCAGCAGCCAGTGCCAGCAACCTCTGCAGGAGTTAATTTTTTTTAATTTGGGTGAGTTAGGAACCTGCTTCCTGCTGCTTGGATGAACTGAGATGTGCACTGCTGTTTGTAGAAGCAGAGGGGGACTGGCTTTATCTTAATTCCTCATGGCATTTTCCCCTCCCACGACTGCTGCTTCATTTGCACCCAGACCAAGTTTGAGTTGGCGCTGTTCATCTGAGAGCAAATCTGGTGGGGCTGGAAAAGGATATGGGTCACCAGGTGCCTTCAGCTTTCTGTTGGCATCGGGAGCCATCAAAAAGGGCAGCTAGGGTCCTGGAAGACCCCAAGTACAAGGGCCCCTGGGGATGGGAGGAGGTAGTGTTACAGCCTGAGTCATGTGAGAGAGGAACTGTTACTGGGCTCCACCTATTTCAGCTATGTTATAACCCCTGCCTTGCAGGGGAGACGGCCCAAGCCCAGAGATACCGCCTATAAGTGATGAGTCAGTCATTGTCCAGAGAGTCTCCACGGGACAGACATCATATCTTCTTTCCTTGGCTATCTTCTCAGCAACTGCATCCTACAGCTGGCCTGCCTTCTCCTGTTTTGTTTGCTTCCTCCTGGCTGTGGAGCACTGTCGCTGGAAGAGGAAGTGTCAATGGTGCCTCTCAGTCTATTCTACCTAAATTTAAATCACTATTTTTGTCTTTGTAGTCTCATTGTATCCTGTTTTAAATTAGGAACAAGTCACATGAGGAAAGGTGTTGTCCAATGTTTGGTGCAGTGGTGAGACGAGCCATTGCATGATGAAGGCCTTGTGCCATAACAGCCTCATCCCACTGTTGGTCATCCTCTCTGTCAGGGACAGGTTTTTGTTTCTTACAGCAGTTCCCCAAAGGAGCAAGGAAGAGGCAGTAGCAGGATGGGGTGACCTGCTTCTCTTCCCAGTTGAATGTTTCCAGTTAAGAGGCTCTTCCAGAAGCATGTTAGTGCACAGATAACACAGACGGATGCATTTCAGGAAGCGATTCCCAGAACCAGCTTGACATTTCCCACTGGTGTGACCTGGGCCAACGGCTGTCCTTGCAAAAGAAAGAAAAGCAAAGCCAGGGGTCAAATAACAGGAACCAGGCATTGAGGAAATGATCCCTCACTGAAATTAATGAACTTGCAAGGATAACATACTGTTTGGTGTGAGTCAAAGCTTTTTTTTTTTCACAGTGCTCAAGGGAGCACAAGGGTGTGGGGCTTCTGGTATCTCTTGGGCATCATGGAAGTGGGGGCCTGGGCTGAATGGGATGAGGACTTCAGTGGTTCCTCACTGAAAGGAGGACAGCACTCAGGGAGGGATGGCTTGACAGCCCCCACTGACATCATCCTAAAGGCTGTTTGTGGAGAGCTCAACAACTGTCCCCCAAAACTGCATTGGTGTCCATGCAGATTTCTATCATTCTTACCAGACATTGAGCAATCCTGCCAGATGAAGCTACTCCTCATTAACACCAGCTCCACAAAGAGATCTGAAGAAGGAAGGGAACTGCAGAAGGACTGTGCAAGTCAAAATGCTAAGCAATTCCTCCTTGTGCAGGCCTTGACCTTTGCCATCCCACCCATATGGTGGTGATGCATGGTCCTCTTTTTGGGTGAGGAGTTCAACAGAGTTTCTTCTCTAAAGAACAGCATCTCCTGTACCTCTCCTTTTGCTCAGGGTGCAGGGAAACTATTTAAAATGCCACCTCACCTCCAAGGGAAAACAGGTGGCTTGCTCCCTGAGCTGTCAGCTCACTCTTGAAATGATTGCCTTTGGGTGATCTTCAGTGGACCGCCATTGACCACATCCTTTTTACATTGGAGCATACCTCCCCTTATTGTTCCTCAATCTCCCAGCTCTGTGTTGGGATGTCAGAGAGCTGGAGCAGGGTCTTTGTGCAGCCAACCAGTATGGCTCCTCTCAGTGGAATCCTAGCCATGCCTTTTGCTCTGGGATTCAAACCTAATGGCAGGTCCTTTACCTAGTGTTCAGCCACAGCTGTCAGATACAGACTAGGAACACAGTGTTTCTGATTCAAAACAGTTAATTTCTAAGGTGGGAAAATTTAGCTCCATCAGGAGCATGGTATTTGTCTTGGACAAAAGAGCTTTTTTAGGTAGGAGTGGTCCATCCTGGCTGTCAGAAAAAATTTACTGATTTCTCCACTAAAAAATAAATATTTGTCTTGTTTTCTAGGGTGAAGTTAAGCAGCCATGACAGAGGCGTACCTGGCTGAGAAATTGATCAGTCATCTGATGGGATGGCTCTGAAGCAAGCACCAGTGAAGTGTGAAGGCATGCTGCAAGGACCATCAGAGCTGACAGCTCTTCACCAGATGTATTTATTGATGCTCTGCTTCCTTGTTTGGAAGTCAGTCAATGATGGTTACTTTTTTCAGAGCAGCTATAAATAGTCAGGTTTCTCTGCTGACATTAAATCTAAGCTCACCTGGTAGTGCTGAAATGCATGAGGTAGAGGACTGTGTTTGCTGGACTTGGTCCAAAGATGTGGTGGGTGGGTCACTCCCTCTGCCAGCCCCGACACAGTGGGGACAGTGGTCCACAAGGAAGCCCAGAAGTAAAAGTATTTTCTCCGTCACAGTGTTCTCAGAGGGATGTAAGAGCGTGATGATAGTCACCACAACTGGCGTGATTTTCAGGGAAGATTCAGGGCAGGTTCCTGTTGGAGGTACAAAGAAGTTTGGATGCTGGCCAAAACCTCAGTCTTGTGGTTAGAAAACAGAAAACAAAAGTGGGAAAAGAAACCCTGCTGTGTCGTAAATCTCTGGTTCTTCATGAGTGTGCTGGGGACAGCAGCATGCCAAGGCTCGGGTCCACCAATCCTGCAAACCGCAGCTCTGATTCTCTCTCCATGGGGTCACACTATGCTTGGAGGACTGTATCCTGCCATCGCTGTTCACTTAGAGCATCCAGACTGAGAGATGTCGTCACTAAAGGGAGGAAAGTGCTGGCTGGGTGAACAGGCTGGTTTTGAATCTGTCACAAATAGACACCAAGCATCTCCCCAGTTTGGCAACCCCTTGGTTTGTCCTCACAAAATAAAGGAGAACTGGAACGAAAGGATCCTGTTTCCAACCTGTTTGACTGTAAAAGCTTTTTTTCTTTTGTGTTAAAAAAAGAGGCACATTCTGTTTCAAACGCAAAACTTTTCACATTCATTTAGAATGTGGAGGGAAAAAAAGTTTCAGAGTCATCAGCCCATTTTTTAAAGGAAACAGAAGCAGATTGCTCTGAAATTATTCTTTAAGAATGTGAGCTAATCCCATAGTACTAAAAAAGCCATAATCAAAAGGAAGTGTTTTGAAATTGTGAAAGGGAAATGTTGCAGCCAACCTGAGATTGAAACTTTCCTCTGTTGATGAAGCTTTTCAAGAATAGGAATTTTTGCCTGGATTTGAGACGGGAGTGGTTTGTGGTTTCTCAGGCTCTCCAGGTATGAGAAATCTGAGACTACAACAAAGCAGGGCTCAGATTTCTGAATTATTATCTTTTACTTTTATCCCCCCAATTCTTTATGGAAAACTGACAGGACTCTTGACTTCTTTTCTTTCCAGTGCTCCTCTGGTACCTGCACAAAAATTCAAACAGGATCTCTTCACCTTCAGCAGCCTTACACATGTTGCCTGGACACAGGTCTGACAGCGATTTGCTCCCAACTCGTCTCCTCCAGCAGCCTGTAGAGGAGATGCAAAGAGGCAACGTCCTCCTGTCAGGTAGAAATCAAGAGCTTTAAAAACTGTTCCTGGGCCTGCTGTTTACTTATTTTGTGAATTGAGAGGTCTTGTCACATTTTAGTACCTAGTTTTTTCTTGCTCAGAGCCCATTTAGATTATAGGGAGATTATTTATTTGTTCACCTTCCCTCAAGGTCTTATGGCTCCTCTCATAATTCACTCATGCACCCTAAAATGGATCTCGCTGGATGTCTTCCCTTCCATTTTCTCCATTAAAAACAGTGTTTTTGTGAGCTGTGCCCATGGCAATTACTTGTATTGCTTGCCATCACCCTGGATATGATGGTTGGACAGCTTTCCGTCCCTCCTGGTCCATGACACGTGTGTGTGTGGTGTCTCCTTGGGTCCCTCCTGCTGAAGTGGGAGTGGCTAGAAGAGGATGAAAACTGTGATGGGATGATTCCGTGTGCAGAAACAAAATGTCATTTCCACTGGAAAATATTTCAAGGTGTTTCAGCCTTTCAAGATGAAACAAAATCTTTCCTTGCAGAATATCAGTTCCAGCCATTGTTCCAGTTCAACTGGCCTGTTCCAAAGAAAACAAATACATTTTGACTTGAAATGGCTAATGCTGATACCAGCTCAAAATCAGCCCTTCCCTGCCGCACGTTCAGAGCTAGGAGAGGATCTTGTCGTGATCAAAAACCTCCTTGCTTTATTCCAGCTTCTCCAGACAGAAAGTTTCCAGTGCTTTTTGTACGATGGGCATCACAGCTTTCTATCCTGCCCTGGGTGACACCTGGGACCTCTTCTTGGGCCACAGCCTGAGATGGAGCCGGAGCTGTCAGCAGCAAGGTACGGCCAAGCCTCTACCTTGATTTTGGGCTTCTAGCTGCTAAATATCAATGCTGGAGAGAACCCCAATGGGAAGAGGCACACTGCAAAAGTATTTTGCATGAGGATGAAAAGGGCGTGCAGCAGCATCTCTCCTGGGAAAGCCTCTCTGGAGAAGGAGGGGAATGAAGAGATCTGAACTGCTTTGGGCACACAAAAACTGTTCTGTCAAAACCAATTTCCAGAAGAGCTCTACAAAACACATGTCAGCAGAGGTTGGTGGCTGCCAAATCTCAGTGTCTTGCTCACAACTGCCTCCTGCTTCACATCCAGCGTGAGGAGAACAGGTTTTATTGGTTTGTTTTTGGTTTGCTGCTTATTGAAATTCAGGCTGTTTTATTTAGTGGGTTGACCCCTGCACAGTGACAGCCAAACCACATGCATATACTCTCACAGTATCAGGGAAATTTGGAAGATTTCAAACAAAACAAGGAGGTTTTATGAAACTTCCAAGTAGCTGGAGAAAAAAAAAAAAAGATTATGCAACTCTGGCACTCCTGTTGCCATCGTCAATTAAATAAGTCAATACATAGTATAATGAAAATATTTTGCTGCATATTAGTGGAGACTGAACCATTTTCATTGCAAACACATAACTCTTATTCCATGTTTAACAGTGCCCAGAGCTACAGGACTGAGTATAGTCTTATGGAATGAGATGTGCTCAATTCACCCTCTTTTATCCTCTTTTTATTGAATTTAACCTTTTTTCCAGAAGGAAACGGACAACCATCCAAACTTTGTGGTTTAACTGTCCTTACCACAACTTCAGGAGGGATCAAATTGGAGCCACGATCACCACACATTTGGACTAGCTCCTTTCACATAATGGGGTAATAGTAATTAAAACTTTTGTCTACTTATTTTTTTTTAACTTCCATTTGAATGGTGGCTGCCAGAGCACTCCAAGGTCTTTTAGAGGTGGCAAAATAGCTAAATAAAATAATTTCCAAGATAAAAGGTCAGTATATCCAACAAGCATCAGATCTTCAAGGAGGTGAAGATTTCCAGTAGGATGTTTCAGATGTGGGCACGTGGGTCCTCCCCATCTGCAAAACAGTGAAGACCATCTCAGCCCTTCTGCCCCTTTGTGGGGTGTCTGTTGTCATGATGATCCCTTGTCTGTCAGAGAGCATTACCAGGAGTGACTAAGATAAGAGCGTGCCGTGTCACTCATGGTGATGCATCTCACACATCACCTGCCAGACTTTTGCAACAGGAGGAGGAGGCTGAAATGTGAGCTTTCCATCAGCTCTTTTCCTGGAGAGGCCAGTGTTTCTGGACTGCACCCAGCAGAGAGCAGCTGTTGAGGCAGGTAATGCTGAGATGTCACCTCCTCCTTCCCCGTGCTGGCATGTAACCTCCCAGCAGCCAGGGCATGGGATAATCTTTCTGGATAGGAGCTTCCTTGAGCTTCTCAGGGTCTGATTTGGTCACACATCTTCCCCTCACCCCTTAGGATGCATCTGTCTAGACCTGCTACCAGGGGTTTAACAACATACCTATGAGCAGCAGCAGGTTTTGGTGCTGCTATTGGTGGTGTGAAATAACAGAATTGCCCTGCAACTGATTTCAAGGCACAGGAGAGCCTGGAAAAGTCTGTCTCTCTTGGGTATGTAGGTCCATGGAGGAATCAGGGTTAAGGAATTTTACAAAAATATTTTACTTTCTACCATTCTAGGCTGCAGAAGTCTTGCTTAGGGGCATTGCTCCTGAAATATTTACTGACTAAATTCTATTGGCAGTGGGCAGAGTTATATTAGACTGTCTCATCAGGATCACTTGAAGCAATTTCAAGGAAATACAATCCTGTTTTGAATGGCACAGTCAGATTCTTGTCTGCCTCATTTAATTGCTTTTACTACAGGATACTGATGCTTTAGATTGCAAATCCTCCAAGGCAACAGCTGTCTCTTTGTTCTGGATTTGCAGAACACATCCTGCAGCGAAGGTCAGGGCTCTGGCCCGACTATGAACAGCTGGTTAGTTTGAACACTGTACTCGGACAGTGCCAGGAGAGCTTTACAGTGATGGCTAGAGGGTTGAGGGGTCCTCACTGGCACAGCCCTGCTGGGTGCTGACCCCTGGTATTCACAGCACCCATGTTGCACTGAGGGATGCACATCATCTTCCGTCCCTGTGATTGGTCTTGTTTATGGTGGTGCAGCATTTATGGTGCATGAAAATGTCATGCAAAGGACTAGCTGGGGAGGGTGTGGAATAAATAATCTTAATTCCAATCTCCACATCCTCCTCTTACCAACTATCAGAGTTTCTTCTCTGGAACATGCTGAGCGAAAGGCCCCATACGTGACACCTGGGGGCTGGCATCTCCAAAAGCTGTTACAGAGAGAGGAGAAGTGGAAAAGCTATTACAGAGAAAGGAGAATTGGCTGGTCCAACGGGAACCCACCACAATAATCCATACATCAGGTCATCTCCAGTTTAACTTAAAAGCCTTTGGTGTATTATGGCAGGGATTCAACTGATGGTGAGACTCAAGTGTCCTCATCATAAACAAGACTTACTTAAAACAAAAAAGGCAGAGGAAAAGAAAGTGCCTGCTTAAGAGCCTCACCAGCACTCATTTAAAAGCATTTCCTCCACTCCCCTGTTCACTTATAGCACTCTTAAAAGTGGAGGAACTTTCTGCTTTACTCTCTGCTCTTTTTAAAGAGTCAGCCTGCCAAAATCAAAGCCTCCTATCTTCCAGGCTCTGCTATCACCCTCATGGTGCAATTACAGCCTGGCAAAGCATGCCTTCCCATTTATTCCTCCAGAATGCACCTTTCTCCTGCCATTGCCCTGCAAGAGGTTTGATTGACTGGATTTGCATATGGGATGGAGAATACAACAGAGTTGTTTAATGTATTTATTAGTCACCAGTGCAGACAAATATCCTCTGCTTCAGGTTAGCTCATTGTGGGCAGCCAACTATGGGAGGGATGGTTTAATGCTGACACACACCTCTACCATCATCTTCAGTATAAACTACCTGTTCTCCCATCCCGCTTTGACCTCACTCCTAATCTCTGGGCATGGCTGGCTTCCCTGCAGGGCTGGTGGTGGCCTTGGCCAGAGGGTAAGCAATGCCACGTCCTGTCATGGAGCTTGGATGTTGCTTATCCAAAAAATTCCTCTATGTGTCTCTCCACCATGGGGACCATGGTACTCACTCCCCGAGGGTTGGACCACCTCCTTGGGTGCCGGTAAACCACCTTCCCCTCGCTCTCAATCCCCAGGAGCAGGTCAGGCTGTGAGCCAGCCAAGCCTGTTCTTCAGGTATGGCTGTGTACCTCCCTCTGACCAGTATTTCTGCTCCAGATCAAATATACATTACTAGTAAATTAAACCCAGCCTGTCATGGTTTGTAATTTCCATTGCAACCACAGGCATTGGCAGGAACCAGTGATGCATGCTGCCCACCCCATCTACTTTGGTCCTTGTCCCCTGCTGTGCCACACCACCAGCCCCAGGGAATAAATGGGGTTTGCAGGAGGTGGGTTTGGTGTGCAACTCAAGGGACTGGCTCTGGTAAATCTGAGGGGGTTGTTTTTGGTCCGCATTCCCAGAGCAATGTTTGTACTTGCAAGTCTGAAACCCTCCAGGAGCCCCGGGGGCTTCGTGTTTGCTTCGGCACAGGCTTGTGCTGTCCTGGTACTTGTGTGCAGCAAGTAAATTTGGGGTCACCCAGCTCCAGGAAGTTTGTTTTTTAAACTGTGCAAGGTTCCAAAGTAAATACAGGGATCGCCTTTCACTCCCTTCTTAATCCTGCTTGTGACAGTGCCACCCACAAAGCCGGGGACCCAGCACATCTTGAGTAATAATCTCTAGGGCTGCTTGTTTTATGAGCTGTATGTAGGGCTCTGATCCTGCTTTTGTTCCTTTCTCTCTCTTGCAGAGCCTCCCCAGGTCTTCCCAACACGATGTGTCTCTCTCTAGGTGTATGTCCATCCTCCCATCTCCTCCCATGGCTGACATCTGTGGTAGGATCTTCATCGCTGCTGTGTCTGAAAAGACCAGAAGTTCACTTGAATCACATCTCACTCCCTTCTTCTGCTGAGCCAGGGGGTTATGAGGTCCAGTCCCTTCTCCAGCTTCTAGTTTATATCAGGGACTGTCCTACTCTGCTTGCATAGCAAAGCGAGAAATCATCTTCAATGCTGGGATGCAGTGGCTCTTCATCTAGTAACAAGGCTTCCCAGGGGCCAGGAAGATCTTCCCAGTTGAGTCCTAGTTGGGCTTGATGATCCTTATGGGCCCCTTCCAACGCAAGGTATTCTAAGATTCAGTGTCGCTGGGTACTCCTTGCCTTTTAAAGCCCAGCGGGCAAATAATCATTGAGAAGAACAGGTTGGCGATACTGTGGAGGAAAACTGAGATGCTTCAGTCCCTGCCAGATTGAAACCAGGTGGTAAAGCAGAGCTAGTCTCTTCCTCACCCCATGAAAGGATCAACCCACTGCTTGGTAGAAAGAAGTAAGGAGGACGATGCAGGGAAAGAGAAGACCTGTGGTCATGTTGAAAGAATTTGACCCAGTCTTCTTCCCAGCAGAAGAAAAGTGGCTTCTGAGGGTTCTGATGTTCTGCAAAGTGAGCATCCCCTGGAAGCAAAGAGGGACCCACCTCAGTTCCTGCATAACTACACCAGTGTAAGTTTGGTCTGCCCATGGGAAACATGCTTGGTGGGCAGGTTTCAACTGATGGCTTGTTTTGGATGAGGGGAGATGGCAGGGTGGAAGATGAACTGGTGGTGCACATGGAGAGCTGCAGGCCTGATTCAGCTTTGCTGGTTGAAGTGGCTGGCTCTTACTCAGTTAGCAGCAGCAAGTCTTCTCCTTCCAGCCAATGTCTTGGCCAGAGGAGCGTGTCTGCTGTGGGAGGAGCTCATTTCAAAGGCTGAGAATGAAATGCAGCCCCAGGAGCCATGTAAAATGAACCAAACCCTGTTGATGTGTGATCTTTCCTGCCAGGCACTTAACATGAACTGTATTGTCCTAACAAAGCATGATGAGAAGCATTTGAAACCAAACTCTCTTCCCCCTGTCAGCACCACCATAAATCACTTTCCTCCTGTGCACTCGTCTGCAGGCCGAACCATTCCTTGCCAAGGCTGTAACCCTCCAGGAATGAAAATGCAGTGAGAATTCTCAAAAAGAGGCAAGAGTCCTATTTTTTTATGTGCATCTCATTTTGTTACTTCTGTTGCACAGTTTATTGTCTAAGGTCTATAATTCAAAAGCAATGTCAGTGTAAGAAAGCTAGAGCTGAAGTCATGTCCAAGGGCTAGAATTTCTCTTCCAGTGGGATAAAAGCTTGGGAGATGTCAGTAGTGCTCTCTGGTGGTCCCATGTAGGTGGACAGAGCCTGTTCAGGACAGCTCTTTGCTTCTGCTGCAAGTCAAAGGGCCTGTGCTGGCCATGGCAAACCTCATGGAGCTGCTGTAGCACACCAAATACTGGATGCATCCTTAAATTGTGCCTGGCCTTAATAGCTGAAACCTCCGTGACTGGACTTTTAAATTCAGATTTGTCAGCTTTTATTGTGCTATTTACTATAGCTAGATAAGCTGCCAAGGCATGGGCGATGCTCCTTACTTGGGAAAAATGTTCATGAGAAGAGTAGACCAAGACACTGCATGGTGTGGGTGAGCAAGGTGTGTGGCTCTGTGGGGAGGCCTCCACTGCTGCAGGTGGCTCACAGCTGGGTGTGAAGCAGGTGTTTTCTTGCCTTACCAACTGCAAGAGGTGCAGATTGAGAAATAAAATGGCAGCATAGGTTGTCAGCATGATTTCTTACTGCCCTCCAGCAAATCAGCCCCCCTGGGGGGAACCCTCTATCTGATCTGAGATCTGAGATCTAGCTGGGGCTTGCTGCTGGTGGCCAGACCTCGGCAGCATAGTACTGCCTGGGGACCCAGGTCCTGTGGTTCAGAGCATGTCAGAGGCCTCCCAAACCTCTGTTCCTTCCTTGGCCAGCCAGAACTTCTCGTCAGTTCCCGCCAAGGACCTGCATCCCCATGGGGCAGTGATGTCCAGCCCACGGAGGTATTTACCAGAAGCTACACGCAGAGATCCCTGATTCCCTTTTGACTTGCTGCAACCTTTTGCTTCCCCTTGGTAGGGGTTATTAACCCCACCGGCATGCGGTTTCCAACCCCATCCACGAGAGGCGGCATTGGCGCAGGGGTGTTTCTGCCCGCTGCTCATTGCCAGACAAGGCGCTTTGGCTTTTTGGGCATCATGCCTCTTCCCTGGTATGCTTTGCTGCATGGAGACAAATTTGTATGGAAAAGTTGAAGCAGCTTCTGCGTGGAGGTGGTTGTTATAACAAAGTGAGCGTCATGGGTCTCTGCAGAATAAACTGAAAAAACAGGGCCATTAGCGATGCTAACATCAGCATTGCCTGAAAAAATGAGCTCAGCAGCACATTGGGCTCACAGGGAGGATGGGAGACAAGCAGAGGTGTTGGCTTGATTGAACTTTTCTCTCAGTGAGGCTGAAATTGTCTTTTGCCATTGAGTGGAGGATAAAAGGGTTTGGCTAACTGATGGGGGAAAAAGACTCTTCTCATTGCATCCTGACCCCAGGTCTTGCAAATTTGGGGATAGGAGTGGAAAAAGAGAGATGGGAAAACAGGATGTCTTTTTTTTTTTGCTACCCACAGGTCACTGATAGTCACCTGTCTCTGCAGGTGGTGCTCCTGGGACAGGGTTAGGAAATCAGGAAGCTGACAGCCAAAAGTAGCTCTTTTTATCTTAGCAACATTAATTTTCACACTGCTTTCAAGCCTGGTCAGACTGATGCTGGACCCCGGAGATCCTGACCTGGGGGTCCTCTCACAGGACAGTTTGGGCGAGGCAGGAGGAAGGAAGCACCCATGGAGCCTTTCCCATGGGTGCAATGCACCCTCTTGTGGCGAGCAGCCACGGCGGGTGCTGGGGCAGGGCATGGGTGTTGGTGGGTGCCCACTGAGTGGGGCTTGGCTCCTTGGCATTATACTGGAGTGTACGTAGGGACCTGCCAGCCCTCCCATGGGGAAACTGTTCAGGGAGCTGGGATTTGGATTCTCCAGGCTCAAGGCATCCCAAGGTAGGCTCCATTGTTTCCCATGGGGTCCCCCTGCCTCCCTCCCACCTGCTTTATGCAGGGAAAAGCAATAATTTTGACAAAAATTTGAAGTTGTCTTCCTTTCAGCTGGGATCAACTTGCCCTTCTTCCTCCGACACTTTTCTTCCCTGTGAGGAGCCTGCAAAATAAATCAGTGCTTTGCATAAACAAAGCCCTGGAGAGGTATTAGCAAAAAAACCAGAGCTTCACAAATACAGTAATTTTCATGAGAGAAAAGCAGGAGAAGTTGTTTCATTTGTTTGTTTGTTTGTTTGTTTGTTTTTTTCTCTGTAACCCCTTAACCCAGCGAAGGATTTCTCTGTCTGGCTACCACGTTTACCCCCTCCCACCACCAGCCACATCTCGGTTTGCTGGAAGGTGCCTCCCCTTCCTCTCACCCTTCAGGGGGACTTGAATTAAAACTCCAGCCGCTTTCCCTGCAGGAAGGCTGTCCTGCCGGTGCCAGTGTCTTGTCCAGCTGTGTCCTGCAACCTTGGATGTGAGCACAGCAGAGGGGATCTGCAGCAGGGACAAGTGGTGGGTCAGGGTGCTGGGTGGTCCCCACAGGTGGACAAGCATCTTCACACCGCCGTGGTCTTCATCCCCAAAACGGCGGGGCTCAGCGAGCCCTCACTCCTACCTGCTCCCTACATGCTGGCGTTGGCTTCCTGCGACTTTAAAGTTCCCTCTGCGCACAAAGCAAAAGAGGGAGGAGAAAGGGTTTCATCATCACTCCCGAGAGCAGACTTATAAAAACTTTGAGCTCACACTGCCTGCCTCACTCACGGGCTTGGAGGGTTTTCGGCATAGACTGTGCGTGCTGCTGGCAGCAGGACAGGCCGGAGAGGGACGGGAGCCCGTGTGCAGCCCAGCTATTTGGGGCTCCGTTGGAAGCCTCCATGATGGGAGTCCACCCCGAAGCTGGCAAATCCCCAGTTGATGTCCCCAAAAGGTCTGGCACCTGCTCCCGGAGTATCTTCTGCAACATTAAGGTAAGGAGTGGTGCCTGGTAGGGATGTGATGCTTCCCCATTGGGGAGGGAGGAAGGAAGATGCTTGCACAGAGAGTGACCCCAACCCATCGCACGGGTCCCCACATCCCTGATACAAACTGCCAGTAAAATGAAGCGTGTTTGCTAAGATGCAGAATATGACAGTCAACTTCTTGAGCAATCCTGGATAATGCCGCTGAGGTCTGTTCTGCTCAGCACACGGGATGGGCTGGGGGGCTCAGTGGGTTTCAGAGTGGTACCCTGCATGGTGCGTGGGTGTTACACCCTGCGGAAGCGGCATGGGCAGCTCTCCGTGAGCTGTGGAGCTAGCCACGATGTCCGGTACACAGTGTGCTGCTGCTTAGGGAATGATTAACCACATCCTGGTGTGAAAAGAAAACACTGCCCTGTAATAACATGGATTTGCTTTAAAAATGCTGGTGAGCAGGGCATTTTGAGTGACAGAAGCAAAATCTCGGCAGGTTGAAGTGGGTTTTCTGGTGTTGGCTGCCCAGTTACTCACCTGCCCGATTAGCAAGGCAGGAGCTGTCATCTTAAAGCCAGTCACTGCCTGAGCTTCAGGCTCTTGAGCTCACTGCCTGCATGAGAAACCCCGCAGCCACCTCTCATGGTTTAAACTGCTAATCATCGTGCTTTTACATCACCACTTGCCCTGTCTTTTTTTCCCTTTGTAGCACATTTTGGCCCATTTCTGGATGGGCACCGAGGCTGCTGCACGTGCTGGTTCCTGTCCCTGGGACAGCTGCCCGCGTTGGCCAGGTTTTCCCTGCGTGGGGGGATTTTTGCGCCTTGCTTGGCAGCACCTCTGCATGTTGGCATCCGAAGCAGCTGGGTGCAGTTTTGGGTAATGGCAGCTTCTAGCAGCACCTGCCCACAGGCAGAGAAGCTTTGGGTAAGTGAAAGGAGCCACCAGCTGGCAGGACCCTCTTGTGCTGGTGCTGCCGGTCATGCCCAGGGCTGGGGTGTAATTTCGCACTAGTCTTATTGAATATGAGCGTGTGCTTGCTGCAAGGAAGGGTTTGTCAGCGTTTCCCAGCTAAGTGTGTTTTCAGGAGCATGCAGCCATAGGTAAGGCATTGTGGTCAGTGATGGCTTTGGGTTTTATTTGCCACCTGCCTTTCCTCACCTTGCATGAAGATTGGCACTCCTCTTCAGGCTGTACTTGCTTGGGGTGAGTTTCTGGGCAGAAAAATTTTCAGCAAATTGTGAGGCCCCAGCAGTTCTGTTGGGGTGCTGTGGGATGCTGTAGGGAGCCATGGGGCTGTTCCCAACAGGCTGCTCCCCCTCCTCAGGGCTCCCAGGGCTGGAGGCATCATCCCAGATCATATCTTCCACTCCTACATCCCTGCAGGTCCCCACTGCCTGGGCTGGGCTATTCTAGCAGGTGACTTGATGGCCCTTTTTAGCTGTGAGCTCCAGGAGGAAGATTTTGAGATTACCCTGGGTAATTTAGGGCTGCCTCTGGGCTAATCTGACATGTGTCTGGAGGGGACTGGTGATTTGACCCCTTCTCTGGTGGAGGTGCAAAAGATGGCCTTAACCTCCTCCAGGCTGCTCCAGTAATGACCATGGCTCAGGGTGAGTAATGTTCATGCTCTCCCCTGGAAATATATACAGCTACCTTCATCTGCATGCCTGCAAAAATATCCTGGACCAGAAAAAACATTGCCAAACTCGATGCCTTTATCAGGGTGTAAAATGTCAGGAAAAAGAAAAAGCATGCCGCTGGAGTTGGGCTGAGCACTCAGCACCCCACGCACCCAAGGGCATTTGGTCAGGGGCTGTGTCCAGGACCTCCTGAGGGCATTTGGCCAAGGGCAGATGACACGGGGGTGTCACTTTGCCAGGCAGGAGCTCTGGCTGTGCCAGGAGGTGCCTGTCAGCCCAGCTCGAATTGCTCAGCATCTGGTGCCAGCTGGAGGGCTCAAGTCTTAATTTCAAAATGAGCAAGGAGCCTGGAGCTCCCCAGAGCGGCCAGGCACCCACCACCAAGCTTGTCTGCAGGGTCCTAGGAGGTGATTTTGGAGGGAGAGGTGGTGCTGCAGCACCCAGTGTGGCAACTGTGTGTGGGACCATGTGCAGAGTGACCCCAGGAGCAGGAGAGGCCACCAGAGACCCCCACCACCCTCCTGCCCTGGCTGATGCAAATACAGCTGCACTAAAGGAAAACCAGCATGTGAAAAGAAGCACTTTTGTTTTAAAAAGTCAACAGGTTTTTGCTAAGTCAAGGGGAACCAGTCCTCAATTTAGCACAGACCAATACTGGCACTGTGCAAGCACGTTAAGGAACAGTTTGAGCTCTATCAAAACATGTTTGTTGGCACCAGTGGTACCATCTGGGATGGTGGGGAGTCAGGACACCCATCCCTTGGTGAAAAGTTATTGCTTTAAAGAGCAAATGTATATAGATTGACAAGCAATGTCATCCCCCACCCTTTCCTGACCTGTTCACTCTTCCTGCTCTGTGACATTTGTGTTAAAAATATACATACATTAAAAAAATAACTGCTTCAAGGTAGAAAAGCACTAGCCTCTGTGCAGTTGTCAATCCGCTCAGCTCCCCAGATTAGTAGAAAATCAAAGTGCCACAACTGAATTTCCAGGTTTGGGAAGTTAGTTTGTTGTAAATGGGTTGTCAGAGGGCAAGGCATACAGTAAACATCTCCGTTTATATGGCTCTTGTTTGTATGGGAAGACCTTGACACTGCAAATAATATATTGTATAAAGTTTTCATCCAGCACCTAATTGTGTGGGAAGCTGCTGGCATCATCACACACAGAGACAGGTATTATAAAGGGGTTTAAATTAATTAGATGCAGCTTCCTCCTGTAAGTGATGGCAGTTTCTGACAGGGATAGCATTTCCAACACAAAAAAGTCCCCTAGTTGTAAGAGGCTCCAAGTCCTAATCACAAAGCTCATATTTATTCCCTAAGGCTCACATGCCAGGATCATTTTCAGAGTGCCTTTTGCAGGGCTAGGGCCAAAAATAGCAAATTATTTTTCTGTGCAAACCATCTTGCTCCTCCATGTTCCCTGCAACAGGGACTACCATCACTCTGCACCAGTTCCTGTCACTCTCAGAGTGTTTTTCAGCACTGGCCCCATAGCTGCTGATGTTTGGAGGTACAGAAGCATGATGGTGCCAGGGGTGGGCATCAGAGAGGGAAGGGTCCTGGTGGAAAGCAGCAGGTTTAATGGTTCTGCAGTGATTTGAAGAGTGGGATGGGATTGGCAGCTTTGGTGGTGGACGGTATGGAGGCACTGCTGGGGGTGCAGAAGCAGGCGCTCAGGGAGGCAATGCCCTGTCGATGTGGCCAATGGCTCATATCCATGCTCTGACACAGCAGGCATTTACAGCTGATCTCTGTACCCTACAGGAACGTGGTTGGTGACAGTTCCTTGTTGCTGCTGTGGAAGTTACTCCAGGTTATATGTGGGTATTAACAACTGTAGCTAATACCACAATTACAATATTTAAGAGCACCACCTGCCTCAGCTGACAGTGTGCTTGCTGTCTACACTGTATCTCGTAGCTGGAATAAACTTGGTCTTCATGCTTATGTTTCTGAGTGCCCTCTAGGATATTTCAGGGTTGTTTGAACCCCTCTAAAAGCTGGCTGTTTGTCTTGAATCACCTTGAAGAAAGAAAGTAGAATGTAAAAGGCCTTCAGTTTTTGGGGCTGGATGGTTGCTGCTGAGCACTGTCACCTATGAGAAGCCTCGAGCATCTCAGTAATCCCACAGTGGTGCTGGAGATGGGTGATAATGAGCAAGGACAACCCCCTGTTTGGAAGCTCACCAGAGCTTTCAGGGTTGTGCTGACTGGCACTGAAATTCTGGGGGGTTGCAGTTGTGCTGCCTGGCAAATGCGGGATGAAACCAACCTTCGGGTGTATGCCAGCACCTGGTGGCATTGGGGACACTGAGGACCTCACAGCCTAGAGGAAAAAAACAGGTCTGAAAGGTGGAGAAGTGGATGGTTAGTCTTCTTGATACCTATGCATGACCATGGGCCCCACTGATGTCCCCCAGTCAAGAGCCCTAACTGCTGTCTCCAATATGTCCCTGCTCATCTTGCCCCTCCAGACATCCACTGAAAAATGATTATTTCAAAGGTATTATCTGTTTGCAGTGCCTCAGATGTTTTGGCTTCTTCACCTTTATTATCTCTTTTGTGGTTTTGTGCTCTTTTAATTGATAGCTAATTGCTTGTTCAGGAGCCCCAGAAACATGACAAGGAGGAAAGATGTATAAATATGTTGTTACTTAGCTGAGTGGGACTGGTTTCATCTGGAAGCTGATTAGCTGGAGAGTGCAGGGGAGCAGTGTGAAATGACTGGGAGCACAGGCAGAGGGGAGGCTTTTACCATGCGGACCACCTGGTGTGGAAAAGGAAGCAGGAGGACAGCAGAGTTATTGTCACTTATGCCAGCTGGAGGGAGTCCAGGGGGGAGATTTAAAAGCCTTAGGGGCAGTTTTAAATTGGGTGCTATATTGGGGCAGGGAGAGGGATGGTATAGAAGAGTGTAGGAGATTGAAGAGCAAGATCAGGAGGAGACTGTGGGCTCTCAGAGTGTGCTAAGACTTTAAAGCATCCCATGGCGAAGGTGGTGGGGCAATGCAGGCTGCAATGGCCAGGAATGGGGAGCTCTCCCCTCCCTGGGAAGGCTGCATGCCTTTTGCAGAAGAAACTGGAACCTTGCCTTGGGGTCTGAGGTCCCAACAGCATCAGGGAAAATTTTTTGTCCCTTCCTTTAAAGGGACTAAAAGAATTTGCTGAGAGGAATGTATTTCAGAAATCTGGAGATGTAACGGTTGTGGTCTCATATTGTGTTGGAAAAAGTTATAAATTGCTTTATTTAGCTGCTAGCAAGAATGGGAGATTCATCAAGTCATTGATCTGAAGACAGCATGGCTGTAGATTTGGTGAGGGAAGCACCCAGAGGAGAAAGTCATTGTTGATTAGAACCATTGGTTTAAGCAAGAAAATCAAAGGACGTTCCAATACTGGGCACTGTGCAAGGAGAGATGGCAAGCTGGATGAGTGTTTGTAGCAAAGAAGCAAGCAGGGTTCTTAGGACAGCGGAGTGGCATGGGGAGAAGGACTGGCTGTGACTGGGGTTTTCCAGCATTTATGGTGATGGTACTGGCATCAGAAAGCAAAGGCTGGGTTTGATTGGTTACGACACTGTGTTTATGTCTGGTTTTGTTGGGGTTGGGTTTCAGAAGGGAAAAGAACTGCCTGGCCTTCACCAACAGCACCAGCAGCAAGGTAAGGAAAAAGATGGGGGAAGAGCCAGACCGTAAAATGGGTTGGAAAGTTTAGTGGGATCAAGGTCTAGGAGACACGAAACAAGATAATTTTATGAGGGGTGAGGTGGTTCAGTGCCCAAACACAACCAAGGAGTGGTCAGTGTAGATAAGATTATCATGAGCAAAATGGGAGAGGAGTGTCACTGATAGGGAGCACGAGGCATGGCCAGGGCTGTGGGCGTGCAAGAGGAGTGTTTACATACACTTGTGGGTCAGGGAAAATTAAGCCAGGCTGAAGCTACCTTCAGGTGATCGGATCCTGATGCACCATAAAGAAAAGATACCTTAGGAAAAAATGAAAGAGCAAAGACCCAACCACACAACCTACCTGCATGCTTAGTCTGGTTGCAGGAATAAAGAAGGCTGCTTAACAATATGCATAATATTTTGCAGGCAGGAGTATTTTATCAGCAGCAGCTTGGGAGAGAACAAACCCATGCACTTCACATGCTGAGGGTCTGGTCTCGGCAGTCCTCCGCAGCCAAAAGCCTCCTTTCTTTCTAACATCTGCAATGTGCACCTGCACGTTAAGGCAGGGTGGTGTTTTTATGTGCCTGGAAAAGCAGGGCTTGCACGGACCTTGAAAGTGCATTGGGACAGGGTGCAGGGAAATCCCGTGTGTACATTTATTGCAAAAAGAGCAAATGTTGTCTTTGCACTTGACAATTGGGGATTGTAAAGTATAGATTACTTGGCAGTAGACAGTCATAATTGCAACTCATAATCTGGGCAGTGGTGTGCTTCAGACAATCCCTAACCATTTTAGGCGTTTTTAAATTAATTCATTTTTTGCAGTAGAAATAAAATTTAGGAGCCAACTTCTGCCATTGGACCGTGCTCCAGGCTCAGAGGTTTTGTGCTAAGGGATGTGCTGTGTGGCAGGGTATTTGGTTCCTTCTGTGGAAATGTTGCTTTGGTTTTGGTTTTTTTTCATCTTTCTTGGTGCTTTTTGATCTATAAATCTAGGCAGCTGCATGTAGGAAAGAGATGCCAGGGAGAGACTTACTTCCCCATGCACGTCCATATACATTTCATTTCCAGCTGATATATTTCTTTTGGACTGAGTGATCTCAGCTGTCCTACTGCAGGAGCGTTGATCACATACAAGTTGTAAACTAAAAGGCCTGTCTTCTCTCTGAATATTGTGCCTCCCTGCAATGACTGCTCTTGGCCACGTCCTACCTCAGTGCCATCAACCAGCTGAGAGCAGTTTGATAGGTTCTGTAAGGGTCTCCACTCCTCTATACAGCTCCCAGGCAGCTCTTGCGTCCATGTAATGAATTAAGCCTCTTTCTATCCACACTGCTAGCAGCATTGCCACGGGAAGGCTGTTGGGCATGAGGTTAGCACTGCTGCCTGCACGTGAGAGCCAGAGCCGGGAGCTGCCGGTGCTCTCTCCTCACAGGGTGAGCTGTGTCATTAACATTTCCACCTTCTCTGTCTCCAGCCAGGGCTGCCAAGGTGAGGACACTGAAAACTAGGTGAGAGATGACTTTGGACATGAGTGCTGCTGCCACAGCAGGAAGTTGTGGAAGCAGAGCAAGGAATTAACCCTTAACTCACTCCTCCAGCTGGCAGAGAGGAAGAGGCAGTGGCTACGCCACATGTAGCAGCATCTTCCCAAGCCCCTGGTCCCTGCAAAGGAGGGATCCTGGAGAAGCCTCCTGGCTTCTGGTGATTCCACAGAGGCAGTTCACACCTCAAAATAAAAAGAAACCTGTTTTTTTTTACGTGGCCTTGACTTGGACCCATGTCCAACACATGCTGAGCTTAGCAAGCACTTCACATTTGGTTTTTTTTTTCTTACTTAACCCAATTTGCAAAGCATTTTATTGGCTGCCTTGGTGACCAAGGGATGCTCCCCCAGCCTGCCCCCCAAAAAAACTCTTATGAAACAGTTCACCTTTCGTAATAGGCTTTTCTAAAGTCCAGTTTGTTTGCTAAGGCCAGTGACAGTGTTGACAATGCATTATCTTACATAAGCAATACAGAAAGAGATAGACGCGAGATAAGGGAATACAGCTTAGTGGACCCAGTATGTGACATGACATAGTGCGAGTGCATGCCGCCTACCAGCACTGCCTGCAACAGTGCCTGCTCCCAGTGCACACATCCAGCCCTGGGGGCAGCAACCTCCCTTTGACCCCAAAAGATTCTGACCACAAGAATACCTATTGCAAGGACAGGTTTACCCCTGGCTCTGGTTTCCTCATCCTTGTCTGCTTTATGGGTTCAGCATGAGGCTCGCAGACCCCCTTTCTCCTCCCAGAGCCTAATTTTATTCCCTGTGAGCTTCAGGGAAGTGGAAAGGGTGCAAGTGGATCTTCTGAGGTGGCTGCAAGTGCTGAAACACTGTCTCAGACATGTCCCGGGAGTGCACCAGCCACTGTGGCCATACCTGGCATCCCATGGGTACATCTTGCCCATATAGGATTTCAGCCTTGCTGCTGCATCCTCATGTCTGGGAGCTGCCTCCAGCCTGGCCTCAGCCCCAGCAGCCCTCCAGGTTGAGTATTTGTCGAACACGTTTCCTCTGAAGGAGGTTTGGGTTGGGATTGACTGAATAGCTGCCAAGTTCTTTGCTCTGAACCTGACAAGTGCTGTCTAGAACATGGAGGGATGAGTCCCCTCTCCTCCCTGCAACAGGGTGGGTTCCTCTTCCTTAAGAAAAAGTGTTGCCTTGGGAGGTGTCAGTCCTCATGTACTGGGCGGGGGGGAGGGGAAGCAGCATGTCTGTGAGGGACCTTCCCCCAGGCGTTTGCTTTCGTTATAAATGAAGTGTGTCTTGGAAAGGAGTCAAGTGTCTTGTATAAACAGCCTGGAGTCAGGATCGCTCAGGCACTCTGAAGGAAACATAGGGATGATTAAGAGGGGATTTTGTGTGTGTGGGTGCATGTGGGTGCACGCCTTTGGCCTCTCCATGCTCCTCCCTGGCTGCCTGCAATTGCTGCTTGCCTGCAGCTCCAAAAACACACCAGGCTCTGATGGGAGCATCTGCTCCAGAGGGTCAGCTCTTCATATTCATGGGAGTGTCCCCGACTCCTTAACCTCCCACCATGCCTTTGCCTTTGGTGCCTTTGTGCCTGCTTTGCATCAGGAAAACCTCCCTTCAGATGAGTTTGCCTCTTCTTTAAAACCTCCTTCTTTGTTAAGGCTTATGGAAGATGGATGATAGTAGCTCTGTCTCCTCCTGAGGTTGTTCAGTGGAAGGGACCAGGTCGGTGCTGGTTTTCATGGACCAGCAGGTTGTGGGTGATCAGCATGAACATGTGGGGATGGGGATGCATGAGGAGAGGGACTGGGAGAGGAGAGACCCATGAGGACCTGCGAAGGGACACAGGAGAGTAGTACCCTTCACCTCCACCACCCTCAGAGGTCTGCTTTTCACAGCTGGAGTATCTTGGCCAGTGCCAAGGTCAGGCAGCACAGGGGTTCATTTTGGGGAGCCCTCCAAGTAAGTCTCTTTCCTGACTACTTGCACTCAGAGCCTTCAAGGTTTGGACCATTATTTTATTTAGCATTGAGTCTGATGAATACAGGGGAAGTCTTAAATCTGGCACATCTCTCGCCTCCAGACAGCCGAAGTGTGTCTGGAAAAGCCAAGCTCCAGCTGCACAAGTCCTGGAGCAAAGGCTGTTTTGCTTTGCTCTGACTGATTTGGGTGGCAGCTTCTTCCCAATCAAAATAAATCTCCTCTGCCCTTCCCTTCCCATCCTCCAGGCTCTCCACATCCAAGGGCTGAGGCTGCTATGTGGTCCCAGTGCCAGCAGCAGCAGGGGGCTGGATGGGGTCCCCTGAGCATCGCTCCTGCTCTTCTGCCTTTCCTACTAACCCTGCTCTCAGGAGCCAGATTAGAAGAACTATTGGGAAGGAGGGGAGCAGTCACACCCCTAAAGTCTTTCTCTCCCCTCTTTGGTGGTCTCCAGCTGCATTCCTCCCACAGAAATGCATTCTCCGCTTCTTGGTCCCAGAAGCAGACCCAGCTTGCTTCTGGACATCTTGGGACGCATGGCTCCATTTTGTCCATCCCCAGGTTATCAACAATGCATAAACCCATCTCAGACCGTCTCCTGGGAGCTCTACCTTTTTCTGCCTGCCCTCTCTGACCACAGCTTGGCCCTCTTATCTCCTGCCCTCCATCCTCTTACGACGCATAGCCAGTGCTGGTTTCCCGTCATCCTTCCCCATCCCCTGCCAAACCCAGCATTTCAGAGAGTCAGGCTGCCTCTCCTCCTCATCTTCTTTCTCTGCCAGCATCCTCTCTCTCCCCAGCACTTCTTATCTCCCTCTCTACCCTGGGATTAGGCTGACATTTGCTGCGCTAAATTCAGCCTTAGTGATCCACCCTCTTCCCTCCCTGTTGGTAAACAGCTTGGCTTCTCCAGCAAACGCCTCACACCAGGAGAGCTCTCCCTCCAGCTGCTCTGCATCTCAGGCGGTCCCAACCCTCCGCTGTTTCGCCAGCACTTCCTTATTTGAATGACTTCAGTAGGGTCTGGCTAGAGCTGCAGGAGCAAAATATTAATGTTCTCTGGCAACAAGATCTCCTCTCCTTTTCTCATCCTCACAGGAGTCACCTCTCCTCCTGACCAGTCTGGCTTGACTAGGGTGATGAGGGTGATGAGACACTGGAACAGGTTGCCCAGAGAAGTTGTGGATGTCCCATCCCTGGAAGTGTTCAAGGCCAGGTTGGACAGGGCTTTGAGCAACCTTGCCTAGTGGAAGGTGTCCCTACCCATGGCAGGGGGTTGGAACTAGATGATCTTTAAGGTCCCTTCCAACCCAAACCATTCTGTGACTAATTACATGGTGATCCCAAGTCAGGATTGGGGAAGGTGAAGGCGGTGGATCCAGCTATCACCTGCAGGGCCATGTGCTGGGGTGGGGTTTTGAACGTAGGAGGTGATACGTGGAGGGTGTAGAGGTCATGCTGCTTCAAGAGTTTACTTTCAGATGTTTCACTTCCACTTTGTCCCTGTCTGGGGGGGCTTCCCATGTTACACCCCAAGTCATTGCTCTGCAGCTTTTTTGTTAGGGCAAAGTCCCAGCCTAGGACTTTGTCCTCTCCCGCTTGGTGGTGGCAGATACCTGCCTGCTGTTAGCCTGTCTCCTGACACCCCTCCAAGATGTGGCTGGGGAGTTCATGACAGCAGCTTGTCCTTATAACCCTTCTTCTCTCTTTTTTTGTCTTTCTCCTACTTTTCCATGGTTTCCAGGTTGTTCACAGCCTGCCCTCACACTGCCAAGGCTCCATTTTCTCCTTCCCCTTCATCTCCGTCCTCTTCTCCTGCTGTCTGTCAGCATCTCTCCCATCACTTATGCTTTTAGATACCCAGCTCTGTCTTCTGGCTGGTGCTGTCCTCCCTCACAGGAGAAGCTTCCCAAGAAGCCATCTTCTTGCCCATCTTCTCTTACCCAAATTCCCTTGTAATTGCCTGACCAGCCCCAGGTAGACCCCCAGGGCTGCAGAGCCTCTGTTTCCCAAAAAGCCACTCCACCTACCTGCAGCATTTGCAGCTTCCATGTTGTGTGGACAATTTCATTCTTTTTCTGTTGTTTTTGGGTTTTGTGGGGTTTTTTTTCTCTCTCAATGGGTTAGGGCTTCTGGGCGCTACCACCATTTCAAATAAATACTAATAACAAGTATTGTTGGTCTCCTAGCCAAGGACATAAGGAATTTGTCAGCCCTGCAGTACCTTTGATCCCGCATTCATCATCTTGGTCTTCCCACCGTTATCTTTGTGGGACACACTTCCGGTATTCAGCAAATATTTGATTTCCTGTGAATAGAAATAAAAAGACCTTTTCCCTTTTTTTTTTTTTTCTTAAATTATTTTAAAATACCTTTGGCACTGCGTGGACACATTCCATTCCAAGAAAAATAAAGGAAAACTGTTCTGACTAAATATAGATCAAAAGACACTTGTGAGCTGCCTCTTGCATCCCCGACTGAAAGTACTTTCCTCTCCCAGGCCACCCGGGATCTTTCGACCACGCTTCTGCCCTGCACCATAAACTCTCTGTACTCCCTCCTCTGCTCCAGGCAAGCTCTGCCACTGTCAGCTTGGTTTCTGGCTCGGCTCACAGCCTGGCTCAAGGAAAAGATGCTGTTTTTAGAATACTGCAGAGTCTTCCAGTAGTAAGACTATGTTGTGCATATTTCATCCTTTCCCTCTGGGGCTTTTAAAGCCTTTTTTCAACTTTTTCTTGCAACACCCCTTGAAGCAGGTTCTGTTAATTGGCTTTACAGATGAGTCAATCCAAGGGGCTGAGTGGAAATACTGGATCTCAGGTAGTTTAAACCAGCATGGCTCCCTTTCAGCTGCAGCACGGCAGATGCAGGGTTGACTCTAACATGGTCTCAGGAGCACCCACCAAGTCCATGCAAAGTCAAGAATGTCTCATTGGTTTATCATTGTACAACTCCCAGTGCAACACGTTGGAGGGTTGCTCTTGAGGACTGCACAAGGCTTGCCACAGTGTGAATAATAACAAATGTTAATACCAGTAAAGCAGAGGAAAGATAAAACCAGAGCTCCTTGCCCTCTCTTCTGAACACTGCACCACTCATTTTGCAAAGCTAAATTAATTAGGCCTCCAGGACTGAGCCCTTCATTAGATCATTTGCATGTCAGAGATGCAGCCATGTTGGCCAACTCAAGTCCATGTGCATATGACTATTGCATCCCTCGCACAGGACATGGTCTCCAGCAGTTACACATCAGCAACGTACTAACTGAGATGGCACATTTTTTTGCCCACAGGTGTTTGTGCTGTGCCATGGGCTTCTCCAGCTCTCCCAGCTCCTCTACAGCGCCAACTTCAAAAGCAGCCTCACCACCATTGAGAAGCGCTTTGGGCTCTCCAGTCTCTCTTCAGGTTTCATCTCCAGCTTGCATGAGGTAACTGGGTGAGGCACTTGTGCAGGGGCCCCCAAGAGTGGCCAGAACATGGAGGGACCTTCCCCAAATAGGGTCTCAGAGTTGTTCAAACTCAGTGCTTCCTCGGCCATGCCTACATATGCTGGATGAAGCAGACGTTGCTGTACGGTTGGACACCTCTTCATACTTCACTCCTGCTGTGCCACATGCCAGGAGGTTGAAGGTATGGTTAGGTGGTGAGGACGTGGCCTTGGAGGGCAGCAGCAGAAATCAGATTACATCAGAGAAGACCACTCCACCCTGGGATGCCATACATCTCATGCAGAGACATGACTGGGAGACATGCAGTGTGATTCTTCACCTTTGATCACAGTTCTTACAGCTTTTGCAAAGAGCATTTTATTATGAGTAGTACTCACAAAACTACAGCTTCATGAGCAAGTTCCAGTAAAAGTATGTTTTCATCAGTGTCTCATCAGCTTTAGGAATGACCCTAGCTTGAATCATTCCCAGCTTTCTCTGACAGGAGACCCTGGCTAGCAGTGTCTCCAAGATCTTTCTTCAGTGGTCCCAGCCTCTGATGGCCTTGTGGTGAAGGACTAACTTGGACTGGTGTCATATTGCTGAGCTGGCAAAGGATTTTCCCACAGACACTTTCTAATCACTTACTCCTCTGAAATGAGTTTTCTAGTTCACATTGTTATGAATTGTATAATTTCTGGTAGCTCTTCAAGGCCAACTAGGAAAAGACCTGCTGGGAGAAACTTTCTTTTGGTGGCACAAAGAAGTGCTTGGTGGCAGCCCACCTTCCATACAGCTGGTTGCCTTGCATGAGATTCTCCACCAAGAGGCTGAGCACTGGGAATCCTCCCAGAACCCTGGGGAAGTAGATGCCCAGGTCTTACCCCAACCAGCACCTACATCTGAGATTAAAAAGACTGGTTCAAAGCCTGTTGAGGACTTCCCACTGATTATGACTAGCTCCAAACCATGCAAAGAAAGAGAGCTGATATGGACAGTTGTAATATTGCTAATCTTCAACTGGCATAACTAAGCCCTGCGGAGTATCCCACCATCCACACTGACGATATAGCTGTAACCTGTGTTCTCCTCATCCGCTAGAGAAATTACTTCTTATGATATTTAATGCCTGGAAAAGTAATACCAAAGCAAACATGTAGAACAGCCTCTTACTGCAAGAATATAAAAGGAAAAGTGTTGGAATAGGACAGATGCCATGCTGTTAAAGAATAACAGCTTTCAGACAACTGATATGTCTTCATTTCTCTGCTTTATGAGAGGGATTTCTGCCCTTTACTCCAGCTCTGTGTGAGCTCCCCTGCCTGTCCAGGACCACAATCTTTTCACATTGACAGATGCAGCAATTCCAAGAACAAAAACCACAAAGAGACAAACAAGGGAGCTCGTGGAAACATAAATAAAAAGTATTCTCAGCCATACATGCCATAGTTAAAATAATGTTTAGCTTGTCCCAAGCTGACAAAGCCCATGTAATGGTAATTTTATGGTGTTAATCCTCTTGCCTGAGCAAGCTGCATGTTTTCATTTGTTTTTAGCTGATATCTGCAGTTGCAAATATCGAGAGTCATAAATGTTTGCAATGAGCTGGTTTGTAGCTGGGCTTGTGCCTGCTTAGCGTCATGGGAATGGAGGCAATATGCTTCATTTCTTGCTGGTTTTCGGGTACTCGTTAATTAGTTTATGCCACATCCTATGGGGTGGGGGGCATTTGTGGGTGCTGAAAAAAGCCCCAGCCAGACCACGGGAAGGTTGTGAAGCTGTCCATGACAACAAGGGATGCACATAGGTGACAGAAGCCAAGGAGTTGGCCTTCTGGCTTTTGATAATAAGGAAGCACTGACTTGCTGTGAATGTGCAGGGTGAAGGGCTGTCCCCTTCCTGCTCTTGTCGGTGGTCAAACACCACCTGATAAGAGAGCTCTCCACCCACCCAGACACAGTCATGGGGGACAAGTTACAGTCTTGACTTCCTCCGTGACATCTTCTAACATTCTCCCCATTTTGCTGTGCCCTTTCCAGATTGGCAATGTGGTCCTCATCATCTTCGTCAGCTACTTCGGCAGCCGAGTTCACCGCCCCCGGGTGATTGGTATGGGGGGGCTGCTGCTGGCTCTGGGAGCATTCCTGGTTACTCTGCCCCACTTCCTGTCAGACCCTTATGAATATACAACACTTAGTGCTGGTAAGTGCCTTCACTCTTATCACCATGAGCTGTCCCAGCACAAATCCATCTCCAGTTGCTCTGGGCTGGTTTACCTGTGCCTACTCAAAAAGAGGGGATGTATCCAGCGCACACGCAAATTAAACATAGTGTTTGGAGGGAAAGACTTAAGGCAGAGATTTTCTATTTTAAGCCTGACTTCAGTATAGTTTAGCAACCCCTTCTGGATACAATAATTACATGTGGCATCCCTTCCACCTCTTCTGCACACATGGTTCAAGCCATGGTTTTAGGTGCCGAGCGCGGTCGTCATGGCGCAGTACCTAAATTCCCCAGAGATGCTCCTGAAGGCCTCCAGAGGGAGCAGCCTGTGTTTCGAGTTCAGCGGGCAGGCTCTCTCGCTCTCTAGGCTGCCAAGTCACCTCTCCCTCCCATCAGTGCCCAAGGAGCTTGCTGTAGGGCTGAGACCCCCTGAGATAGCCATCGTCCCACACGGACGTGCCACCCCAGGAATATTTGTGAGGAGGCTCCACATTCAGTGAGAGAGCATATCCTTCCACGTGGATACTACAAAATATACTTGAAAACTAATTGTTTAACAAGCTTAATATGTTATGTTAATGTGCTTCTCTCCTGGCTATGCCCTCCAATCTCTCTTCAGATCTCTAAGCACACGGTGTCCCTACTTTCTGCAGGGTGGTGTGGGTCCTTCCAACCTGCTCCTGAGCATCCTGGAAATAGATTTGCTTTCTGTGGCATCAGAAAAGCCCCAGCTGCAGCTCTAAAGCTGCATTACTGGCTAATGAAGACAGCATCATTATTAATGATGACATGTCATTCAGCTATCCAAAAAGCCAGCTAGGGAGAGAACGTGAAACCAACTGTGAGCAGAGACAGCTGCTGAGAGGGCAGCAGATTTGGGGCAGAAGCTCTGGCATGCACAAAATGCTGGTTCTGCTGCTGATGTCCTGTGTGACGGTGGACAAATCACTTCACTTTTGGCTTTTTTGGGGCACTGGTGCAGTTCCTGAGGGGGATGAAAGGCTCTGCAGTACCTTGCCACTGAATCTTCATGCTTCTCTGAATGCTGAGCTGGATTCATACCAGAACAGTTGTTGCCATCAGCCTCATGCAGATGGACCTTATTTGCTCAAGAAGTTAACAGCTGTGGCACTGTAGGTCAGTATTCACGTGCTCTGGGAGCAAAGCAGATCATCTGGCTGATAAGAAGGCTTGAAAGTACAGTCCTGATGTGTGTGTATGCCTTGTCTCACCAGCTAGACTTTGATCTTCATCTCCTTTCTCCTGGTTTTTGTGTGTGACAAAAGACATTGCTCTTGGTGTTCTCACTACAGACAGCTGAGAGCTGGGGCAGTGCAAGGCAGAAGAACAAATGCTCCTGCTGCAGCCTGGCTTCCCTGCAGCCCTGCTGAGAGCCCAGGCTGAACACAAATGCAGCTAATGGGTCACCTATAGCCCAAAGCATTTTGGAAAGGAAAGGAACATTATCTTTATTGGAGTCACAGAGGTATTGCAGCATGAGAAGTGAGGTCGTCTCCCTGTTGCTGAGCAGTATGTGGGTGATAGAGCAGAGTTAAGATCTCCTGTCCCCAGGGCCTGTTCTGCTCTAACCAATAAGCCTTATGATCAATACTAAGGAGGGCTACTGGTTTCACTGGGCAGGCTTTGGGAACAAGCTAGTGTGTGTGACAACAGCTCCAGTTTCCATACAGAACGCAATACGCAGAAGAGCCTACATCACGTGCCACAAGGCTGGCTTTGGTCTTCCCAAAGTGACTTCAGCCCCTGAATCCTTGGGATGCCAATGAGCCTTAGCCTCTTTGGGGATTGCCACCTCTGAAAACCCTAAGTCACCTTGTTTCTGTGCCAAGTTGCTCTCCCTGCACCTGTGCCACTGAGGAGGATGGCAGCAGTCGCAGCACTGCCAGCCAGAGATAGTGTTCCACCTCTAGTTAGAAGATGCTTTCTCCTGGAAAGGCTTTGAGCCCCATGCATTGCGTCCTAGCCCAATTCTCTGGGCTCAGGGGGCCTTGGCTGTGCTGGAGTGCTGCTGGGTGGCCTTAGGCAAGTTGCTCTCTTTAGTTAGGTCCTGACCTTGCTGCAGCTCAACAGGAAGCAAACCCCAGACAGCGAGCAAAGCACAGTGAGGACAGAGCTGCTCACAAGTGCCTGAGAATCTCTGCTCCCACAAAAGCATTAGAGAACCTCTGGCTTTGCTCTCCCACATCAGCTCAGGGAAGTCTGGCACCACCATGGCTGATCTGCAAGCCCAGATCCCATGAAACATTTTTAAAAATGATTGCCCAGTGTGGGGCTGAGAGTGTGCCAGCACTCACACAGAAATATGAAGACCAGCTCTCTGCTGGCTTGCAGCTGCCTGCCTGCTACACAGCCTTGACTGCCGCCGTGTTTTTCAAGTTGGCCAGTTTGGAGAGTGGATCGGGCATCAGATGCCAAGTTTTCTGACAGCTTAAATTAATGCGTCAGGCTATGAACTCATCAGGATTCAGGACAGGGGCTGCTCTTACTGCAAAGGAAACAAGTCAAAGGAACAGGTATCATCCTGCTCCCTGCCTGGAGCCATACGTGGCTCTCCCTGGTATTTACAGCCCATGAAGATGCTCCAGTCCTGGTTGGAGTTTGCATGGCAATCTTGAGCAAAGTGAAGACCTCCCCATGTCCAGATGGTGTGAAGAAGTAAGGTCCTTGCTTTGGAAGGAGGTTGGCTGCTCCTGAGCAATGCGGGCAATGGAGACTGAGGGGCAGGGTGTCCTGCTCAGGGCAGCAGGGTAGCCCCAGAGAGCATCGCTCCCTGTTCCTGCCCGGGTACCACAAGGGAGGAAAGACCATTGCTAACTAAAAGCCAGCCATGTGCTAGGTCTGCCTCTATTAAACTGAGAGCAGCCTTGCTCCACAGCATGCAATCTGGCATGAGACGCTTCTGTGGCTCTCGCTTTTGCTGTGGTAAAGTAAAAAAGGAGACTCGTTCTGTCTGGCAACATGGACACTTTAGACAATGTGGCTTTGAATGGACTTACATAAGGATTTCTGTGGTGACCTACTATTAGGAATGTGCTGCCGCACTACACCAATGAAAACCCCTAATAACTTGACAAATATTCGGTTTTGTTTTGTGTCTGTTTGCTCAGAAGTGTAGAAAATCCACAGTTATTACATTAACAAGGAAGACATGATAGGAATGTTGTTACAAATCATTTTTAAAAAGAAAAAATAAAAGCCAGAGTGGGAAAAGCTAGTATTGAAAGACAAGGACTTACTCTGTTTGCTCTGTAACACCTTCATTTTGCATTAAAAAGTTTTTCCATCCATGAATATTTAGGCTTTTCCATTGACTTTGACAGTGCCTGTCCGAAGGCTTTTGTCAGTTGGCTGGGTCCAGCGTTGCTGCAGCTTTGATGGAGAACTTTTTATCCTCTGCTGACAGCTCAAATGCAGCTCACTGGAGCTGGGCTGCAGGGCTGACCCTTCACAAGAGAAATTAATTTGCTTCCATCTTCTCTGATCACCCGCTCTTTAAAAGTTTGATAAAAATCACAGCCTGATTGTTTGCTATGCTGACCTCAGTATAATACCCCAAAGGAAGGGAAAGGTGATGAGAACTGCTGAATAAAATGAGCAATCCATCCAAAATCCAACAGTGTGTGCCTACTCAGCAAACCTGGGAGTTTCATGGTATTTAGGGAATTAGTGTGGGAGGAGGCACGGGACGTGCCCAGCTCTGTAATGCTCATTCGTCTTCCTTTCAGGTAACAAAAGCCAGGTCCAGGCTGAACTCTGCTATGCAGAGAATAAGTTTGTGTGCCCGAATGCCACCCAGGATCCCCAGAAGGAGGCCACAAGCATATGGGCAATGATGGTCATCGCACAGCTACTGGCCGGAATCGGAACGGTTCCCATCCAGCCCTTTGGGATATCCTACGTAGATGACTTTGCAGAAGCAAACAATTCCCCGCTGTATGTTGGTAAGTGGAACCGTTGCTGTATATCGTTTTGTTTCCTCCAGACCTTAGAGGTGAGATGTAGAGGTGAGATATAGAGGTGCTCATCTAGAGAGGAACCTGCGGGCACAGGTTGAGCAGCCAGCGGGACTCAGATGAGATCCTTCCCCATTGAAAGGCTGGGCTGCCTCTCCCCTTGATAGTCAGCTGTTCCCTGTAGGGTTATATTTATGGTGTGGTTGTTAGGAAGCCAAAGAATCAGGGCAAGGAGATGAGATGGATGAGCTTGGTCTTCTCCCTTGCATCTGTCAGAACATATGCCATCCATGGGGGGAAAGAGTAGTAAGGAAGCTTTTGCAGAGGCCATCTCCTGCTCTTGCTGAGCATTGGTTGATCACGGTTTAACTAGAGGTATGACAGCCTGCAGGACCTAATTAACACAGGAATCAGTCCCTGCCTGGTGGGGGCTCCCAGGCTCGGGGGGGCTTCTTGGTTTTAAAGAAATTGTTGCTGGCTTGCATGTTAAACTGCAGGGTTTTTTTCCCTGTGAATGGCAAAGCTGATACTAGTCTGCTTACATGAGCTTTGAGCTCAGTCCATAAGTTATTTAAAAACCTGATTCTTCCTGGTGCCAAACAATGTCTTTAAAGCAGCCAAAGGCGTCATATTTAGGAGTGGAAAGTGGATGTTCCAAAATAAGGTAAGCACTAAAGAAGAAGGAAAACCTTTGGAATCAGACTCCCAAGGACAGGCTTTGGACTGGAGTCTTGGCAGGGCCTCCAGACCCACCCAGGCATACTTAGCTCCAGGCTTCTGCTGGAAAGGGCTGCTGCACCACCTAAAAGCTCTGCAGAAAGTGTCCTGTGCGGGTAGTACTCGCTCCTCTCAGCTCGAATATAGTAGTCTGGGCTGGCAAAAGGAGGGAGAGAGTATCTTTGTCTTCCCCCTGTGGCAAAGGGCCACTGTTCCCAGGACCTCTGAGCACCCTTTGGATTCCCAAACCTGCAGGTCCTGAAGGTGAAGGAAAATGGGACTGGCTCGTTCTATATAATGTAGGTGGTCACTTTAGGGCTGCGAGACTGTCCTTGTCAGGGGGTATGGCTACTGTGAGTCTGGTTTGCATCTATACAACATTACCCTTTGAATCTTGTTTAATTTTCGGTCTCAGCATCTTCCCATGAAAGGGAACACTACTGTCTATGTATGAGATCAAATACTTGTCTGAAGACCCTGCCCTTCAACAGTTAGGTTTATGTTGTAGAAAAAAAATTGGAAAAATTGGAAAAAAAAAAAAAGCTTTTAAAATGCTTAAGTGCACCTTAAAAAGGTGCACAGCTGAGGCATAGCAGTGGGATCAGGTGTTGTCATACCCATACCCAAAGCTCCAGGCCAGCAAAATGCACAGAAATGGTCAATGCAGTTCAAGCAAACCGTCTCCTTTTGAACATCTTAAGCAGGTTGTACAAATAGTTTCTTTTAGGGAGGAAACTTGAATCCTTACATTCCAAAGAAGTCAAAAAGAAACACTTTGACCTTACAAGTTAGGTCCAAGTTATCTGTTTTTTGAACAGGATAGTTCGGCTGAACTGAGGGTGATCTCCTGGCCTTTTTGCTCTCAGCATCTTTCACCTCCCCTGAAGTTTTCACCAAATGTTTTTGTTTGGATCTAAGAACTGAGATGACTTTGTTTCCCCGGCCTCCTGTAGGAGATTAAGGTCTCCATCACCCATGGGAACCCAGGATGCCACAGTCCTGCTGTTCTCTAGGGTTCCCTTCTTTGTCACAGTGAATCATGGGTATTCACAGTGTAGCTGACAACTTTTAGCACATCAGCAAAGTCTTGATTGCAGCAGAGCAGAGGAACTTTTTCTGTAGGCAGCTGCCTGCCGTCATCCTAATCCTGTTACAAACACCACGTTCAGTATCTGAGCAACGGGGATCTTCTCATCATCTGCTGTTTGATAAAAGATGGTTTCTCACCTCTGCACGTTGTAACAGCATTCTCATGTGAGACACATTCTCATGTTCCTCACGTGGGAAGACAAAAGGCATAGCTGCATTGAAGCTACTGGTCCTTGCTCATGCTGGCTCTTTGTGCTCCTCTTTTTCAGCCATCCTCTTTGCCATTGCTGTGTTTGGCCCTGCTTTTGGGTACTTGCTGGGATCCGTGGTGCTGCGGCTCTTTGTGGATATTGGAAGAGTTGACATTGGTGAGTATTTCTATTTCTATTTCTCCTAAAAGCCTTCATGAGTCAGAACATCACTCTGAGATAACTGGTGGCAGAAGCCACCAGACCTGTGACTCACAAAACCCAGACCCCTGGAAAGACCTGACCTGGAATAGCATCCCCAGCACACTCCCTCACTCTGTCTCCCCATGAGGGAGGCTACCACAGAGCAACCATTGCTATATGCGTGCACAGGAAGGCTTGAGTCTACTCATCCTCCTCCCCACCACCTTTCACCAGCATTTGCAGAGAGAGGGACCAAGCTAACACCACTTATTTTCTTTATCTGCAGTGTGTGCTTATTACTTCTGGTAACTTAATCACTGAAGAATTCTCCCCAGCTCCATCATTAACGTGGCTTTTCCTGTGTTTCCTTAGAGAGATCAGAGCTGCCTGACATTTTTGTCTGGTGCCTGATAAGAATAATAAATGAACCTGGGGCAGGAAATGGCAAAAAGCCTTGGCTCGCTTCCCGCGGCAACAGAAGCATTTAGCAGCCTCTGCCCGGTCGCTCCATGATGACGTCCAAGCTCCAGAGTGGAGTGGTCCTGTTTGGGGAAGCGGAGTGATTGTTTCAGTGGGGTGTGGGCTCCTCTCCTGCCACACCCTGGCACGGGGCTCCCTCCCAGAGGCTGCTGCTGGTTTCTTTCCCAGCCGCAATGTCCCGGCGATGCGGAGATGCGTTCCCCATGCCAAGCCAAGCAATCTGTCAACCTCCCGTGAGCATCGCTTGGCCCAGCCGAAGGATGTCTGCTCTGGAGACGGAGCGGCTCTCACCTTCTCCTCCTTTTTCCGGAGAAGGCGCCCAGAGTTTCGTCCACTCGGAAACCAGGCTCATTAACAGTGCTCTTCTGCCGGCACGAGTTCTTCCCTTGGTCTCTGCAAGCAGAGAGTGACCAAGCCTGGAACAATGGGAAAGTAATTTTTTCCAGGAAAGTGGCTGTGCCCTTTCCTGGTCCCTGTCTCGGCTCAGCATCCCTGGCAGGCAGCACAGTCCAAACCAGCCATATGCCCTGGGCAAAGGAGGATGGAGTCGGGCCCCCATAATTGCCACCTTGCTGGCTGGCTTTGTGGGGAAGAGCTGAACGTGTGCCATCAGCATACTTCAATGCTGACTAAATCCATCCTACAGTCATTTGGAATGCTTGGCACAGTTTGAATGGGGAGTGGCAGTGCAGGATCCTGGCCAGGGGAAAGGAGGTCAAACATGACCAGGGCTGGTCTTGCTGCCAACACTGGTGGGAGCTCCCACCTCCATCCATTTGCTCTGCCATGCCAGTGGAGAGACCCTTGGACTGTACCCACATGAACCCTTCGTATTTGCACAGATGTTTGCCCCTTTCACCCTCAGATGTGCAGGAGCAGAGCTCTTACAATAGCTCCTTCTGTCTTGCAGCTACAGTGGCCCTGACACCAAGGGACCAGCGGTGGATTGGAGCCTGGTGGCTGGGACTGCTGATCTCCTCAGGCTGCTTGGTGCTCACATCCATTCCTTACTTCTTTTTCCCTCGGTACATGCTGAAAGAAGAGGTGAGACCTCTTCTCCGAGGGCCAGAACATCTTGGTCCCAGGGCTGCGCTCAGGGAGGGAATACTGTTGCCAGAGGAAAGGGGTGGGAGGGAGGGAGCCCAGCAACCCTTCTGAGATGTGGTTCCCACTTCTCACAAGTGAAAAGTCTTCCAAACCAGCTCTGTGCCTCTAATACATGAAGGACCAGACCCTTCACTTCCGCACCATTAGCTGGAAAGCCAGAACCACCACAGCTCAGCAGAGCAAAACCAGCTCTCATGCCTTTCCCACTGGCAGCATCAACAACATCTGTTGGGAATGTTTTGGGTAGACCTGCACCTTCCCTGGGGCAGGGCAATGGATGGGTGGCTTCTTGGGGTTCCTGCATGCAGTCGTCCTTGGTAGGAGTCTGTCCATGGGGACTCAACCCTCCTGGGGTGTCTGACCTCATGAGGGCTGTATCTTAAGTCCCCACTGCAACACCCTCTGCAAGGTGACACTCCTCTCATGCCAGCAGCATCATCAGTGACAGCCCCTGCTTGGAGTAGAGCATCCTCAAGTGTGGCATACACAGGAGCAGCACTGGGATAAAACTGGGAAGTGGGGGTTTGATAAATGGGCTTTTCATTTGGGAAAAAATTGCAGAAAAGAGACAAGTTTCCCATTTAAAAAATTTTAAAAGATGCACATTATCAAAATGTTTTGTTTCAGTGCTGTCAAAGCCAAGCCCCACTCATTTAGTTTCAAAAATAGTTTTATTTTGTTTTGAAATTTTTTAATCATCAATTCTTTAAAGGTCAAAATCAAACCCAAAATATTTAATTATTATAGCTAAAGGACTCACCAGGCTTGAGCTGACCTATCACCAACTTTCATTTTCCTACTTTTTTTCAGAATTAAAAAAGAGGTATCTTGTCAGGGTTCAGGAAATAAAAGCTTCCCAAGCTCTTAAAACCTCTCTGAGCAGGACAAGCTTTTGTCTTGCAGCTCTGCTTGAGGGCTACAGTGATTTTTTTTAGATAATAAACCCATTTTTTGTGACAGGCAGGAAAACCATCAGGCTTGGCAGGGGGTCAAAGGCATCTGGGACATACCCAGCTCCTCCCAAGCCTCGCTGCGTGCCAAGATGGTGCCAGCCATGCATGGGTTCTCCCCTCTCACTGCAGGCTGCTCTTCTCTCCCTCCCCAGGACCCGAACACGGAGGCTGGCATGCTCAGGAAGATGGAGAAGGGGGTGGCTGAAGAAACCTCCCTGCTGGAGTTTATAAAAAGTAAAGGGCTGGTACTTAAACGCGAGGGTTATCAGGGGCACTGGGCCATGCTGGGTGGGTGGAGACCACCATGCCGGCATTTTCAAGCTGAGGGTGCTTACTGGGGGCCTTTGAGTCTTTCTACCACATTGCATGGAGATGCCAGGGCCAGCTCAGGCACCTCAAGGACTGCAGCATGCCCTTCCCTAAGGACTATGGGAAGATGGACACAGCCTCACTCTTGCTATAAGACAGCTGTGTTGAGGTCTGCGGAGCCTGAATCATCCCTGAAAATTGGTTTGAGGATCTTATATGGCATGAGCATGCTGGAAACTGCTAGGTGGGTGGTTTAACCCACAGCTCCAGGAGAGGGCATGGGGCTGCTGGCGCCACCAGCTGCCGCTTTGAGAAGGTCACTGCACTGCAGCTTACACCAGTTTGTTTATGCATAGCTGAAACAGGCTCAAGTAGAGATGTCACTGATGAAAGAGATCAGTTTAATGACTTCTTTTAGCTCCATGATGACATCTTTCCAGCTAAATCCCCCCCTCCTTCCCTCTCCATCCACTGCAGTCATATCCTGTGGCTGTCAGCTCCTTCTTCTCTATCTCACTGGGCTTTGATGAACAACACAAGACTTGGGTCTCCACAGCACTCTTGGCTAGAAGGGGAAAGCTAATTAGAGACCAAATAAACAGAGCTGCTCCTGAGAAGCCTGGAGTCAGTCTGCCTCTACTGAAAGGCTGTCCTGACTGGGCAGGGGGACATGATGTCCCACCAGGAAAATACACTGTGTTCATCAGATGCAGGAGCCAGACCCTGCCTGTGCGCAGTAGCGGGGCTCTGCCAGAACCCCTGTGGCTTTGTTCGTTTGCCCTGGCTGAGGGTATGGCCCCTGCTCCAGAAAAAAAAAACACAACACCATGGCTGCTAAGTGCTCCAGAGGCTTGTGAGTTTGGAAAGCATGGGAGGGAGGGTGATGGGCAGAGCTGGCCCTCCACTTCACCTGTCAGGGCACTTTATCCACGGTCCTGACAGCTGCTGGGCCAAATTAGGGTGTCTCCTCTCCATCTTCCCATGGCTTTAGACATCCCTTGTAACAACTCACTGGAAACAGTCTAAGGGTGGGGTGTTTTTTTCACAGTATGAATTGCTGATGTGAGGATCGCATGGCCAAAACACATTTTTCCTGCTGTTTCCCTGTAGGATTCCCAAAGATCTTCCTCAGGCTGCTCCTCAACCCCATCTTCATCCTCCTGGTGCTGGCTCAGTGCAGCTTCTCCTCAGTCATTGCGGGACTCGCCACCTTCCTCAACAAGTTCTTGGAGAAGCAGTATGGTGCCTCTGCTTCGTATGCCAACTTTCTCATAGGTGAGCACAGCTGGGCAGCAGCCGCCGTAGGGTGAAAAATATCCATCAGCAGGCAGCCACCTGCCCGTATGTCCCCGGCTTTTTAATCCCATGGGAGGAAGACATTGGAAACTCATTTTCAGATGAGATCTAGGGATCCCCTCAAGATGGTTGATAACTTTCCTGACCTGAGATAGCTGCAGAAGGCCAGGCTGTCTTGCAGCCACTTGAAGACTGACTACATTTTGTTTGCTTACTCTTGTGGGCCAGCAGCCACTCTCGTTGAAGACTTACAGCTCCTACCACATGGGTGAAGCAGGTCTGGATCACTTGGATGCTTAAAGAAGTTGGCAAGAGCAAGCAATTAGGTGCCAAGTTTGATCTTACATCTCTAAGTCAGACTCCTGAGGTTGAGGTTTCTCATAGACACTGAGTGCCTTGGGTTTTGGTCTTCTTGGGTAACAGTGGGGTCTGTGGGGTCTCCCAACCACCACGAGGTTCACAAAGCCACTACCTCCACCCCATGCCAGCAGAGAGGTGCTTGACACGCAGGACCACAGCTAATGACTTCACTCCTCTGCAGGAGCTGTGAACCTGCCAGCAGCGGCACTTGGGATGCTCTTAGGAGGAATCATCATGAAACGCTTTGCCTTCTCCCTCCGGGCCATCCCCCGGTTTGCTGTGGTGGTGCTCGTTTTCTCCATCCTCATCTGCCTGCCCATTTTCTTCATGGGCTGCTCCACAGGGCGCATCAATGGGATCTATCCTCCCAGGTAATGCAGGTACTTGGGTTGTTTGCAGTGCCTTATTCCTCCAGCTCTTGACCTGGATATCTATGGGGTGGAGGGGAAGAGTCAGTAGACACTGCCATGCTACTGCTTGCTCCTTGATCCCACTGCCTGGAGGAGATCTAAGCACTATACAGGACGGAATGCTTGGGAGGGCATTTATACCTGATTTTCTGTGTCAAACAAGCGGGATGTATTTTTTCATTCTGGATTTCTAGGGGAAAATTAGTAGTATTAGTGCCTATGTCCTCATCAACCCCACACATGGGCATCTCACGCACTCCCTTTGTTCCAGCTGGATATCACCCTTCTCCTCACCTGGGTGGGAACTTTTGGCTCTTACCATGTTTTTTTTTAAGATAAAAATGACATTTAGACTCCACCCCAGGCTTGCTGTCAAGTGTGTTGTGCTCATTTCCCAATGCACTGCCAGCAAGGGGCTTTTGTACAAATGTTTCCCTTTGCCAGCAATAAGCCTCCTGTCCCAGGGGTACGTTGGAGGGGTGAGGAATAGGGCAGGCTGTGTGCTTCTCCCACTTAAAAGCCACCTAAATAACCATGAAGGAAAGCAACAGGACTCTGCAAAGTTGTGTATGGGTGACATTTATATTTTGCTCTGAGATCTGCATGGCATGCACCACGAATTGAGGCGCATGTAGAAGCACTGGCATCTCAAGCTTTCTGTGTGAGACCAAGGTTTCAAATGTGAGGACATGCTCAGCTCAAGATGCAGTGCTGCAAGTGCTAAATTTTGGAGGGCACCTTGGCCTCACAACGTTCACCTCCTGCCGCCAGTGTCAGGGTGATTCCCCATCTCAGCTCCCCTGTGACACACCAGTCCTGATGGACTTTGCTGATGTAAGAGTGAGCTCCTGGAGGGACTTGCATGCAAAAGGAGGCAGTTGCCTTATATTACTTTGGAAGCCTCCTCCCTTGGAAAAGCAGTGCATAAGGGCCTTTTGCCTGGTTCCCCAGGTAGCTGTGGACCTCATGATGGGTGAACATGAGCTCTGCCTCATCCCACTCTGTCCAAGGGCAGGTCCCTGGTGCCAGCTTCCTGCAGGAGACAGACCACGCCACTCCAGCTGCTGAACTCCCTTAGGTAGTAAGGCAAGACAGGACTGGTTTGTTCTCCTGACTTTCACACTGCTGTTAGGCTTGTTTGGAAAAGAGCCTGCTTCCAGTTTCTGTCTGCATGGTATTTCCAGCTTGGGCTAGTCACACATCTGTTTGTGCCGGTCTGGATGGAGCCCAGATAAATTTCTCCAGGCTTTTGGCTGATTAGTTTTCAGCCAGGGCTGGGGGGGGAGGGAAGTGTGCAAGTACTTGTTTGCAGACATAACACGATCACTGCTAAGTTCACTGTATGCTTGCAGAGGTACCTGCAGGGGATCAGGGCCTGGCAGAAGGCCAGCCTGCTGCTGGCAGTGTCCCAGCGCAAATAGGAATGGGGAAACTAGTTAACTAGTAAGAGGGATTTTTCTTCCTCCAGTCCTATTTCTTAATTTTTTAAAAATTTTTTCTGCTTCTTTTTGGCAGTACATTGAGTTCCCAGCAGCAGGTTAAGACACCGAGTGGGTGCCAGTGCTCTGAGCACATCTTTCACCCAGTGTGTGGAGAAAACAGTGTGGAGTACATCTCCCCCTGCTTCGCTGGCTGCACAAACAGCACTGTTAATTCTTCCACTCCCAAACAAGTGGTGAGTAAAATGAGTGGTTTGCAAAGCAGAGTGCACCTTGCTCGCTGGTGGTGGTGGAGGCTGCAGCGATGCTGTAGGGGTAACCTGACAAATGCAGTAACATGGCAGACATGGGGAGGTGGGAGGTCTACCAGAGGAGCTGAAGTCCTGAGACGGTGCAATGGAGAACTGCTATAACACCCTGGGCATCTGGCAGAGAAATGGGTATGGCAGCACATCCCCTTGCAGGACGCCATGGCTGTGCCTTAAAAATTGGAGCTACTGCTCTCATCAGTCTTCTGCAAAATGACATGGTTTGGTGCATCGCTAAAAATCCTGCTTTTGGCTTTGGGAGTTTTACATTTGTTTTTTTCCAACCATTCCCAACAGATCTACAAGAACTGTTCCCTGATCCCTGCTGGGAAGGGGCTGTCCTCTGCCAAGACAGGATCCTGTCCTCTCAGCTGCTCCCACATGCTTCTTCCTGCCATATTCCTCGTCTCCTTTGCTGCCCTAGTAGCCTGCCTGTCCCACAACCCCCTCTACATGATGGTTTTACGGTGAGCAATGGGCAGGGTGGGGCTCACAAAGCACTGGGGGAAGCATGATGTGCTGGGTTCCCCATACTTGGATCAACAGCACCTCTTAAACATGAAACCAGGCCAAGATGAATGGCCAAATACAGAGCTGCCACAGCAACTCTGACCTCCTGTGGCTTCTCCCGGGCAGGGTGGTAAACCAGGATGAGAAGTCGTTTGCCATTGGAGTCCAGTTCTTACTGATGAGGCTGCTGGGTGAGTGTCCATGGGGGAATGAGGCTGGGGGAAGGCAGCAGGGTGCTCAGAGGCTTGCTTGAGCCCCAGGGAGGCGCTGAAACTCCTTGGGGACAGCAGGCAAACCATGCAGGCAGGGCAGGCAGCCTGACTCCATCCTCTCTTCTCCAAAGCCTGGCTGCCAGCTCCAGCCATGTTTGGTGCCCTCATTGATTCCTCCTGTATCTACTGGCAGAAGCAGTGCACCCAGCGCCGGTTCTGCGCCTACTACAACAACGATTTCCTCCGCAACAGGTATCCCTGCTGTGTCCCCCCCATCATTCCCCCAGCAGGGATGACTATGAGGATGGTCCCCAGCTCAGCCCTGTGCTGGCTGGAGGTGCCACCTCCAGACGCAGCATCTCCCTGCTCTTCTCCTAACAGATACCTGGGACTGCAGGTGGGCTACAAGGTGGTGGGCACCATCCTCCTTGCCCTCATCAGCTGGAAGGTGAAGAGGAGCAAGGAGTACAATGTGCAGGAGAAGGCAGCAGGGCTGGTGTAGCCCAAGCGAGGACTGACTCTGCATCCCGTTACCCACTGCCAGTACTTTTGTCTTTTTTGGGTTTGTTTTTCCTTCTAAGGGAGTGACTTCACCTTAACAGCGCTGAGCTCCTCTCCTGCTGTCCACGGCACTGCTGTGCTCCCGGCGAGTGATGCTCCTTGCCTGCGCCATGCTGGGACCAGCTTCTCCCAGGCTCTCCAGCTCTACGTTGTCCATCGCTTTGGGGAGGGGGACATCCCCCCCGCCTCCCCTTCTGACCCGGAGCAGGAGGCAGATGGGAGCTGGAGCGCAGCCCCATCCTCTATACCCAGAGATGTGCCTGCTGTGGGCAGTGGTCCCCCTGCTCCAGTGTGACAATTCCAGAGGGGTAATGCCCTCCCAGCTGGGACAAGAGCAGGGGAGAGGGCTGCCAACCCTGCTCACATCCCTCACAGAGGTCAGCATGGACAATGCACACTTGTAAAAAGTTATCACTAGGGATTTATTACAGAACATTTTGGGGGGTTATTTTGGTTCTTTTTTAAAAAAAAAAATTAAAGTTCACTTTTCCAACTGCGGTGCTTTGCTGGTCTCCCCAAGAGCTTTCCCCCACTAGCAAGGCAGTGGGGGTGCCTGCGGGTTGCATCCTGGCAGATGCTGAATGCATCCCTTGCTGGCAAAGGTGATGAAACGGTAGCAGACAGGGCACCTGCTCCCCTGGTGATGAGGGACTGTGCAGAACGGGCAGGCTGTGCTGGCTGACAGCCTGCCTGCAGCCCCATGAAACCTGCTGGCAGCCCCAAGCCCATAACACAATGCCTGCAGGCCGCTGTACCCTCCCTGCAGTGCCATGCTGGCAACCTAGTACCTGCAGCCCCCTGCCCCCAGCCCTCTTCCTGCAGCTCCATGCCCAAGCTCACTCCCTATAGCCCCATACCTGCAGCCCTCTGCAACCTGCTTAAATCATCCTGCAAAAGGCACCTGCACAATTCAGCACACAGCAGGCAGGGTGCATGGTGCTATGGGCAGGGGGCTGTGGCAGGGGGCTGCAGGAAAGATGGCTGCAGGCAGGGTTCATGGGGCTGGTGGCAGGAAGCTGCAGGCAGGGTACAGTGCACTTTGGGTGTGGGGATGGAGGCAGAAGACTGCAGGCAGCTCGCAGAGGACTGCAGGTAGGACCTGTAGGCAGGGTTGTGCTGGACATATCCCTGTCTGTGGCATATGTGAAGTGAGTGCAACAGCTCCAAGGCCTCCCTGATCCGCTCTGGCAGGACTTCACCTGCCCTACAGTGCTTCCTGGGACCTTTCCATTTCTGGCAGGATGAAGGCAACCTGCTAGAATGGGAAGAGAAGTGTTAGATGGCAGGATCTGGGGGCACACCCATTGCTGATGACTGCATGCTGTCACCCGTTAGAGGGTGACATGGGAGCACTGCTTGACTGGTATCACAGAAATTGCTTCACAAGCTTATCAAGAGCCTGGCATCATGCAAAGGACACACCGTTCAACTCAATGAACTGACACTGCTAAAAGGTAAAGCCAAGAGCAAAAGGCTTGACATGAATGCACTAGATCTGAAAAGGTCACATCTCTTCCACAGCTCCTGGAGGAAGAGTGGCTGCTGAAGCATGTTTGCCACCCGCAGAGGACTGTGGCAGATGCTGCTGGTCAGGATCAGCAATATGATCCCTGGGGCAGAGATAGCAAAGGGTGCTGGATAGTCAGTGGGTAAGGATCAGCAGGATCCATGGCCAGGCAGACACAGCCATGGCTGAGCTGGAGACAGGCTACACCTCCAGTGTAGCTCAGGAAGGGGCTGAAGGGCCAAGAGCTGAGCTGAGTTGGGGCTCCTGGGTCCATGGGCAAGGAGCATGGGCCAGTCAGGGGTACCACACCTTCCTCCTCCTTTACATTGCAGCTGTATCCCCTCCTCAGCATCACTGCAGACTAAAAGGATGGGGAAGTACAGCAGGGGAGTGGAGGAGCTTTCTTGGGTAAATGTATTCAGCCTCCACTGTCCTTGTCCTGTTGCTGTGCAGGACAAGGCATGACTTTTCACTGTGCTTTTGGCCCACAGCCCTGCTGCATCCATGCTCACAGAGGGAGTAAATGGAAAGGAGAGGAGGGAAGAGGACAGGAGGGGAGCTGCCTTAGATTTGCTCTGGATCAGCAGGTCTTCAAAAAAATGAGATCTGTCTGTGCTATTTTTATTCCCCCTCCACCTTGCATGACCTTCCTTAGGTCCGCTTTCTCCGCCTTCATCCCATCAGGAGTAACATCAAGCTGGACAGTGGAAGCATACAAGGTGGCCCAAACAGGGCCAACACAGAAGCTCCTGGCCCAAAAGGTGTCAAGGTGGCTTGGGCAGGCCAATGGCTCTATGCACAGGAAAGGTGACAGTTGCAACACCTGGTTTTGGGAGCCTTGTAGGTCACCACCACAGTGATGCTAATGTTCAGGCATCATGCTATTTTTGCTTTTCTTTGCCTTTCAGCAACCTCTCCTCCACTTTCATGTGGTTTCTGCTATCCTGGATCTCACTGGGCTTGTTGATCTCCTCTGAAAGTGCCTTTCCCTTCCAGGGGAACAATTTGCTGGCAAAGCACAATCCATAGCAAAAAACATTGATCAAAAGGGCTTTAAAGTACAGTGAAAGCCTCAATCTCTGCAGATGTGCAAATGCAGCAGGGTGTCTGACTCTGGGTCACGCAGCTGGTGCAGAAGGGACAGAGTTTATCACATCCTGCTCTCTTGCCAAAGCCATCTGAACACACTGGCTGCCAAGCTACAGCCTGAGGAGCAACTTACCCAGACAGCGCAAAGCCACAGGCTGGGAGCAAGGTTTATACATAAGAGCAAAAAACAAAAGCACAAAGCTGGCTGAGTGGGGTGGAAAAAAGAAAACAACATTCAGAGTTTCCAGTTCTGCCCTTTTCCCTCAGCCACTGGGGAAAAACCACCACAAATATTTAACAGGCAGGTCATGGAGTGCAGCCCAAAACACACATGCATCTCTGCAACAGCCCAATGCATGCTCCATCTTCCAGCATGAGCAGCACCTGCTTCAGCCCCAGCTCAGCTACGCTGCCATACAGCCGCCCTGGAGCTCTGGAGCCATGCTCAGACAGGGAAAGCTGAGGTTTCTTCATCAAGCTGCAGGGTGCCATAGCCGCCTCTGCCACAGAGCGGGGCCAGTGGTCTGTGACTTAAACCACAAACCCATGCACAGTGCACAGCAGCTGGCTTGAGTTTTCCTGTACATTTGAGCAAATTGCCTTTTTTGTAAAGTTTTTTTGGTTGGTGGTTTGGGGTTTTTTACTACAATTATCAAGTCCCTAACATTCAGACTAAGGAGTAAATACACACCCCCCAAAAAATAAACCAACCCAAACGCACTGTGTGTGGAAGAGGCATTGGTTTTTGACAACACAGCCCTGGCAACTAAGCAGGAAGCCTGATCTCCAGCATCGTGTTGAGCAAAAGCAAAGTCCCAGTCCCTGCAGATCTGACACCACTAAGAAGGGGCCAATACAGACAGACTAAACCAAGACTTCAGAACAAACATTTAGGCAAAAAATTTTTGTTTAAGGAGTACTTTTAATAACTTAAAACCAACTATGGCCTCATGTTACCTTACCCCAGCAGACGCTGGTGCCTGGCCTTCGCTTTTCAAGGACTTTGCAAGCAGAATAGCCACCCAAAGAAATAGCAATATTCTCACTTCAGCATTATAGATTCAAAGCAGGCAGCCTGGGAAGAAGCTCCAGCTAAGGGAGTACAAAGCATGGCAAGCATGTTCCAGCAATGCTCTGGCTGCAGGAAATATAAGAATATAACATACTTCCTAAATATGTCCCTCCTCACCTCCTGCATGGACAGTAGAAGAGCCACTGTGTTCACAAGACTGAAAATCCAAGGCCCAACTCCATCATGAGCCAGGTCTTTGCAAGAGGCAGCCTTGCTCTTCCTGATGCTACTAACACCTGGCAATGCTACAGGGAGGCAGAGAATGCCCCCGACAGAAAGGAAAAAGAATACAACAGATCCGTTGAGTGATGCAGGAAACATCAAACCAGAAAGGAGCCTGCAAAGGAATGAAAAGGTCTGCCAGAAGCCAGCCTCTCCCTCCTACCCCAAAACAAAACGGGAAACAACAAAAAAAAAAGCAAGAAAAAATTCAATGCTATAGGACCTCGCAATCTGCAGTGTAGCATCTTGGAGAGCAATCATCCTCACATAGGTGCTGCACAGAAATGGCACCCCATCAGAGCACAAAGCTACACAAAGCTGCTGCCTAGGGCAACTGTGTTTTAAGGCTGTTCAGGAAGGGGAAGCTGAATGTCCAGCACAGAACCAGGGTCTTGTCTCCCACCTGACCAACACCAATGCTGCCGGAAGATCTCCCTTTGGATAGCCCATGGCCCTGCCAAGAGCATAGGAAGGAAAGCAGCGTCCTTTGAGAAGTTCAGAAGCATACTGAATCAGAGCCCTCCAACACTACCAGCCTCCAGCAGCCTGCTCAGCCACTGCGACAGCTACAGCAACAGGCATCCCCTCGATCTTCCCTGCAAGATTAACAGTTGAGATCACACAGGAGACAGAAGGGGACTGCACAGTAAACACCTGTCATGCCAGATCTCATGTAAAATGTAGGCATAAATCTAAAAAAAATGCCTGCCTCAAGGTCTCAAGCTAAGACCCTACAAGTGGCAGAGTTATAGGAGAGCGTGCACAGATATCTGTGGGAGAAGAGCCTGAAGTATGGGAAGGAGAAGCAGAGTGAAACAAGCTTTCAGGACATAGGCCTACATTAAAGGAAAAGCTCCCAAGAACTGTCCAACAGTGGAAATCATGCAAAGACGCACCAAAGGATGCAGGCAGTGCACAGTGACGAAGGCAGATCAGCCAGCCTGGTCTTGGCATCTAATAGACCACTCCAGTCCCACGGAAACAAGACTGCATCAGTTTGGAAGAACAAGAAGGTAGGGGAAACAGAGGTAAACAGGTTTTTATACTCTCCACAATGACTGCCCAACAGAGAGAGTTTGTGCACTTTGCTGGGGCAGCACAGATGATGCGCACAGTGCTCCCAAGCAGTGAGAGGCTAGGGAAAGAAGTCAGAATCAGGAGGTGATCAGTAGCTCCAAGAGGTAACAGGATTGCAATGCTAAACCAAGGCAGAACCAACACGCAGACTCCAATCTCAAACTCACCTGGCGGTTCACTCCTTCCTAATTTGCAACTCCCAAATTAAAAGCCTAAAGATTAAGGAAACACAGAATTCCAAAGGGTCAGCATCCCAGAGGAAGACAAAGGAAGAGGGGAGAGGAAAAAAAATGTTGCAGTGTGAAGAGACAGTCAGAGGAAATCATGCCAGCAATTGTCATGTTGCTTCCAAGCCCATGAACAGTGGAGGAAGACACTGCAATGCTGGTTTCCAGCTGAATTTTCTTCTACAGCAAGATGAGATTTGAGTGCTTCAGGCCATCTTTTTCCTTTCAGTCTCCAAGTGTCCTACCCCCGCCAGCCTCCCCAAGTCTCTCCCTCCAGCTATGCTCTCTTCTGTTCAGGCAACCTTGGCCAGCCATTTCTCAAGGCCCTTGAAGTCAGCATCTCCTTCTTCTCCCTTACTGCCCCGAGCACTGCACTCCACAAATTCTACCTTCATGGGTAGCTGGGAGAAGTCGAAGTCCTTGCCCTTCTTCCCCAGCTGGGCAGGGCCCCCAGTGGCTGAGCCATCCAGACTGGTAGGGGCTGCAGAATGGGTCACTCGTAAGGTGTTGCTGCAGACAGAGAAGGGAAAGAGTCAGGAACTGTGAACCAGGGGAACATTACCTACACCATGGCTGCTGAGATGTTCTGGACCCAGCTCTGTCAGCAGGATGCCAGCTACACCAAAGACAGAAGGTGCCATGGCTCTGCACAGGCAGAGGCAGGCACTTTGGCCACTTCTCTTAGATGCCCGCTAGAAGGCACAACTGCAGGGAAGCTCAAGAGAGCAAGACAAACAGGAGACCACCCAAGGAGAGGGTGCTTAAACAGGTTTTGTTCTGTAATAAACAACAAGGGTCAGGTGACAACATCCTCATCTGAATTTCTCCAATATCCCATAGCAGACACCAGTCACCAGGCATTATATATGGTTTAGCCCACAGCACTCAGGATCTGTACTAGTTTAATGGGTTAATGGGGAAGAGAGGCAGCCATGGTATCAGGGATCATGCAGGGGGTCACTCCTCTGCCACCTGAGTATGCCAAATACCTTTCGGGACTGAGAGGGGGTTGAGTCTCCCCACTGCTCCCATGAGCAATGCCTGCCCCAGGACCAGGCTGCAATGTCACTCCTGCTCCCACCCTTCAGCTTGTTGCAGCATCTCAACTCCTTGCCACATGTGGAGCTGAAGGATGGCCCTCCTTGCCCACACTCACCAAGCATCCAAGGCAGAGGCAGCACAAGGAGATGGATCAGCCCAACAGACACAGAGGCACTGAGATTTGACTGCCTCTGAGGTCCCAAAAAGCGAGGCTAGGGAAGTCAAGAGGCTGCACCAGACACAGATGCAAACAGCAATCTCTCCCAGATCTTTGACTGCCTAGGAGACCCTCATTGCTGGACTGCTGCACTTCTTCCAGAGACAGAGTAGCCTGGCAGTGCCTGCTCACAGTCAATCCCAGCTACTCCTTATTCACAGAATGGAGCTAAATTAATGGGGCACAGGGAAAGAACAACACTGTCCAGAGATCAGAGTTCAGGAATAAGAGCAGATGCTTCCCTGGGTTCTCCACACAAGGACATCCAACTAAAGCAGCACTGTCTGGCTCCTGCGACCATGGTTAGTGATCATACACATCACCTTGCAAGAAATCTCTGTTGCATCATAAATCCAGCTCTACATAGAGATAACTGCCAAATGCCCAACATCAGAACCAAGGAATGCTTGAATATGTGGCAACTAATTCCTCCCTTAAAAACGAGAGGGTCAGGTATTCAGCCGGGGAGAGGCACAAGCAATAACAACCCTGCTGCCGTCTACTGGCCAAAGAGATTATAGAATCCACTTCAGGAGAGACTTCCCTATCCCCGTCATCGCAAGCAGCCACCTTAAGATCATCGAGTCCAACTGTAAACCTAACACTGCCAAGTCCACCACTTGGCAACAAGATGGCCATATCCCATGAACATACATTTGTTTGGAGACCAAAGAGCTACGCTGCTCCTCCTACCCTGAAGACTGCCTTGCCACTAACTGCAGTCCAGAAACAGGACCCACAGGCAACAGGAAGGCAAAATACCCAGTTGAGCCCATGTGGGGAAGCAAAATCTCTACTAGATGCTGGTGGAGAAGTCCACCACAGCGCAAGAGCTGCACAGGTCTCTCCCGGAGCAGATCTGACCCAACTATAATTATGGAACTCAAAGGTGGAATCTTCATGCACAGAGATTAAATATAGCTTAAAAATATCATCTTCTACCTGCCCCCTCCCCAGATGGACTTGCCAGCCAACAACTCTACAGCTCATTCAGCTGGCAGCTTACAACATAGCACAGTATACGAGCCACCTTCTCCTCCTTCCACTTCCTCTTACAACTTAAAGTTAGCAGCAGATCATACATCATTTGTCCTCCCAGGTTAATGTCCTTTCTAGGGCGGATACAGAGACAACAAGGGGTCCCAACCAGGCTCCTGCAATGCCTGTTAGCAGATCCAGAAACTAGATGATCTCTCCCCAGCTTTCAAGCTTTGCATGCCAAGCCCTTTTGCATCAGAGCAGCCCCGCAAAAAAACACCTGTGCCAGTACAACTGGGTAGAGTTACTGAGATCTTCATACCACTCACAGAAAGTCTGACATTTGGAAGCCAACCCTGCCTGTACCTGAGAGAGGACCCAGATACCTCCCTGGGCCATGGGTGGTATTGCTTAGCCTAGGAATGGCCGCTTTTAGGAAAGGATTAGGATGTTGTTTCTCCAACCCACAGCTTCAAGGAGCCAACACACTGTCTGCTCCTTGCTAAAGCATGCAAAAAAGCAGTAGGCACAAACTTCTATTATCCCGGTTGCATCTACACAGACAAAACAGACTGCTCTTCTTCTACAGTGAACTTAGATGTGGCTCAAGGCAGCTCACTGTGCACTGAGGTAAGAGAAAGAAAGGAAAAGAGATAAGCTCAGAGGGTTTAAGAACCAATTTCATACTTACAGCTCTTTCTCCAGCTGCTGTTGAATAAGTTTTGCCGATTTTGCTGTTGTGACATCTAGAAAGAGAAAAGAAGAGGAAATCAGCTTTTTTGTTTTATGTCAGAATTCAGAACATGGTTCCTTCTCCTAAGGGTAGTGTAAGGCCTGCTCATACTGTGCACTATAAGCAGAGTTACTGGGACAAAGACGGACATGGCTGCACTAGGACAAGGGATGCTGGAGCTTCGGGTTTGGAGGTACGAACGGGAGCAACCCAAAGTCTGATACATACCATGTCAGGAATTAATTTCTTCTTGCTGGGCACTCTTACCTGTCCTGGAGTTACAGAGCTCAACACTGCGCTTTTTAATGTATGTCACATGGAGCCACAAAGGCCCCAGGCAGCTCCTGAAGTAGTGCATGAAATAACTAAGAAAACCAAATCTGACATTGCCCAAAAGCTTCAGATTGTTATACAGGGATCCACACCTTCACTGTAAAAGTCATAGGGACCTCAAAATCTAGTCCTTTCCAGTAACTGGATGTTCCTGCTAGTCCAGTCAAGAGAAAACATATAATCTTGGCAGTTAAACGGCTGTTTGACTTGAAAATTGAAGCTACCAAGTGTGTGCAGATAGTTCATTACCCTCAAGTTGATCCTGTTTTCTGCTGCCTGCAGATTCAGGAAGACAGTTCTGCACAAGCTGCAAGTTACCTGCCTTACTTAAGCCCATCTAAAAAGCTGCAGCTCTCTCAAGTGGTGCTTGTCTGCAAAGCTACATTAGACATACCTGACGTAAGAATTATTCCAATTGCTGCTAGAAATGTTCCTGCTGATTAGTCCAAGTTTAAAACTGAGTTCCAGCCTTTATTTTGCTGAAATCCCAACTCCTAAGAAATTCAGCATCCACAGCATGAACACCTATCACTCAAGGACTGAATCTAATGTCCAGCCCACAAGGCAGCGCACAATACCTTGCTTATTGCAAGCAATCAGCAGCGCAGGTGCATTTTTGAGCACAGTGCTATCGACCAGGACCTGGTACAGGAACTCCGCCACATCCTTCACCTCCCGCTGAAAGGCCACACTGTCCACCACAAACACGATGGCTCTGGAGGAAAGAGGGAAGAACATGTGCTGGGCCTGAAGGTCTGCAACCATCTTCCCCTAACAAGTGTTCCAGCCTGGGCTAATACATTTGTTTCCACAACTGATCTCATCCAACCCAAGAGCATGTGCTGACTGAAATACACCCCCTATTCAGCCCCAGCAGGAAATCTTTCCCTCTCTGCCCCATGGATATACCACATCCCCTAATCCCTCCCCACTGCAGTTGCTTGGCCTCCTGATGCACTACCAACACAGGCAAGTGGGAAAGCAGAATAACTAACCACTGCTACCCCATGGCAGAGCTCTGACTCTCAGGGCACCACCACACAGAGTGAATCTGGCCCAGCTCATAACATCCTCAGCACCATCATTTGGTTGATCCCTGTCCAAACCATCAGCTGCCCTCTCCTCCAAGTTACCTGGCTGCAGCCTTGAACCTCTCCAAGAACTGAAGCCGCAAACTCTCATGGCCTGGAAGGTCGATTAAGGTCACGCTAGCACTCTGGGAACAGAAGCAAGAAGGTATCAGCAAGACTTAATCTAGGGGTACCTGTGATCATAGACCAGGGAAAATGAGTCTGAGAGTGGATTCCAGTTAGCCTGCTCTTGGGGCAGCAGCAGGCGAGTGAAACCCCATACAGGGCAGAAGCAGGTAACTCTCCCCAAGGTGCACCCTCTCCACCAGCCCAAACAATTCTGACAGGGAAAAGAAACGCTGAGGAATGACATTCATGGCCAGGACTCAGTAAGGAGGGAGCCAACACCAGGAAACCACCCACCAGAGCTGAGAGGAGAGAGCATGACCACAAAGAAACGAGAATGTTCAATCCATTTCTTATCCAGAGTATCCCCCCCTACAACTACTGCTGGCACAGTGAGGGTGACAGAGCTTCATCAGTCACTTCTCTTGGCACACCAGCAGACTTACACTGCCCCTGAGAGCAAGACGACCTCTGCAAAGCAAAACTACCAACTCCTTTCCTGCAAGCCCCTGATACGAAATACTAATCCCACAGTCTCTGAATCTATTCACACAGAATTTACCCAACTGCAAGTCTACCTAAATACACATAACTTTGCTGGAAATAACAGAAAAATGCCCTTACAAGACTTTTTGTAAAGCCACATCTCCATTCTCAAGATAGTCCTTGTTGTTCTCAGGAGGGCAGAGAACACGACACAAGACCCTATCTACTCACTGCTCTTGGATTTTAGTAGAAACCTTGCCTACAATTTAAAAAAAGCTGTACCCCACATTGTGGCATTCCAGCACCTCTCCCCCTCCATATACCTCCTGTCTGCTCAATCTTAGAGACACAAATATAGAAAGCCCTGCATTTCCCTTTACTAAGATTATTATTATCATTGCTGTTACTGAAGATTGCCATAAAGAAGGCACAGAAACATCCTCTACTTTTACAATTCACTAGTGTGTAATGTGCTGCCAGCTTGCTGCTTTCACTGCCACATGCGTACCCAGCATGAGAAAGAAACTCCTCTGAAATGAGAGAGCGCCACAAACTGAAAATAACTAGGTCCATGGCAGCCCAGGACCTGACAGTAACCAAACCCCTTTTTGAGACCACATGAAGTTCAGCTGGAGACTCTTTTTAAGCCTGGTAAAGCTTTTAAATTCAGATTTTTGGGGGAGACACAGAAATTACTGCCCAGCGAATAAACACGATAGAATCATGTTCCCTCACAAATCTCCCTCCTGTTCCAAACCACACCTCTGTCCCCACAGTGCTGTGTTTTACCCCACTTGTAAACGCAGCTCCTTTTCCTTTCTGTAGAAAAAAAAACCCCACATACTACCCGCCTTTCAATTTGACAAGCAAATAGAAAAAGAACCTGTGCGGACGAGGAGTACCTAATACTTTCCAGTATTTTCCTACTTCCTCAGGGTGCATTGCCTAGAAAAATCCTACCCTATGCTCAGACCAAACTGGGGACTGATTTCAAGCTGGAAAGCACGAAAACCATCAAGACAGGTTTAGCACAGGGAGCAGAAAAACAAGAGCAGCTGGCTGAAGCAACCACGCACGAGTTACAGCTGAAAACCTGCCCACTCACCTTGTCATTGCTGACTCTATAAACTGCAGAGCTGTCAGTTATCGAGGTCTGGGTATCCCGGTATTTGCCAGTCAACAGCTGTGGGGAAAAAAAGTAATTTTCAGGAAAAGAAGGCTGGAGGTACACGGGCATCACATATCATCTGCTCAGAAAGTGAAATAATCTAAGGGGTAACAGAATTCAGATATCTGTTTTCAATTTACATGCATGAAACAACTTCAGGGTTCTTCCCCCACCCAAGACTTTAAAAAACTCTCATTAAGAAAAAAAAAAATCTATTTATATATTGAATCTCCACATCGCTAAAACAAGAAGGAAGAGAGTGTGTCTGCAAATCCTTTGGGGCAGCTCTACCTCCGTAGGACAGGACGCCAGGGCGGACAGTTCCCCCACCTGGGGCTCCCTTCGCGACCCGCCCGAGCCCCCCCCCCGCCCCTTTCCCCACATGGAGTTGCCTTCACAGCCTCCTCGAGTCCCCCACCCCTCCCCTACCTGGGGCTCCCTTCACCGCCGCTCCCCCCACCAGTTCCCCGGCATGTGGCTCCCTTCGCGGTCCCCCCGAGCCTTCCCCCCGGTTACCCCGCCTGGGGCTCCCTTCTCCGCCCCCCTCCCCCGCTCCCCACTCACCCGCGCGAAAAGCAGCGTCTTCCCCGCGTCGCAGAGGCCCAGCAGCAGCACCGCCTTCCGACTGCTCCTCCTGCCCTGCACGAACCTCCAGACCACTGCGGGAGAGAGGAGGGAGCGCCTGAGCCCGCAGCGGGCGGCACCGGCGGCCGCTCAGCCACTGCGGCCCGGCGCTCCGGGGCAGGCCCGCGGGCCGCCACCGGGGGGCGAGGAGCGGGTGTTCCCCCGCAGGCCGCAACTCACGGAGCGTGACGGCGACGACGAGCAGCGCCAAGAGGACGGAGAGCACGGTGGGGTCGGGCGCTCGCAGCTCCCGCCGCAGCGCCTCCAGGTGCGGCTCCAGCCGCCCCGCCATGCTGCCCGCCCGCACACGTCGCCCTTTCTCCGCTTCCGCTTCCGGCGCGGCGGCCTGCCGGGAGGGCGGGTGGCGCGCGCAAGGGCTGCCGGGAGGTGTAGTCCTCCCGCCCCTCGACTGCAGAGGAGGAGGAGGAGGAAGAGGAAGGGGCGGCTCGGACCGGCCCTGGAGGGGAGAGGGGGGTTACTGCAGGGCAAGACGTTGGGGGTGGTGGGTGTCTGCAGAGAGCCGTGGCGGTGATTCACAGAATGCTTTGGGTTGGAAGGGACCGTCAGAGGCCACCTAGTCCAAGCCCGCTGCAGTGAGCAGGGACACCTTCAACTAGATCAGGTTGCTCAGAGCCCCGCCCAGCCTGAGCTTGATTCTCTCTAGGGATGGGGCCTCCACAGCCTCTCTGGGGAACCCCTTCCAGTGCTTCACCACCCTCATTGTAAAAAACGTCTTCCTTATATCAAGTCTAAATCTACCCTCCTTTAGTTCAAAACCGTTCCCCCTTGTCCTGTCACAACAGGCCTTGCTAAAAAGATTGTCCCCATCTTTCTTATAGTCCCCCGCAGCCTTCTCTTCTCCAGGCTGAACAACCCCCATTCTCTCAGCCTGTCATCATAGGAGAGCTGCTCCAGCCCTTGGATCATTTTTGTAGCCTCCTCTGGACCCGCTCCAACAGGTTCATGTCCTTCCTGTGCTGAGGGCTCCAGAGCTGGACACAGCACCCCTGGTGGAGTCTCACCAGAGTGGAGTAGAGGGGCAGAATCACCTCCCTTGCCCTGCTGGCCACGCTGCTTTTGATGCAGCCCAGGATATGGTTGGCTTTCTGGGCTGCGAGCGCACATTGCCAGCTCATGTCCAGCTTTTCGTCCACGAAAATTGATTGCCCACTCCCTCTGCCCAGCACCAAGTCCTTGGTTTGAGACTCAAACATCTCAAGATGTTAGGCCACATCTAGGTGCTGCGTCTGGTTTTGGGTGCCCTGTTAAAGTAAGACATCCATTAATGATAGTGAGCTCAGAAGAGAAGACACCAAGATGGACGGGGGGCATGAGACTCACCCTATGGGGTGAGTTTTCTAACTCTAGCCATATTTAGTTGTAGAAGCAGGCTCTTAGAGGCACTGCATCTTTTTCTCGTCTAGTTTTTAAGAACAAGTTTAAAAAGCCATCTGTCTGGTATACTTCATCCTGCGTAAACATAAGGAACTAAATTTCATTGCTTCCCATCACACTCTACATTTCTGTCTTCCAAGGTGATCTTCAGTCAGGCCAGTGGATTTATCACAACACATACCATGTGCATCCAAAAACCATCACTGTAAGCCCATCAAAATATTAATTCCCTCAAAGCCAGAAGATCTTGGCATCTTTCTGCCCTCATCAGCTCTTCCATGCCTGCCTTTACAAGAGAGTTGAGACCTGCTGGCTTACCCTAGACTCTGTTCCTTTGAAGCAGAGAGCCTCAGCAGACCTTTTTATTTTCACCATGGATCAGAGTCAGGCTGCCCACCTACGTGTTTGTTTTCAGGTCAGAAGCACATTGGACAGGCTACCAAAGCGAAAGGGGGAAGGGGCTTTTAGGATGCAAAACCAAAGGCTAACTGTTCTGTTGCTGAACGCTTATCCAGCTGAAAGTTAATTGTTGCAGAACGCTTGTCTGGCCACTGTGTAAAATGATTAGCAAGGAGGCCCGGAATCCACCACCAGAGGACAACTTCTTGATAAGGACAGAAACTTGTTTCAAGAACCAGCTAAACCTGACTTTGCAGTTTGGACAAAAGTCAAGGGATAACTGAGTCTGCGCAGAAACAAAGGTTACTAGCGATGATGAAGAGGAGCCGTCAGCCTTCTGTGGACATTGACTACTTGGACTTTAGTAAGGCCTTTGACACTGTCTCCCACAGCGTTCTCCTGGAGAATCTGGCTGCTCATGGCTTGGACAAGTGCACTCTGTGCTGGGTTAAAAACTGGCTGGACGGCCGAGCCCAGAGAGTGGTGGTGAATGGAGTCAAATCCAGTTGGCGGCTGGTCATGCGCGGTGTTCCCCAGGGCTCAGTGTTGACGCCGGTCCTGTTCAATATCTTCATTGATGATCTGGATGAGGGGATTGAGTGCACCCTCAGTAAGTTTACAGATGACACCAAGCTGGGTGGAAGTGTTGATCTGCTGGAGGGCAGGAAGGCCCTACAGAGGGACCTGGACAGGCTGGATCATTGGGCCAGAGCCAACGGTATGAGATTCAACAAGGCTCAGTGCCGGGTCCTGCACTTGGGTTACAACAACCCCATGCAATGCTACAGGCTTTGGGAGGAGTGGCTGGAGAGCTGCCTGGAGGAAAAGGACCTGGGGGTGTTGGTTGGCAGCTGGCTGAACATAAGCCAGCAGTGTGCTCAGGTGGTCAAGAAGGCCAATGGCAATCTGGCATGTACCAGGAATAGTGTGGCCAGCAGGAGCAGGGAGGTGATCGTGCCCCTGCACTCGGCACTGGTGAGGCCGCACCTCGAGTACTGTGTTCGGTTTTGGGCCCCTCACTTCAAGGAGGTCACTGAGGTGCTGAAGCGTATCCAGAGAAGGGCAACAAAGTTGGTGAAGGGTCTGGAGAACAAGTCTTACGAGGAGTGGCTGAGGGAGCTGGGGTTGTTTAATCTGGAGAGGAGGAGGCTGAGGGGAGACCTTATCGCTGTCTACAACTACCTGAAAGGAGGTTGTAGTGAGGCGGGGGTCAGTCTCTTCTCCCTAGTAACAAGCGATAGGACAAGAGGAAATGGCCTTAAGCTGCATCAAGGGGAAGTTTAGGTTGGATATTAGGAAAAACTTCTTCACCGAAAGGGTTGTCAAACATTGGAACAGGCTGCCCAGGGAGGTGGTTGAGTCTCCATCCCTGGAGGTATTTGAAAGAAGGGTAGACGTGGTGCTTGAGGATATGGTTTAGCGGTGGACTTGGCAGTGATAGGTTAGCGGTTGGACTCGATGATCTTAAGGGTCTTTTCCAACCTTAACGATTCTATGATTTTATAATTCTATCTTTACGACCCCCGATGACCACCATGAGGAGGCACTGCGCAAGCGCACTTAGGAAAGATTTATGGATATAACTCTTTTAGGCTAATTTTAATACGAAGCGGGGAAAGGTCATGCAGATGTATAGGCGTGTTGGGAAATCTTATGTATAGGTAATGCTTTACTGTATAAATCCAAGACAAAATATCACGCGGGCACGCACGACTTTGGTGGGACTACCCCCCATGCTGCTCAGCGCTGAATAAACATACCTACTTTATAGTCTTACGGATTGTGGAGTCCGCTTTCTGCACATCAAAAGCACATGTTTCTAAGTAAGTCCTAGAATTCTTTAAGAAAGGAAGTCTAAGCCTGGACTATCCCTGTCATTATATTTATGTGTTTTAAGAGTACTGCCTTGTGGAAACGACTCAGATCCATCCAGCTGAGATATGAGATGAGGTGATTTCTATTCATACCTTTCATCTTACAACCACTGTATTTTTTTTGTTTGGTTTGGTTTTTTTCCTTCTCCACCCTTCAGCTTCCCTAGCATAAACACTCTCCCTCTTCTTCTGTCCCAGTCACGCTGGGCAACTGTCATCTGCTGGGGCGATAACGAAATAGCCTGGGTGAAGCAAAACCACCAAGAGTTCAAGATATCTGTTAATTAGGCTCTAGAGCCTATTTAATACATTTTGCTTTGGCAAATGTTGAAACAAGTTTCTCTCACAGGCAGCAATAGCCTGAAGTGGCAGCAGCCATGTTGGTATCTGGCACTGTCCTACAGCAAGAGGTACTGAGGAAGGAATGGGCCTAAGAACAGTTTTGAAAAATCTCAGGACACCCATTTAGATTTGAGATTTTATTTCTTGCTATGATGGCAGCAGAGAATGGTACGGTCTCAAATAGCCCCTTTCAGAGAGATGAGGAATGGCAGAGAAGTCAGTGAAGGCAGGGGGCCCTCTGTGGGTTGGTGCTTGGTGCTGAGGACACAGGAGGAGTCATGGCTTGAAGTTTTCTCCCACTCCAGTAAGGGTCCTTCCCATCTCACTACTTGTCCTCAAGGAAGGTGCACACCTGGAGAAGATCTGAAAAGGCAAAGGAGAGGGGGAAATTCAGATCCTGCCTTTAAACCCTCCCATCCCACCAGCACATACCCAGCCATGCCAACAATGTCACTGCACGGAAAATATATTCAATGTGCAACAAAAAAACAGTGTATTAACCACAGATCACACTGAACACACGCTTTAGATGTGTGTGTTCACATGGGACAGGGTGGGTTCTTTTTACTGTTTCTCAAAGTTCATATTTTCTAAAGGTGAATAAAAATCTTTGATTCCCATTGATGCCAGAGCAGCAGACTTCAAGATTGTTTTCAGTTCATCCAAGAAACTTTGAGAAATGTATACTGGCATCTTCAGGAGTTACCCTCATTTTGCTTTAAAAAAAATAAATGGACAGCTACAGAAGAAACTGTCCATGCCTGCAAGGCTAAGAACTGCAATTCACAGGCTTCTTCCTGGGGCTGATACAGTTACCTGATGGATTGCAGGTATTGAGGCTAGCAACTGAAGCATAGTATTGATCTCCAAGGAATTCCTTGTACGTTATTCCACTGCGGAGTTTGACCAGACACTTGGTCAAGTCTTTAAACAGAAGGTCCTTTGTTTGAGACTCAAACATCTTGAACTTGTCTTTCTCGGTTCCTTTTGTTCCAAACCGTTTCTGAAATACAGGCACAAAGACGTAAGTGTATGTAAAAAGTAGAAAGCTGGCAAGATCCAGCTTGTACAAGGCTAGCTCTTAGTCCTAGTTGTTTGCCATCATCCTGGGGAGCCCCCAGGATGAGCACCAGAAATTTAGGATTGACCTTTCTGTCCATGTGGTAAGATGAGGGATCTCTCAGTGGTAAGCGCTGTTGTGGCACAACAGCCAAAACAATTTTTTTTTCCATTGAACATGTCAATACATGCAGACCCTGTCAGCAGATGCTGCTGGCAGGTCCTACGCCTTAGCCATGAGTTGAAAGCAAAAGGAGCTGACTTCCCAAGTGCCTCTCAGCTGACCCTGACAGTGGAGCAAATAGTAATGTTTGCAGTCTAAAATCAGAGGTGGTTTAGCCTGGTTACATTTACACCAGTAGCTGTAAGACTCTGTGTGTGTACAGGGAGGCTGTTGTCTTCCCAGGGCTGGACAGCTCGGTGCCCACATTGTGCCTGACCCAGCTGGGTTAGAGACCAGGCACCTCAGAGGAGCTTCTGAAAAAAACTCGCAAGAGCAGGCCGGAGAAGGAGGTGATAATCTCATGTCACACAAGTATAGCGTGACAACAGCAACCACTTTGATCCGGCTGTTACCTAAAGGGGTATTTGCTAAGGTGGCAGAAGAGAAAGAGTAGTTTGGAAGGGATGGAGGAAGGGGGAGGCTGAGGGACAAGGCTGTCACCCCGTACCAGTAAGTTAAAAACTTCCACCTTTCGCTGACTCAAGGAAACTGAGAGCATCATTGCTCTAAAAATGCAAACATGCCACGTAAAAACAACCCCAGAACATTTCACCCGCTGTCAGTACTGCTAACCTCTTGTATCTCCAGCAGCTCACGGACTTTTTTTGTTTTCTCAGGACGCGTGACCACAGCATGGGTAGGAACTTTGGCCAGGTGGCATTCGCTGTAAGCCATAACATTTGCCCGACGCCCGTCAGTGCACAGCAACTCAAACTGGTCCATTTTCAGATCTTTGGCCCAATCTTCTTTATTTTTGCCTTTAAAGAGAATTGTTTCAGAGCTTCAGAGATCTTGTGTAGCAGAAGAACTTGCCTGACAACACCTAAGCAAGGCATTTGTCCCTGCCTGCATTTGCACTGGTACTTGGAGGCTTGGTGTGTACAAAGGGGGCTGTAAGTAGAACTCAGGAAAAGTCAGTGGGATCGGTCAGACTCTCAGAGCAGGCTGGAAGATGTAGTTACATCTCCTTCCTTGCATTTTCTCCCAAATGCTTGGAAAACTTCAACCACTGCTTTCAGAAATGTGACCTGAACTTTTATTTTCAGGCAAGCAGGGAGCTAGAGTGCTGCACAAAGGTGCCAGGGCAGGAGTCTGTGGTTAAGGGACTACCCAAATAATTGTGCAGCTGAAATTATATGATAGTTAGTGGGGTTGTGTCTCTGCAGAAATGCCTGGGGAGAGCAACCCGGGGGAGACAGCATGTACTGACACTTGAATTCTGTTCCTCCTGCAGGAGGGGTCAGATTGCCAGGATGAGCAGGTAAAGCTTGCTATTACCTTCTCCACTAGAAACAAAAATAATGCAGACAGGGGAAGGCAGCCCTGCCAAGACCCATGCAACAGAATAACCACATACCATCAGTGTTTTCCTTGACGATTGAGTGCTTAATAAAGGCCACATCCCCCTGCTCGACCAGACACCTTGGAAGTACAAAGAAAAGCAAGTGATGCTGGTGCTTGAATCCTGGCTCTTTCCCACAGATTTGATTCTGAACTATGTCTTAATTTTGTAAAATTAATCTCCAAGGACAGCCAGGTCTAAGAGCCCTGCTATGAATATTTTAAGGATATCTGAAACATAGTCTTTTAATACATTCTGGAAAAAAACCATGCATCCTTCTCACATGATAAGTAGCCGATTATTTTATTGTCAGAAAGAAGCAGTTTGTCCAGGTTCAGAATCTGCTTTGCTTTCTGCAATGCCTGCCTGCACGTGTTAATAGCTTTGTAAAAACACTGACTTGCACCAAAAGGACTGCAAACAGTGAAGCAGGGTGTCTTTGCTATTAGATGTAAATGAAACAAGATTCATTCTCTTTTTAAATTCATCCCCAATATGAATTACTTAGACTTGAGCTGATGCTGAGTGGGATGGAAGAGATGGCATGGGGCTGACCTCTGGTCTCTGCACTTTTTAGAGGACAGCTCATTTTAAATAAGGCAAGCAGAATTTTTAACAGAGAGTGTCTAGTGGCAGCATTGTTTGTGGGCCCCCATCTTTTAACACTCCTTATTTGTGTTAAAAGTGAAGAACTGCTGCTGTTGTAGGAGGTATGACCAAAATGCTTGTGCCTCTCCAGGCTTGTGTGGAGGCACCAGGACATTAGTTTTACAGAACAGGAACATTTTACATTGTTTTTCAGGAAGCTGCCTAAGCTAAAAACATAGAGCATATGTATATGACCTATATACCTTCAGCAGTGTAATGGAGAAAAAGAGATGGTCAGAAAATTAGCATCAACACGAGGCTGTACTCCACATGTGGTCTACCCGTAACCTCTGTGACTAAACCACAGGGTACTTGAGAGCAGCCTGAGTGTTTCCACCACCTACCGGAAAGCTCCAGTATATCCATAGTATCTCTCATGGCTGCTGGCAACGCACTTCTCTGGCGGGACCCCCCCTGAGCCCTTGCAGAGCTGACAGAGGCGGGAGTTAGGAGGAGACCCAGGAGCACAGCCCTCGCTGAAGTATTCATCTGAAGGCAGAAATAGGAAAAATTAACTTTGCCTGCACTGAAAAGTTAGGTTTTCTTTCAATAATACATTCTCATGCTGAATGTGTATTAGCAGTCACTGGGAGCTGGAAACAGGATGTGGGAAGGAGAACAATTCAGTGGACAGCAAATTGCATGCATCCAGTTTTCTCTATGAAACTGATTACTTGTTATTATTGATAACGAAGCAGAGCCTAAGGTGCAATTGTGCTAGGCACTATTTTGGCATATAAAGCAGAATGTTCTTGCTGCAAACCATTCCCAGCTCACGCAGAGCCAGCCCAAGCCTCCTCATCCTTTACAGGTTGCAGAGTTGGCAACAAATACATTTGGCAGCAATGCCAGAGCTCTGGGGAAAGAAGGGAGAGTGGGAAAGGCAGGCAGGGGGATGGAGAGGCTGATTTCTAAAACTTACTAACACTAGTATATTCTTGAGGTTAGAGACTTCCTTTTAATAATTATATGCTTAATTTGCCTTGGTCCATAATATTTCCACATTATATTTGTTGGACTGTAATTCTCACCAACTGAAAGTTGGATGTAGACGATCTCTGAACAATTTCTAAAGGCCCAGAGCCAATGCAGACTTTTACTCCCTTATTCTCAGGCAGTCAGATCAGACCCTTTAAGTTTCTGGAACAAAGATCAGCCTCTGTCCCCTGTTCTCAGCCCTTCCCCTCCCTTCTTATATTCATAAACCCATCCTTTACCCCCACTCCACACCCTGCACAAGCACCAGGCCCCCTATACCTGGGGCAGCCTGTATTTCCTTTCTGGGAATACCTTTTGGGCTGCTGCACAGGGAAGGAGACAGATGTGAAAAGAAAGCAAAGCCCCCCAAAGCAGCGGACATGCCATATCTTACTCTGAAGCAATCACCAACAGCCTAAAACTTTGCTCAGTGAAACCTTAAAAAACAGAGTCTTCTCCATCTCCCACCTCCAGGTATGAATCTTTGAGGCACAAGAAACTTTGAAGATCAGATGAAGGATGGGAAAACATTGTTGCAAGCAGAATTCCAGCTAGAAGAAATGGATGCAAAACTTGACTCACCAAAATTGCAGTTGCCTGTCTTGTTGTGAATCAAGCCCATGGGGATGTTCCAGCCAGCAGTTCTCCCAACAGCAGTGTGGCACGACTTCTTGCCCTGCAGGTTGTTCCATGTGATATCGCTGTCAGTTTTCTTCACAACAGCCACCGCAAAGTAGGATGCTTTCAGAAGATAAAATAGAGAAGAATTAAGGACTGACCTGAGGATCCCACCATGATCCCTTAGCAAAGCATTAGCTCTACTCGGGAGAGAGCACCTATGAACAGCATAATAGCAGTACTTTGCATTTATAAATGATTTGCTGTGCAGCAACAACAGAATAATTTGCAGATGTGATGCATCAACTCCCACCATGCTCCTGGGCAATTATTATCCCTGACATTCTGACATTCCCCCCTGCCCAAAAATTCTGACACTTGGGTATGCAAGAAGGCCATAGCAATACATATGGGATGATTTATTATCCCCTCCTTAACAAAGGACAAAAACCTTCCTTCCTCTTCCTCTTCCCATTTCTAGAAAGAACAATTTCCTAATACTACAGTCCAGACCATCTTTCCCTGTTCCCAGCCCTGGCATTGTTATGGTGTGACTGTGCTCCAGATAGCAGCAGCTAAGCACAACCTCTGCCATTACTATATGCTTTGCCTTGACATCTGCTTGCAGATCAGACTTTCCCTCTGACTACTAAATTTGTCTCCCAATATTTAATATCTACATTGGACACAGTGGCTTTTTGTGTGGAGACTGGCCATTTATTCTCCACTCATGACTGCATATGTATTTTTCTGCTTATATCCATCAGAACGGTTTTCTGTCCCTCTGTTGGCAGTAATTACCTGGTTCTCCTTCTTCTTTGCTGCATTCACTCTCATCTGAGGGAAGGAAAGAGAGGAAGATATTAGAGAAAAGATACAGCAAATCCAAAAAAAAGGATCAAGCTCACTAATTTCTGGAGAAACTTCATTCTAAAGTGATTGTTTCAGGTAACACCTTGTGCATCAACAGAACAAAACACAGCCTCCATCTGCTCCTGTGAGCTAAAACAACTAGTTTTACTGAGGGTGGTGCTAAAGGACAAGGACATCATGGTTAAAATGAAGAAGACAAGAGCTGGAGGTGATTGTGTTCCTGACTGTCAATGTCCACTCTCCCAGGGCTGTCCACCTTCATGGAAAGGCGAGGTGTGCTGTGGTAAGCAGAGATGCCTCAGAGCACCGTGTGTTTTCTGCAGGATGCAGTGCTGAGGCTGCTTTTTAGATTTCAGAATAAAAACGGTTCTTTTGCACCAGCCTGTTCCATACGACCTGGACCCAGAGGGACAGCCTGGGCTGCGCTTACCCTCATAGCTTTCTCCCATCACTGGCACCAAGCCACACACGCCAGCAGTGTAGACGAAACCTCCATCTAAGCTGATAGCATCTGCTTCACCTTTCTGCAATGAAAACGGCGCAGCAATGAAACAACGCTGTATGTCCCCAGACCAGTGCTTTTCAGAAATCAGATTGTGAGAGACGCACTTGATGTAAGGAAGAAAAGCCTGGGGGACCTGAGAGGCCATCCCTTAGCATATGGACAGACAAGGTTTTGGTGATGCAGAGGGAGTTTTGAAATTATCACTCCTGTGCACCTGTAACCACCTCCAGCAGCAGCTCTCCTTCCAAGATACTTGCAGGCTCAGGCATGTGTCTCTCCTAGCCTGCTTCCCTGCCAAATGGATTTCCTTATCTCACCTGTCCGTTCAAGTTTGCATTTTGTGCTGCCTTCACGGTACTGACCCAACCCTCTGAGCTACCACCAGCATCCTCATCTGCACTTTGGAACCACTTCTCTTCTAAGCAGGAAACTATTTTTCTCTGCATTTTACAAAATTGTATTTTGCCTTCCTTTTAAAAAAAAAAAAGTTACTTCACACCAGAAAACTTCTTTTTATTTAGGAAACCTCAAGAAAGAATACTGTCCAACAGGTTTTTTTTTAAAACTGTTAATCAGTGCAAAACTAGTCAAGCCTTTCCCTGTGATGATGTTGGTTTCTACCCACTGGTATTTCTTGCAAAGCTCCCAATATTTTATTTTTAAATCTACTCCCCCCTCCCCACCCTATCTATTCCCAGGCTGAAAGCAGCAATGCTGCTCTCCATCTGAAAGGTTCACAGGGAGAAGAAAAGGAAAAAAAACATACCATGATCTTGATAATGCAGTCCTTGGTATTGTCTGCCACAGTGCACTCCACCTCCCCATTGCTCACCACACTCCAGAGGTCACACTTGCTCTTCTCGCTCTTGCCTACTGCACACCACCGTGTCTTGTTTTCTCTGCGGTTGGAGTTCAACTGATCTTTAAAACGGCAGCATTTAAAAAAAAGGATAAGTCTAGATCCCTGCTGAACAATAAGGCTACAAACAACTTTCTGGGTGCGTGGGACTCAGCCGTGAAACCATCTGTACACACCAACCTGCTGCTGCCCAGTGCAATATGTTCTTGTTTAAAAAGCTCTGGGCTGGTATGAATGGAAGGGATGATTCTTAAGCTGAAGTAGGCTCAAAAATCAACTTACAGGTCAGAAAGGAGGATGTCTGCATAACACAAGCCATTCACACAGATTCATGTTAGCTAAAACATTGCAACTACTAAACCACCATGCATTAGTAATACTTGGTATTGCTGCCTATAATATATTCCGCATTTCTCCAGTCCTCACATCCCAGACAACCATGACACTAAGACCAGACCAAGCTGCAAAATTACAGCCTAGTTATGTTTCTGTGAAGTGTCATTTGAATAATCTGGTTTGATGCTACATGAAGGCCATGCACCCCCTTCCATAAATGCCGTAGCATCTGAGCCTACCACAGAGATCTCTGAGCAACTATACATTTTAAGTGGATTTTGGGGGTCATTTGTGGAATGTTCAACTCTCAGAAAGTCAGCTAGGACACCAATAAATGCTTGATGACCCTAGACAGAAATAAAGAAAACTGTTTCCCTCAAGTGGCCAATACTGGACCTGGTGTCCTGGGATGTTCCTTTCTCTTACATACCAGAAATGGCTTTTCTAAGCAGCAGTTTTGACCATGTCCAACCCCTACCACCAGCTGAATAACCATGGGCAATTTTTGTTGTTGTAATCATGATGAAGGGATAAGGGGTAGAGTGTGTGTAAATTTTCCACCTTTATCCTTTGCTGATGATGTTATTTTTGACTTTAGTATCAACAAATTCCTTTTGCTGATGTAAGTGAAATTTGTGAATATTGTGTGATTTTAATGATGATACCTTTCACAGGAAGTATTTTGCAGAGAATACTATTTGTGTTTGAAAAAATTGTGTTCCTTTCCCCAGACATGTTTGCTGATCCCGTCTCTTCAACGCAGCTCACACTGACAGAAGTATTTCATATCCTGCCTACCTTTCTGAAGGCTCTGGATGGCACTGTAATAGTCAAAGCCCAGGTAGAGCTGGGAATCCATCAGTGATGGGATACGCTTCAGCTGTATAGCAGAGTCTTTAAAAAGCAAGTCTTTGAGGGCTGGGTCCTTCTTGCCAGGTGGCCCAAAGAGGTGAAAGGTGCTGGTTGTGTCCACGCCAAATTTTTCCTGTCACAAGGGAAAAATAATCAGCAAATGACCATACCAAGGCACTTGGAAAGCTGAAGACAACAAGCAAAGCCAGGGTACAGAACACAGGATGCTCGGGGAAGGAAAGAAGGGCTTGACAATACCTGTGCTTTTGAGAGGAAGGCCCAGATATCATCAACCTTGCTATCATCTCGAGCCACAACAGCGTGAGCAGGCACCCTGGCCCAGTGACAGGTTTTGTAGTTGTCCACGGGCTGACGGCTGCCATCCAGACACAGAAGCTCATACTCGTCCTTATTCTCCGGGGCATTTTCTGGAGGAAGGGAAGATCCATGGGTTGCATCACCATGAAAATAGACAAAAAAAAACAGTCTGGGGCAGCTTTGTAATGAATTTATTTCTGTGGAAGCTCGGGAGAGAATTCTTTGCAGAAGACAGGTTACACGCATCCCCTTTGCAGTGGTAATGAGGTCATTGTGGTCATATGAAGCCAGTGCAGAAAGGAGAATGTGTGTGCTTGTGAATGAGAGATTATCTCTGCCTTTGTCTTAACTAACCCAACAGTAAGGTGATTTATGCGGCAGTAGTGCCTAGACATCCAGGCATGTACAAATAGGTACAAATAGATTTACAAACACCTTACAAATTGATAGAACAGGTCAGAAGCCACACATGGTCTGTGAAGGCCAGTAGTGTCAAGGCTGAAAACAGAGCCCAGGTCAGAGATCCCAGGGTTACAGGAGAATTCAGGTGGGAAGAGACTTCTGAAGATCTGTGGTCAAAGCCCCTGCTCAAAGCAGGGGCAGACCAGGTTGCTCCAGGTGGATCTTGAAGACCTCCAAGGATGGCGTGTACATAGCTGTCCTGGGCAACCTGTCCCACTACTTGACTGTCCTCAAGGGGAAAAAAAATTCTCCTTGTATCTGGACCAAACTGCTCTTGTTTCAGTTTATAGTTATTGTTTCTCCACTTTTTGCTGCCTACCTCCATAAAGATCTTTGCTCCACCTTCTTGCTAACCTCCTTGTAGGCACATGCAGGCTGCTCTGAGATCTCCCCAAAGCCATCTCTTCCCCAGGTTGATCAAGCCCACCCCACTGAGCATCTCCTTGCAAGACAAGTGTCCCTGCCCCGTGACCATCTTGGTGGCCATCCACTGAACTCACTGCAGGTCCTGGGCATGCCACGCCATCTTCTGTCTTGGAAGGTGCACTCTTGCTGTGGGCTGAATTCCCTCAAAAGTCCCTCCCAGAGGGATGCGTGAGTGTAATTATCTACACAATTGCTCTCCCTACATTTGCTGTGATAACCTTACAGCTGGCTCTGAGATATGGAACCAATGATAATATTATTGAACTTAAATCAAGCAGGTTTTCCTTCTTCAAAGAACCCCAAAGAAGAAAAAGTGAACACCACCACAAACATATTTCTCAGTAACAGTGATAAGTCAGTCCACAGTGTGCAAAACATGTTTCTAGAGATGAAAAGAGAAGAAGTTTGGGGCAAACCTGGAGAGCAATGAAAGCCTGCACAGTGTAGACTAATTGCAGGGTGGAGTGGCAGCAAGAGTTTGGACTGGGAAGGAGAGAAACAAGTGGTCCCTCAGGCCTACCTTGAACAGTTGTGTGTTTCACAAAAGCCACATCTCCTTTTCCATCTTGCAGACAGCTGCAGGTGGGAGGAACAGAGGAGGTGTTAAAAAACCAGACATTGTGGCTCCTTATCTACTGTTTCAGCAAATTACTTTGGCACAAACTGCAACTGTAAAGCCATAGTCTCCCCAAAAAGCTATGTTGGCAGGGAAGAAAATGTGGTGCCAGAGAATCTCAAGAAGCCCAGTTAGACCTAGCACAATGCTAAGCTCTCTATTCTTAAGTCTGTGCAAAACCATACAGCCCAGCTGCCTTTCTCATCTTCTGCTAGCTGCCTGCCAGTTATTGCCAACAGGGTCTTCAATTACCAGCACTCTCAGTTGCTCTATAAGTTCAGTCTCCTCAGGACCCCTGATTTCAACACAGCTCTTCCTGGTATAACAAAAACTTGCCTGTGTCAGGGCTAGAATATTTCCCCCAAAGAAAAACAACTTTCACTCACTGAAAAGCTCCAGAATATCCAGAATAAGGTGCTGTGTGGGAGCATTTGGTTTTGGGATCCCCTTTGCACTGACGGCACAGTTTTTGTTCGGTGGTGGCACCAGGCACGCAGCTGGCAGAGAAAAAATTGGCCACCGCTATGGACAAAAAAGAAACAATAGTTAGTCTAAAATTCACCTTTTCAAGGACCTGGAAGGGAGAGGATGCATAAAGAATGTCAGTGACTTGACTGCTCTGCAAGCTACCTCTGGACCTCCACAGGAGATTGGGCAACATTGCTTTCACCGTACCACTGCCCCTGGCTTAACACCAGCCCATTTATCTCGCCATTTCCCTCCTCACCCTGCTCGATGGAGGCTGAGTCTTTGCCATCCCACTTGATGTCTCCACGGTGAAGGAGTTTCCCAATTGGGATGTTCCAGCCAGCGGACCTGCCCAGGCCCGTGTGGCAGGAGGTCTTGCCCTGTAACTCATTTATCGTGAAGCCTGTTCCTTTCTTCACGACAGCCACGGCATAGTAGTTGGTTGTGGAGCCTGCAGGGCAGGAAAAAGCAGAAAAGCAATGAAAAGCAAAATTTATGAACGCTTCAAATCCTGCCAAACCCCTAATTCCAGAGAATAAAGTGCTGCACTTCCGAATAATTAGCATCTACTTGAACACTCATGGTCTTCCCATTTTCTTAGGGGTGAGCTACACTGCCAATATTGAATGGATGCTGCACATTACAGCTTGTAACAATAAGTGACCTGAAAATAATGACACATGCAAAATACTTTGCCACTGGACAGATGTTACACTTGCCCATAGTTTTGTAAGGATGCTTCAACAAGTCTTTTTGGCAAATCTTCTTTGGCAAGTCTTTTCTCAATGCCCTTGTCCACTGAAGCATACAAGTAAGCCTTGTGAGACTGAAATTCCACATTTAGTCTCTATACCTAGTCCATCACATGCTATGTTTGAAAAAAGTGACTTAGTTTTAGGGGTGGTAGAGACCACAGTCTTCCGTTTAGTATCTGTATGTTCTTAGCTGCCATGTTGGGAATGACTCTGCCATGTTGTTTTGATCCTGAATATTGTGTACAAACAGGCTGAACACCAGGGAAGAGGTCAAAAGAGATTGGGAACTTTGGACATGGTGGGATTGCATGAGGCAAGATGGAGGCAAATCAAGAAATAGCATCTCTTTAGCTCCAAAGGGAAAGATGGGAGATACGGAGGACAGTACAGACAGTGAGCAGGGATGGAGCAACAGAGCTAAGTCTTATCAGAAGGGATTGCTGCAGAGCACTTTTGATGCTTCCCTTCTTTTTTCTGTGCTTTGCCTGCACCTCTTGCCTCAGTAATCTCAACTGGGTGTTCTTCCACAAGCACTAATGGCAATGCTGTTGACTCTTCAATCTTTTTCTTTTTTTTTTTTTTTTTTTTTTTGTCTTGATGACTGTGTAGGAAGCTACACAGGTTATCTCTGCTATCTAGCACAGCTTTTTACCTGCATAGTTCGAGGTCACTGAAAGAAGATCATCTCTGCGACCAGCACAATTTTTATGCTATGGTTCAGGACAACCACGATTTCTGCTTATGGTGCTCTCCTTCCGTGGCCACTGCATCATCATGGGATCAGTGACTGTCATCACAGCTAAAGTCAGAAATGGGGCACTGGCTCTGCCCCTTCCCATTGCAGTGACCCTGTGGCCATGGGTGATGATTCACATTTTGGTGTAACTGGCCCCCCTTCCCCTCTGGGGTTTGGAAGCCAGGGACAATATCTTGGACACCCAACAGAAACAATGTGGGAGCTCTGCGTGGAAAGGGTGGCCTTTACACTGTCAGTTTGTTACCACCACTAGGCTTAAAAATATTGCATGAAACATGTACCTTCGCCGTGTTGGTAGACCTCAGCAACAATGGGCTTCAGCTTATAGGGGGCAAGGCCTGCCTCAAACACTTGACCACCATCCAAGGTAATGGCATCTGCTTCATTATTCTAAACAACAAAAAGATTTCAGTCAATAAACAAGGAGCAGGGATGCATGAGGGAAAATGGTTCCCTAGAGACTCTCCTGGATCCTTGTGGGTGAGTCCTTCTCTACAGGGGGATCACAGCAGTGACTCAAAGGAAACCCCAGCCTTCTCCAGGTGTAACAGGCTACTGAAACATCCTCAGTGCCCAGCACAGATATTTGCTGCCCACTCACCGAAATGGCTTTTATGCAGTCGAGGTACATTGCTTTCTGCAGGCAAGTCAATGCAACAGCCTCTGCTTGCATGTTGTCCCTTAGGTTATGGCATTTGTTCTGTTCTGGTGAGGATACTGTGCACCATCTGATGTTTATCTTGGGGGGAGCAGCAAAACACAGAGCTGTAGAAAGAACCAGAAATAAATAGTCTCAGAGAGGTAGAAAGGCACGAAGTAGAGAGAAACAGCATCTCTGTGAATACATGATCTTTGGTTCCCTGCAATCACAGCCTCGGGTAATGGCTGGGTGCAGGATCAGCCTTGCACATCTCCTAAGTCATGCAGGAAGGCTGTTTCTTTCTTGCCTGACGTGCACCTTCAGGAACATCTGGGAGGATCTTTCCTGTCCCTTGGTAATGAATATCCTGCACAGCATCATGATTCGAGCAGCCTGAGCTCATGCAACATCCGTAGGAGTAGCAGAACAAATCCACACACTTCAGTAGAAATCAAACTCAAGAGTTTGCAAAAATGGAAAGCAAAGGTCATCCACTGAAGCAGTTTTTGCAAATAACCCCAGAGGGAGAGCAACTCTGACCTGGCCAGATTATATTCAGTACGTTGCCACACATGACCTCCTTGGCAGCTAGATGATCTGATATATTTAACTGTCTCTTTATATCTCACCTCCTCCACTACACCCAATAACAGAGGTGCCATACCAGCTCCACAGTCCTCTCTCCTAAGAGTCCCCCAACCAGAAAATGCAGCTGACTGGCTGCTCTGGGAGACTGGAGCAAAGCAAAAACCTCAGGTGGACACAGACTCACACCTCCTTCAGCAACCTAAACACCAGAAATCTTGGAAAGTGCAGATAAAGTAAGTGGCCAGCCCATACTGCACACTTCACCTTAACTCTGCTCTTTCCTGGCAGGACTGTGCAGACTGAGAGGCTCTATGCACAGTTCACTCCCTCCAAACCCTTGATGGCACATTTCCTTCAAACGTCTCCAGATTAACCTATGCTGTTTCAATTTTCTCCTTCATTTCTGAAATACTCTCTCTTACTTGATTTTTGAGCCACAACACTGAAAGGCAGACACCTCCCCTCCTCCCAGTGGAGGTGCTGAATCTGGCCACAGGGATAATCCGTAGTCTTAATTCCCACTGCCATCATCTACGTTTTTCAAGTCTTAGCTACACAAAGCCATGGTGACCTTAATCTAGTGCTGGCAACTGTCCTGCCCCAGGGAGAAGCTGGACAGGAACCTCCTGAGGGAGTCAGCCTGGGGGCACTGGTGAACGCTGGGAAGGCAACGGGAGCCCAAATGCCACAGCCTCTGCCACAGAGCTTTTGGGCAACCTTTTGGCTCCTTCCGTGCAGGCGAGGAGGAGGGACTCGTCACTGATAATAAAACATCATCGCATACAAAGATGCTCAAGGACTTTCTGATGGCAGCAGCACAGGGAGCACTTCCCACCAGAGGAACATTAATCACCACCACTTTTTATGGGGGATCAGAAGAGACTCACTGCCTACTGTGAGAAGGGGACCCATCTTTTCCTTTCCAGGCAGCAGTTCCTAGGTCAGGTGTAGAGAGCAGCAATCTCCTTGCTGTGGCTACCTGCTTATTGCCTGCCAAAACTGTGAGCAGAGAGAGAGGAGAGAAAGAATTGCTTCAAGCAGAGCCAGCTCTGCAACAGCACAATTTAGGCATAAAATACACAGGCGCCAAGCAAAGTGCAGCTGCAGCAGCAGCACGGAACAGCACAGGAGAGCAGGGAGAAAGCAGTCTTTCATTATTTAAGCTCTATTTTATTGTTACTGCCTTCAGGTTTAACCCAACACACATGCAGTCTTTGCAGGGAGACCTTGTTCTTGTTTCTCCCCCATGGCTGAACTCCTGCTTCTCTCCCGGCACAGCAGCTTGCAGGAGGATGATTTTTCCCTTCCCCTCTCTGGCAGCAAGTGTGGAGCCTCTCCCGAGCAGTCCCCTCCCCCGCAGTGAGTACTGAGCATCCCTCCTCCTTGCTAGCCTGGTGCTCGGCAGCTTGCTGTGGGGACATGCAGACCTCCCTCCAGCCTCCATGGGCTGACCCAAGGAAAAAGCTGCTGTCATTAATGCTCAGAACACCATCCTTGTTGACAGAGATCCACAGCTGCCAAAGCAAGCATCTGGCAGGCACTCCTTTGCTTTTACGTCCTGGCTTTTACTTAACAGCTGCCTGGGTCTGGCATGTGCTGCAGCTCTCAAACAGCCTCATCTAGAGGGAAAGCCTGGGGTCCTGGGAGGTTTTGTCTCTTCCTTTCCCCCAAAACTTCTTTCAGCAAACACTTACCTGCTATCCCGAAGGACAGCACAGTAGAGAGTATGAGTTTCATACTTGAGCAGGGAGTCAGTGCCAAGGAGGGGGTGCAGCAGCCTTGGTCACAGACTGTCCCCTCCAAGTCTGTGATGGCTCTGGAACTGCTTTCTCCCCCTTTTATAGAGGAACAGCCCTGGCTGTGTTTGCAGAAGCAATGACCTAACACTGTTTGTCCTTCCTTGTTTCTCAATAGCTCCTAAATCGCCCCCCTTCCCTGGATCAGCCCATTTTTAGGAAGCCTTTCATTTTGGCACTGAACCCCTCCGCAGGCAGTGGTTAGAGCAGGGCAAGGTACTTTTCATTTTACAAGGGGCTTCAGATGGAAAATTCCCAAATTGTGACATTTGAATTCCCCTGCAGGCTGAAACACCACAGGAGGGGCTATTTTCTTTGTGCTAGTCACCCCCTGCCTTGCCCAGCCTAATCTCAGAAAGTCCCTGCTGGATCCAGCCCTGAGTTTTGCATGTTTGCCAGTAACTGGTGCTGTCGTGCTTTTGGCTTGCAGCACCCTGCGTGCCTGCCTGCTCCCTTGCGCTCTTTTGGCAACAGGGTTGAAAGGCAGTAAATGTTCCTTACGCATGATCTGGCAAGCTCCTTGCACATGCCAAGAAAGTCAATTGCAGCAAGCAAACAGCTCAATAAGTGCCCTGCAGATATAAGGAAACATCACACTGCACCTTTGTTAAATTCTTGGGATGAACCTGGGAAGAAATGCTGAGATTAGCAGTCACCATCCTTCCCCTTCCTCTGCAAAACCTCTCCCTCTGATTGTGTCACTCCAGGTTTATCTCCCTACATCCAGGACCAGTGGGGCGTGGCTAGATTTACAGTCTGCGTTTGCGATGCTGTCCCAGGCTCAATATCCTGATCTTTGCTGGAGGCTACAAGACCAGCTTCAGGCTGACTTCGGCACATGCACACTAAATGAGAGTCCCTGGACCACATCAGGCCCATAAGGCCTGGCAGCATCCCTAAGACAGCAGCTGCTAGGGCTGGTGCACCCGACACAAGATACAGGAGTGCTGTAGGAAGCCCAGCGGTGAGGTTCCACTCCCAGGCTTGCTCTCAAGAGCACCGGGCTCCCTTTGTGATCTGGATTCCCTGCACAAGCCCTTCCTCTTGCACACTGCAAGCCTTCCTTCCCTTTTAAAAGATCTCCCATCAGTATTTACTCCAGAAAGCTGTGGCCTTCAAAGGTCTTCCTCCACCAATACATGTAGATGCCGCTGAAATCCATCCCCAGCTCCCTGTGGGTCTCACCAATCCTTGCCTCCCTCAGGGTAGCCTTGGCAATGTCTCCATCCATGGGAAGAAGAGGCACAAAAGCTCACAGGAGGCTCTCCCACATGGTTCTTCCATAGCTTTTTGTTGATTTGTTCCAAAACGCCTCTTCTAACAGATATCCTGAGAGAGCCTAGAAATTGCAGTGCCAATGGAAAATCAAATATATCTGAGCACATAAATAATGGTGAAAATATTTGGACACCTTGACTCCACAAACTAAGTAGATAAAACACTATCCAGAGCAGATAAAGGTGATTTTGCCACATGACAAATGAAGGGGAAAGAGGCAGAAGAAAGTTTGGAAAACATAAAGGATCTGTTCAAGCAACAGAAGAGCTGGAAGAACCTGTACTATGTCACCTTCCACACATGGTTCCCAGCATTTTTTACATGGACCACTCACTGCTCCTCTTTCCCCTCTCAAATTGCACCTGCATCCCCAGTGCACTCTCTGTATCTGCCGAGGGGATGGCTGTGATGTGGTGATGTGATGGGTGGTTTTTGGCTCCACACCTCTTTCTCTTGCCCTCCCAGATGGCATCAGGACAAATCCAGGGGTGAAGGAAGAGGCTTGGAATGCAATAGATTTTACTACTTACCTCTTTTACTCCAGTATTTACCAGTAACCTCCTGGATTTCCAGATGTCCAGCCTCTAGTCATCTGGAAAGTCAACAGACACATACAGTGCAGCTTCTATACCTCATTTTGATGCTACCAAATCCTACCTTTCTCCATGATGGATTTCCATTTTCCTCCTGGTGTGCACCCATCTTGTGGCTGCTTCTTCAGCAGCTTTGACTTCTGTGGCCAAGACCTGTCCCTCCAGCCTGCCACAGAGCAGCTCTGGGGAGAAGAAACTCCTCCAACACATGCTTTGCCTTAGAGGTACACAATGGCAGAAGCACAGCAGATTGGTGATGTGTCCTCTAGGCCACACGGGCTTGAAGGCTCAGATCTTGATCTCCAAAGGACCCAAGAGGCCTCCAAGATGCTCCTTTCTGAGAAGTACCTCCCACCAAGGGAAGCTTTGTATGGAAAAGGAAAAGTATTCTGGGTGGCCTCCAGCTTAAAAATGCCTTCCTTTTGGATTCCAGGAGGGGCAAACTTCTTGGTGCAACCAGCTTCTTACCCTGAACGTCTATCAGACAACTGCTTTTCCAAATTTTTTGTTAGAAAATGCACACTTATCCACACAGGAGATCCTCTCTCTCACTAAATACACATACATACTTCTACAAGTTCTAGTTAGATCCATACCTCACTGCCTGGGTGCACGGTTTTGTGCAAAAAGAGAGCTCCTCCCATGCCCAAATGCATGTATCTGGCTGACTAAGCTGAGATTGAACAGCAAGGGCCAATTCTTACTAATGATGGAAATTCTTGTTGTCTTTCAAGGTAAGAGGTCAATGCTCTGGCTCATGCAAGCAGGAGCAGCTTTACCAGAAAGGACAGAGCTGAGCCAGTGCCTCTCAGACTTTGTCCTCGTTATCCAGAAAACATCAAGCTTTCTATGGTGTACATCTCAATGAAAAAAGCTGAATTGCTGTTACACGTCTCAAGTTCGTTGTATTGCAACATTACAGAACTTGGCTGTTCTGTTTTCAGAAAGAGGATGCTGCTAAAAATTACACGGGTCATGAAGAAATACACATTAACACACCCTCTGACCAACCATTGGTGATGTGTAAACACATCTGAACCCCATGGAAAGAACAGGGCTTGGCCCCACACTAAGTAAAATTGAAGGTATAATAATACTGCTTATTTCTACATCTTCCTTATTATTGCAACCCCATATGTGTATGCTGTGGTTTGTGGTTGAGATGAGGCTGGACTGGAGTTTTGGTTGTGGCCCAAGGAAAGGACATTTGTTGTAATTGGGATAAAGTTGGAGCTGGCACAACTGTCTGGGAGAGGGCTCGGCTTTATCACAGAGCTGGCTGCTCCCCACGGCAGAGCCCCTCCTGGAGCCAGCGCAGCTGCATGAAGGCTGGAGCCGAGCTCTGGTTGTGTCTGTGGTGGGGGGTGGGGTGGGGTGGAAAGCATTAACCAGGGAGTGGGAAAGCTGCGGTCAAGGCCACACCAACGCAGGCATCTCGCCTGACAATCTGGAGCAGTTATTTCCACAGAGGTGCTCCTATCCAGCAGCGGAGGTCTCTGGAGCTAATGCTGCTGTTCCTAGGGGTCACCAGGCTGGCAACCTGTGTGCCGGGTCCCTCCTGGAAGAGGGAGTCACTCGTCCCCTGGAGTCCAGGCTGTCACGGGGCTTGCAGAAGCTGTAAAACACACCATGGGAGTGCCAGCTTGGCAAGTATGTCCGTGGCTGATGGTGGACTTGGACCAGCTCATTATTCCCTGTGGTTGCCAAGGCCTGACAGATACCTGGAGAGCTGTGGCAGTCTTTCCAGAAACATGCTTTCAGCCCCTGTTTGGACCTAGGGGTCAATTTTGAGGCTGTGCTCCAATTCCAGAGTCATTGTATTTAGTTTATTTTTCAGGAAATGCCACAAACCAGTTTCCCTGCTGGTTAGGAGAAATACTTGGTGTCAGGTTTTGACTGTGTTGCAATATGCTGTTTTCTACCTGGGATGAGCTGAACTGGCCGCTGGAGAGTGGGAGCTGATGTTGTTTGAACCAATATTTGCTTCTAAGTATTGCTTCTAAGTATTGCTTAATTTATAAACTGTACACAGCAAACAAAGAGTTCTCTGACAATTTTAAGCAGCTCCTCCTGGCTCAGAACACTAAGCCCAGCTGCAGACTGCAGCCCCTTGTCCGGAGCTGCTTACCATGTCATGCCGTTACAGGCTTGCATTTTTAGGTTGGAAACTAATGTCGGCTTGACAGCCAGGTACCAGCAGTTCGACCCTTTCTGCTTTGCACAGCAGCTCTGCGGGAGAGTGCCACAGCCCTGCAATCCTCTCTGTGCACATCCCCCCCTCCAGCAAATACCAACTGGCTGAGCATCAATGAGGAAACAGATTTTCTTGACCTCCTCTCACAAGCAAGCCGCCACTAACTCCCCAGCCCCCTTGCTGAAGTCAGCAGTGGTTGCTGCTCTGCCAGCCAGTGGTCCATGCAAAACTCACCCTCTCGGATATGCAATTAGTGCCATTCCTCCTATTGAAGGATTTCAGTTTGCTTAATTAACCCAAAGGTTAACAGGCTTACCAGCAACTCTGTGCAACTTCGAGAGCTGTGATATTCTTGAAGATCTTTTAGAAAGGAAGGCAGAAAAACGCAGTGGGTTAATCATTCCTGCTGAAGACACACTTGCAAATAGAGCAGCTGGAGCCTGATAACATTCACCCCCACTTCCCGGGTATTTTCCAAAGATCTGTGGGAACAAATCAGTAAATACTGATAGTCAGGAAAGAAAGGGCAGGAATGCCAGCTGCCCTGCATGGCCACAGCGCCCTCAGCTCCTCTCCCACAGGACCCCCAGGTCCCACACCAGGGCATGCACCAGGTGGTTGCGCAACTCTCCTGTCCACAGAATGGTTGTGTCCAGATCCATGAGGCATGCCAGACGGTTTCCGCGGGGGCATGTACCCACAGCAAGATGCTGGACCATCCTAGAGGATGTGGATGGGTGAGGAGAAAGGGTGGCTTATTTCCAGGGGAGGGGGGAGCTGTGGCTGACATGAGCACCTGTGCACATGGATGTAGGGGTGTGAGCAGGGACAGTCCACTGTGGTCACAGAGCCTAGGTCACCAGGATGGGGACAGAGGCAAGACAGTGGCGGAGCTGGTCAAGAAGACCCCATGGTGAGAGGAGAACAAGAGCAGAGAAGCATGAGGTACACCTGGAGGTGAGCCGTGGCCACCTCACCACCACAAGGGGACACCCAGCTAGGTCCTACATCTTTGGCTACCCAAGGAGCAGGGAGACATCACTGAAGCAGGCAGAGGAAAGCACCTGGTGGATGCAGCCAGCCTTGCTCGGGGAGCAACCCTGCACGTGCTGCAGAGGGATGCTGGTGATTTGGGTGGACCAAGCGTGACTTCACAGGAGCTGTGGGCACAGAGCTGCCGGTGGGAGCAGGCAGCATAGGCCAGCAACCAGAAAGACACAAAAGAAAAAAAGCAAGGGGAGAGATCAAGAAGCAGCTTTGCAGGGCAGCACCAGCAGCACGAGGTCCAGGGCTGGCAGCGCTGACTAGCTGCCGGAGCAGCTCTCACTGCAGCATCTGGCCCAAGGAGCAGGGACTGAACCTCTTATCATCCTTCACATCCCACAGGCAGCCCAGCTAGGCCGGCATGGGCACCCATCACTGTGCCCAAGCATTGTGTTCTGCTGTTGGATAACGATTCTGGACAGAAATGGGATTTGGGCATTAAATGAAGGGGAAAAGGGTCAGCTCACCAGTGGGTCAAGCTGAACTCTACCACTTGCTTTTCAACCCCTTTCCAGTTTGTTAATTCATGGTAATCATTAATACCAAGCCCCTGTCTGTGCGTGGAGCTTCACAATAGCTAATTTTTAAACTGTCACTGCAACTACATGCTGTTACATGTGTCCTGGTTGAAGCCACCTTCCCATTTAAACACTCTTAGGGCCAATACATTTCCTCACGGATTAATAATGCTTGATTTGAACCCACCAAAAACTTTGTTGGCCAGCATTCCCTTCCACTTTTTAATTTTAAAACAGCATTAAAGGGAATTAATGGAAATAAAGCTTCAGAATAACAGCAAGGCTTAGTCTGTTTTGGAGACCCTTTGAATTCTAGTTAAATTAATTTTCCTTCTGCTCTTGAGATTTTCAAACACAGATCTGGCAGTTCAGCAGTCACAAGCCATACAAACATCTTACTCTTTGGACGTCAATAGGAAGTATGACACCAATGACTAAATACTGGACGCAGGACCTGGGCGGGCATGTCTTCCCTGCCGGCATTGGTGACCACCATACCATCAGCAAAAGACCTCCCCTGCCCAGGGATCTCTAAGGAGCCCAAGGGCAAGCTTGACATTTCAGTTCCCCTCTCCCCCCCAAGCGGCAGAGGAATTTGTTTCCTGGTCATTGGTCAAGATGTTCTCATCAAGATAAAATCTGAGGGAAACTGCTCCTCCCATCCTCACTGCTCCACTCCCTAGTTGCCTGGGGCTGGCACAGCCCCGAAGGCACCACTGGACCCTGGCTCTCAAACCACCCCATCCTTTCCAGTAATTACTGTTTTGCAATGTGGAAAATAATAAAAGTTTTGGGACTATTAAGAGCTCTCGGAGGAGCAGAGGTGGGAGGGCACAAAAGGCCAAGCTGAGCAGATTTCAAAGCTCCTCCTGGGAGCTTTTAGACTCCCATGGAATTTTAATCCCCTCAGCATTTCCAGCTGCAGGGATAAAGGAGCAGAAAGCCTAGGCAGAGGTGTGGGGGCTTCAGGGCACATGTCTGCCTGGGGCTGGACCTGGGGTAGGAGTTCTGGGGTGGGGTGGTCAGCAGGATGCAGCAGCCCTCTCCCAGAGCACCCACAGCATCATCCATCGGGCCCTTGCCCACACACTCTGCTCATGCAGGTGCCTCAACACTGGGAAAAGTGATGGCAAAGTCTAGTTGAAGTGTGACGTGGCCCTAACAGCTCCTGATGACTGTTGCAAGAATAAGGAAGGAACCAGAAAAATTTCTTGCTTCAGATGCTTTGGTAGGAGTTGCATAAGGTGGGGGAATGTGGCTGTGCTCTGTAGGTATAATGATCGGTTATGTTACAGGAAAAGGGTGCTGTATGGGGAGAAATGGCTTTGTGCCACTAACCCTAAAATCACAGTGGAAGTGGAAAACTAATTACTTTTGGGGAGTCTGGTCACTGGCAGTGACTGAGGGTCTCAGCACAGCCATATCCATAGCCTTGCAAGACCTCAGCTGAGAGCTGTTTTTCTCCCCTCCACCAGAGGTTTTGCCCTTCAACATGCACCCCTCTGATCACTAACACCCTTCTCCCATCATCTGCACCTGCTGGTGGTGTCCACCACAGCAGAAACCCCTGCCACTCTTCTGCCATGTGAAACCTGGATGGACACCACAGCCAGAGCACACCAGGACCATGTGCCTGGGCAGAAAGAGAGAACAAGCCTTGGAGAAACACTAGTTAGTTGTGCAGTGCTGCAAGAGACATCCCTTACCAAAAGGCATCACCAGCTCTTACAACACCATTACAACTCCCTTATTTTCAGCCTCACCAGGGGCCTCCAGTGACAAGCTTCTAGGAGCCTGTTCATGCTCAGCCCATCAGTCCCTGCCCCAGCAATGCTGGGGGAGCACTGATCCCCAGCTCCATCACAGCTCTGCCCCTGCCTGGCCATGGCCCTGTTGGACCAGACCCCAACCCACAGACAGACTTCCCAGCCAGACCTTGGACCTGCCTGGTGATCCCTGGGCTGTGTCCAATATACTGTCCCCAGAACCAATCCCAACCTCAGACCTGCCTCATCACCACTAGCTTCCCAGAGGATCTGGACTCTGGGCTCACCCTGACTGCTATCCGAGGGCCCATGCTGCTCACCTTGCATGGAAACAGTGATGGACAAGTCCCCTACATGCCTGGCTGTGCCATCACACTGGGATTCCTATCCCTTTGGGAGCAGTCTGCCCTTGTGGTACTCTGGCATGTAGGAGAGAACAAAAAGCTATCTCCTGGTTAGACCAGGGAATGGAAAACAAGACCTTGAATGTGTTGTAGGGCTTTGATCCCAAACTTCAATCAATTTACAGTCCACTATATCCTGGGCAATTCTTTTTTATATGCAGCAGTAAAAATTTTCCCATTGAACCAAACGTTTCTACTGAGTGCTGGCTCTAGGAGTCCCACAACCCTGAGCTGATACCAACATTGTCTTCTATAAACATGCTATGGAGAAATAACATAGACAAACAGCAGGAAAGACTTCATGGAGATCCTATTACAAACAAGATATTTGTTCCTCTTGCACATTCCCCTTCAGGTGGGAAATCCCCATGAAAAGACCTGGCTGGCCTTTAGTCAAGGACATGAGACCTGTGTAATGACAGTGGGCTCCAGGGAAGCTGGAACTACCAACCTGTATCTCCTTTATTGTCTACCACGAGGGACGCTAGCACAGATTTAAAAGCACAGCAGCAAACAACTTCTCCGGGGAGCATTTTACACCAGAAGAGCAATCAGCTTTTTACTCATTAGCATAACATTTCTATTAGTAACACTTGCAGGCTCTGTCTGTGACAGAGGACTTAACAAATTGAAGAAAGCAAAAAAAAGGACCATCTTGCTCTGGTTTTGCCCTCTAAAAGTTAAATCTGGGCTGCCTCTGTCATCCCAGGGGGTAGACACCTGCAGAGGCCAATTCACCCCACTATAGCAGAGGTAGCACAAAGTATCCTGTGGATGTAATAGAGGACACAGATGGTGGGTCAGGCAGGGCACCCACTTGCCTGGTGGCTAGGGGACATTATTCACACCTTCAGTAATCAAAGCTGAATTAAAGGATTAACTGATTGCAAGTCAAGCTGTTCTGATTTTAAGGAGAGACATAGGCACCCAGAGCAGTTCAGGGTTAAACCTCCAGTAGTCATAAATGCCAAAGTACAGGCTGCTCATTTATCCAGCAGCCACAGTGCAATTTTTTCTGGTCACAGGTGACCGCTTAAAAATAAAAGAGGTGGGGACAGAAAGGTAGGAGAGGGAAACACAGAGGATGTACCACAGCTGGACTCCCATGGCAGGGACATTCCCCCCAGCAGGGGCACCTTGATGGAGTGTTCAGGGCTGTGGCCAGCTCCTGTCCCAGCTCATGCGCTGCTAGCACGCAGGGTCTTGGCTTGAGGGGACAAGCCAGGGAGCCGTATCCCAACTCAAACCTTGGACATAACCACCTCCTGCAGGTTTTCAGCTGGGTGCTGAGTCTGCTAAACTCACTTTCTTGCACCCGCGATCTTCAGCAGCAGGATGCTGAGCTAAGAAGCAAACTCCAGCATCTTGGGCACAAGACACAACCTTCCTCTCCAGGAACAGCAGCTCTTTCTGCTCGTACAGCTTGTCCTGGGACTGCTCTGTTTTGCATTGTTCCGCATTCCACTGCTCATTGTGTTTGAACTCTAACACATGGCAAGATGGGTTCCCAGTTTGAAGAAAGATCCCACCTTTTTTTTTTTCCTTTAAATCAGCCCTTACCCGGTTCACAGTTGTCAAACTCTCAGGTTCATGCATCTCTTACTCAGATGATTTGATGGTGAAAGGGAAAGTAGAGGAGATCTATGAGATCATGATCTGTAAGATTAGCTATGGTTAAGGAGCAATGTGAAGACGGAGAAAGGCCTTGTGCACTGTCTCCTGGTGTTAGTCTATTCGAAGGAAAATAATGCTCCCAGACTGGCTGAGGAACATCCGGAAAGAGGCACATCCTGCACTAACAGAAGGACAATGACCCAAAGGTCTCTGAATGCTAATATCCATTCATAGAATCATAGAATCGTTAAGGTTGGAAAAGACCCTTAAGATCATTGAGTCCAACCGCTAACCTATCACTGCCAAGTCCACCACTAAACCATATCCCCAAGCACCACGTCTACCCTTCTTTTAAATACCTCCAGGGATGGAGACTCAACCACCTCCCTGGGCAGCCTGTTCCAATGTTTGACAGCCCTTTCGGTGAAGAAGTTTTTCCTAATATCCAACCTAAACTTCCCCTTGATGCAGCTTGAGGCCATTTTCTCTTGTCCTATCGCTTGTTACTAGGGAGAAGAGACTGACCCCCGCCTCACTACAGCCTCCTTTCAGGTAGTTGTAGAGAGCGATAAGGTCTCCCCTCAGCCTCCTCCTCTCCAGATTAAACAACCCCAGCTCCCTCAGCCACTCCTCGTAAGACTTGTTCTCCAGACCCTTCACCAACTTCGTTGCCCTTCTCTGGATACGCTTCAGCACCTCAGTGACCTCCTTGAAGTGAGGGGCCCAAAACCGAACACAGTACTCGAGGTGCGGCCTCACCAGTGCTGAGTGCAGGGGCACGATCACCTCCCTGCTCCTGCTGGCCACACTACTCCTGGTACATGCCAGGATGCCATTGGCCTTCTTGACCACCTGAGCACACTGCTGGCTTATGTTCAGCCAGCTGTCAACCAACACCCCCAGGTCCTTTTCCTCCAGGCAGCTCTCCAGCCACTCCTCCCAACGCCTGTAGCATTGCATGGGGTTGTTGTGACCCAAGTGCAGGACCCAGCACTGAGCCTTGTTGAATCTCATACCGTTGGCTCTGGCCCAACGATCCAGCCTGTCCAGGTCCCTCCGTAGGGCCTTCCTGCCCTCCAGCAGATCAACACTTCCACCCAGCTTGGTGTCATCTGTAAACTTACTGAGGGTGCACTCAATCCCCTTATCCAGATCATCAATGAAGATATTGAACAGGACCAGCCCCAACGCTGAGCCCTGGGGAACACCGCTCGTGACCAGCCGCCAACCGGATTTGACTCCATTCACCACCACTCTCTGGGCTTGGCCATCCAGCCAGTTTTTAACCCAGCACAGAGTGCACTTGTCCAAGCCATGAGCAGCCAGATTCTCCAGGAGAACGCTGTGGGAGACAGTGTCAAAGGCCTTACTAAAGTCCAAGTAGACAACATCAACAGCCTTCACTTCACCCACTAAGCGGGTCACCTTATCATAGAAGGAGACCAGGTTAGTGAAGCAGGACCTCCCTTTCATAAACCAATGCTGGCTGAGCCTGATCCCCTGGGTGTCCCGCATGTGCTGCGTAATGGCATTCAAAATTATCTGCTCAATGACCATTCCCAGCACTGAGGTCAGGCTGACAGGCTTGTAGTTCCCCAGATCCTCCTTCCAAACCTTCTTGTGGAGGGTTGCCACATTCGCTAGTTTCCAGTCACCTGGGACCTCTCGGGTTGACCAGGACTGCTGATAAATGGTGGAAAGTGGCTTGTTGAGCTCCTCTGCCAGCTCCCTCAGTATCTTTAGGTGGATCTGATTTGGTCCCATGGACTTGTGAACATCCAAGTGAAGAAGCAGGTCGGTGACTGCCACCTCTTCAACAACATGGCACTTCATTCTGCATACTAGCTCCATCTCCCAGCACAGGGGCCTGACAACCCTGAGGATGACCAGTCTGACTATTAAAGACTGAGGCAAAGAAAGCATTAAGTACCTCAGCCTTCTACTCATCTTTCATGGCAAGGTTACCTTCCACATCCAACAAAGGAGGGAGAGTCTCCCTGGCCCTCCTTTTGTCACTGATATATTTATAAAAACATTTTTTGTTATCTTTAATGGTGGCGGCCAGTTTAAGTTCCAGCTGGGCCTTCGCCTTCCTAATCTTTTCCCTGCATAACCTCACAACATCCTTGTAGTCCTCCTGAGTCACCTGCCCCTTCTTCCAAAGGCGGTAAGCTCTCCTTTTTTTCTTGAGTTCCAGCCAAAGCTTCCTATTCAGCCAAGCCAGTCTTCTCCCCCACCTGCTTGACTTACGGCACATGGGGATGGCCTGCTCCTGGGCCTTTGAGACTTCCTTCTTTAATAACATCCAGCCTTCCTGGACTCCTTTGCCCTTCAGGACTGCCTCCCAAAGGACTCTGTTAACCAGATGCCTTAACAATCCAAAGTCTGCCCTTCTGAAGTTCAAGGTAGCGGTTTTGCTGACCCTCTTCCTTACTTCTCCAAGAATCGAGAATTCTATCATGTCATGGTCGCTGAGCCCAAGACAGCCTCCAACCACCACATCACCCACCAGGACTTCTCTGTTCGTAAACAGCAGGTCCAGCGGGGCACCTCCCCTCGTTGGCTCACTTACCAGCTGCGTCAGGAAGTTATCTCCCACACACTCCAGGAACCTCCAAGACTGCTTTCTCTCTGCTGTGTTGTATTTCCAGCAGATATCTGGTAAGTTGAAGTCTCCCATGAGAACAAGAGCTAGAGATTGTGAGACTTCAGCCAACTGTTTGTAGAGTACTTTCCTGCTTGTAGAGTACATTCCCTGGGGCACAGAGGCTGTTGTGAAAGGAAATTATTCCAACCCCTTCCTGGAGCTACCATGCATGGGAGCACACAGACTACCTTCCAGACATGGTCTTCAGACCCTCCAAGGCTGTTGGAAACCACTGCAGCTACACAGACACCAGCAGAGCTCTTTGATTCCTTGTGATCTGTCCTCATGTCTGTAATTTGTCCTAGGCCACTTTAAGGTGTATGTACACTTATGGCTCCCTACTTCTCTCCTTTCAATGCCAAACAGCCTGAAGTACTGTAGTCTCTCTCTCCTGGGGCTCAGTTCCTCATCTCTTAACCTCTTCCCAACCTGGACCTGCATTCTCCTTATTTAGAAATTGCTTTTTTGAAGATTGGGTCAACAGATGCGAAGAGAGGAAGACTCCTCCTGGAACGTGGTGTTTCTAGACTGTTTGCAGCAGTTTCTATTACATTCTTTCCTGCTTCCCAGCTGGTTGAACTGCTAAGCCTCACTAGGCAAGTGTCTCCCTTGGGTTACCTTCAACACAGATCTTCTCTCCAACAGGGGAAAGACATCTAGAGCCCACTCTGCTGCATGACTGGCACCAACAGTGGTAATACGTACTCCCTATGCCTGCACACTTCTTGCTTCGTTCAGCTTTGCATGGCTTTTGCATTTCCCTCAGCCTTGTTTCGCAGAGAATAAGTTGTTTTCCTAAATATCAGCTCTCGCCTCCTTACAGCATCCCAGGGAGAGGTTTCAAAGCACGTGTCAACCCTACCCAGCTTTGTGTCTGGTGGGACAGAAGTCCCTCCAAGGTGTCCCGCCAGCTGCCCTGGGGCAGTGTATTGTAGAACACACAGAGGAAAACCCCAGACGTAGCATGAGGAAGAACAATAAAGCAACAGAGATAGAAAAATGGCCCAGAGGAAGGTCATTGCCTTGACCCACAGCAGAGAAAAGGATCCAAAGCCAAGGCAGTGGAGGTGAGGAGGGCACCAGTTATAATATGTGATCCCCAGAACAAAGTTCAATCAAACTGTAGCCTAATGAATCCCCTTTGTGCAAACAGTGGCTGCTTGCTCAGCAAACACACCTACCCCAGCTCTGGCTGCTGCAGCCTCAGCCAGGATTTTTGGAGGAGGGGTTATTTTAACATCTTCAAAGAACTGGGTTTTGGACCACTTATGCAACTGTTGCTTGCCGGGGCAGGGGTGGCGTGTACCTTCAACTACAGCCACAGTGCACCCCATTCCCTTCATTGAACCACCATCACCCATCTTCAGAGATGCAACCAGGAATGCCCTAGCTCTGCTGGATGTAGGAGAGTCCACCAATGGGAATCCATAGAACACCCATGTCCAAAGCTACAGCACATGAGGGACTCCATCCCCACCTTCTTCAGCTCCTTGACCTTCTGTAGGACTGTATTTGTGCAGCAAGCGTGCACTTGGCTCCTCTGGGACAAACATGCCCTCAGACCCTGTGGGGAGAGAGTAAGCCCTCCAGGCCCAGCAAGAGAAAAAGAGTCATCAGAGGCATCAGGGCAGGAGGAAGGAACGAAGGCAGCAAGGAGATGGTGCAGGGGCAGAGTGCCTGTGCTCAAGGAAAGGAGCTGATTATGCTCCTTCATCCCCAGGGCTGCTGTATCCACTTCAGCCTTCTCCTCCTGCCCCACCAGTCTACACTGAGCACCCACTATGGCTCTCAACTTGAGACCACAGCACAGCGCTCTCCATCCCCAGACCCTATCGTGTTTGATGAGTCACAGCTCTCCTCACACATAGACTCTGGACCCAAAACCGTCCCTCTGAACCTCCAACCTGCTGCTGCCAACAAGAAATGGCAACAGCAGCCTTGGCACGTAGTGCTGTTTGCACAGCCCTTGCTCAAACACAATGGCTGGAGCTGGCTCTGCATGGGGCACAGCTCCCCACCAGCAATGTCATGACCCCCCTCCCACCTTGACCCGCTGCATAAGCAGGGTTACAGTGCTGCATTGTGCACCTCCATCTCTGCTTGATCACCTGCGGGAGTTGCAGGCAGGTGTCCACAGATTAGCTGTGGAGGGCTGCACAGCTCATGCACCTTCCATGACTAACCTCATCACTCCTCAACTAACTCAGCTAACCCACAGTGTCTCAGAGGGCACTGATGTCTGAATTAGTTTCATTATTACAGCTGTATAGGGTAATCAAGCATAAACCTCAGACAGTATTGCAGAGTGGGGCTTTGTTGGTCTTGGAGAAGACAACAGTGACTTGGCCAATGTTCAAGGTTCTGTGCCAACCTTGTCCTGAAGGTGAGAAGTGAAGGGAATGTGGCTTATCTACAGCCTCAATGCCTGGTGAGCTGCGGCAGAACCATGCAGAGAGCTTGAGAGCCCCAGAAGGAGCCTGACCTATAGCTGTTATTCTAAGCAAATGCTCCCCTTTTAAACACCCTGAGCCATGAACCCCCCAAGGCAGCATGACTGCACAGAAAAGCAGCAAAAATAAGTAAGTAAATAAATAAATCTATCAGCAGGCACTGGGTCTCCAAAAGGAGCAATTCCTCTCACAGGAAAGCTTCAAGTCCAGAATCCTTCTGGCCAAAGGGACCCCTACCTTCAGCAGACCCCTACCTTCAGCAGACCCCTACCTTCCGTGTATTTTTATGCATGCAACAGAGTAGGCTGTAGGAACGGAGCAGCAGCTTTTCATACGTAGTCAAAGGTGTCACACACTTACTCATGAAAGCTCCAGGGGCAAGACCAAGAAGCTGGTGTAACCAGCACAACTCAGACCTGAATGCCTTTCTGTGGGGATTTGACATCAAAGTCCTCCTTTCTTGGAGTGAAGAGATCGGTGGCAAAGGAGCCAAACCAGAACGGATCAGTGTGTGCTGGTGGAAAAGCAGAAGGACAAAAGGAGGCTTCCTGTGAACTTCTTCAGCCCCTTTATAGGCTTCCAAGAGCTGCAAATTATTTTTCTTGCCCTGAAATCATTTTGGCCATGTCAACAGATTCCTTCATCACAACTGGTGATAGAAAATGCAAATCTCAGGGGCTTTTTACCTACAAAAAGTAGCTCTGATCAGGAAATACTTTATTGTGCCTGTTCTCTGGGCAGCTACCTGCTATATCCACGCTGCTTTGATGACCCCTGCAGGGACCAGCAGTAAAAAGTCGTGAGTGTTTAATCCATTCCTCACCTAGAAGAGCTGTGGTGTGGACACGGGCACTGCAGTTTTTGTAGAACAGAGCTATCAAGGGTGGTCAGCCTCTCATCCCTGGGGGAAGCAAAGATTTAACGCTCGCAGGAAGCTCCTGGAGTTTGACATCCTTGAGCAGGGAAGGATGTCTGCTCTCAGTAACATCTAATTGTGGATGGGTATGAATAGAGGAACCAGATACAGCATCTGCTGCATAGAAATTGCTGCAAAAGGGCCAAAAAAAAAGAGCATATGCATGTTGCTAACAGCACAGAGTGGTGCTGGCCATGTCCAAGGACATCTCCTGATGTTTCCATCTTTCCCTTGCCTTTGACATATGGAAGTCCTCCATCCCTCCCAGAACTCCCAGATCTATGGATAGTTGTTTTCAAGCTCATCCTTCTACAGAGCCGCTGCTTTTTCACTTTTCCTGGAGGGCATTCTTTCTTCTCCAAGTCCTTCAAGGACACTAGCATCAGTCCTCTTGTTCTCCTCTTCGCTGATGGGACTCCATGATCAAATTTCCAGCAGACCTAACAGCCTCACACAAGGACTAACGCTTTTGGTATACCAGAAGGCAGCAGCTCTGCTGTCATGATCTATGGTAAAATACAACAGGAAAACCATTATTTTGGCATCCTTCCTCTTACTAAACAGAGCCTCGCTTGTACCAGGTGTACCTGGTACTCGCTTGTACCTCGCTTTGGCCAGGTGAGGCATCGGCATTTGTCTGGGTGCCTTGTCATGCTTTCCATAAATAGGAGGTGGCATCCGACCATGAGGTCCCCACCCTGTTTGCCTGCTGATTTGTTTCAGAAGGCATTTGCTCTGTACAAGCCTGCTTCACCTGGTTACCCCCATCAACATGGCTTTTCTAGCCAGGCTTCATCTGAAAACCATTTTCACTATTTTGTTGCAGGTACTAGGTGCAAGCCAGGGGAGAGCCAGGGCTGGACCCAGCACTTACCTTCTCCTCCAGGTCAGACACAGGACTCCTGCCAGCCATGGAGAGTCCTAAAGATACCTTTTGCCATCCCCACGACAAACACAGCTTCCTGAACTTGGCAGCAGCCTCCGTTTCCACTCTGCTTAGGACTGGTGAAGGTACATCTACAGTGCTGGGTCCAGTTCTGGGCTCCCCAGTACAAGAGAGATGCGCTTACTAGAGCTGGTCAAACGCAAGGCCACGAAGACAGTGAACGGTCTGAAGCATCCTTATAAAGGAGAGGCTGAGAGAACTGGGAATGTTCATCCCAGAGAAGAGTAGGCTCTGAGGGACCTCATAGATGTGTGTAGACATCTGATAGGAGGGAATGAAGATGAGGGAGCCAGGCTCTTCTCAGTGGTGGCCAGTGACAGGACAAGAGGCAATGGGAGCAAACTAACACACATGCAATTCACCCATGGGAGCTGTCTCTCTCCAGCTCTGCTGAGGAGAACCCATGCACCTCGCTGGTTGGGATGCCCACTTTCTTTTCTGCTCCCAGACACGTGCAGATGGACCAGCAAGTCCTCCCAGTAATATGTAATCTGGTGTCTTTGGAGAAGAAGACATGGACAGTCATCAGGAATTGTTCAGAAGATCCTGGATCTTACAAGGGCATGGGGGATCTGGTCTAATATCGAAGCCACCCTAAAATATACAGGTTTTCCAGTACCTGAGTGCTGCCAGTGCTGGCGGCTTCAAGACAAAGCTCAGGTTTGTGAGCGATCGCTCTAATCTCTCAGAGGTCTTTGGCAAGGAAGCAAAACCAACCGAAAAGAAATGGCAAAGCCCGTTCCCAAGGTGAGTGGAGATGTATTTGGCTGTCCAAAGGCTTCTGATAAGGTGACCGAGATTAAAGAACAAATAAGTGTACGGTTAGGGCCAAAGTCCCAATGCAAGCTGAAAAGCATGCAGCCAGAAACAACAATGTGCTTCTCACCTAAACCCGAGCACATCCAGCTGTTCTTCAGCCTTCGTGCCCAAGAGGAGCTCTGCCTGGTGCTGGCACAGGCTCTGCCTCGTCCGTTCTGGGACAAGGTCCCCATTCCAGTGGGGGAATCCCATACAGCCCAGCAGCAACACATCAGCACCAGTCCTACTCTCAGATCTCTCCACGCTTTTCTCCCAACTTCCCAGCCAGATACATTTACTCCCACTGGCCCTGAGCATTCTTTCAGATGTAGCTGGTGTCAATGGGCATGTCAGCGTAGAGCGGGCTGACTTCAATGTCCCAGGAGACCTGTTGAAGTTAATAGGAACTAATTAAATGGGCATGCCTCACTCGCTCTGCAAAGTGTAAAATTAACTAAATATCAATTTTAGGTAGGTGGTAATGGACTGGTAGCTGCCCAGCAGTGGAAGGGGAAGCCCAGTGTGTGACAGATTTCAAAATGACTTGGAAAGCAAACTTGCACATTGCTGATAGTGTGGTGCACTGGATTCCCCGGAGAAAGTAATATAGAAATTATCATGGCTCGTTTCATGAAAAGGTCTGTCTGGAAACTGGTCTGAAAAGCAAACAGAAAAGCTGCACAAAGAGTTTGCTGAGGGTGGGGGGAAAGCCCATCGCTCTATGAAGTTTCTCTCCAGGGGTTTCACAGGAAGGACTGCAGACCTAGGAAATCAGGATGTCCCAGACCCTGATTTCACCACTGTGTCTGGGATTGACTTGCTGCTCAGGAGATACCCACAAACCTCTTGTCTTTTCAGACCCTCTGAGATCCAGCAAGCTCCAGGCTGCCAGGGTACAAATGACATGGCCAAAGTGACCACGTTTAGGCAGAAAATGATGAACATAAGTCCTTGCTTAAGCAAAGTGCACACACAAAAAAAAAAAAAAAAAAAAAACAAAAAACCCACCAAAGAAAGATGAGGGGGAAAAAACGATGAAGCAATGTGAGCAGGGACATCCCTGTCAGCCTTGGCAGCATGCAGGGCTCGGCCATACTCCTCTCTCTTGCTGGGATCAGGACAACAAATTATGGCATTACTCGAAGGTATGGTTTTATGCATCAGCTTAGGTTGTACTTTTGTGCCTGTAAAAGGCAGATCCCCAGCCTCAGCCACAGCTCAACTATTTCTTGCAGGGTGGGAGGAGGCAGCAGCACCAGGCAGCTGGAAGCCTTAGGATGAAGGACCCAAAACAAGAGGCAGAGGTAAGTTTAGGAGTTTCCTGATGGGATGCTGTGAGCAAGTGATGAGAGACTGGCCAGTGGAGCCTGAGCAGGTGGCACAGGCAGCACAGGCACAGCAGGGATCGATGGTGGGACACAGGACCTTGTGGTCATCCTGAGTAAGGAATGGGACCCAGTCCAGCAATAGATGTGCTTTCTCTGATTTATCCCAGTAGGAACAACATCTCTCCAGGTCCTCTAAGTCTAGCTGCCTGCATGAGGCAAAAGGGCAACTTTCTCAACCCAAGCGACTTTGGCTTCAGGCACCAGGAGTCCCACTGCGGATGGCAGCCAATGCCACCAGTGCACAAAGAGTGGGCTCCTCAGCCCCTCTCACCAGCTGAGCTTCTTTGAAGGCCTGCCCCATCATCATGACACTGCCAGGAGGTCTTCCAGGCTCCTCTAATATCAGATCCGTAGTTTTTTGAACTCCTGGACCTTCCCAGGAGAACTTTAACTTGGGTATGGCTTTTCTGTAGTGCTCTGGTTTTCCCACTTGAGCTAATTGCTTCTCTGGAAATTTAAGGAGCATTGACTGCTTCTTTTAGGCACAAAATGGTTTCAATTTATTTTGCAGATGTCCTGCTTTGACTTTAAAGTAAAGGAGCCATTTACAACAGGTGGTCTGTCACCCTCCATTCCCTGCTAAGGAAACTTCTGCAGGCCACTGCCATCTCAGGAGATCTCCAGGGGTTGCCCCATCCTCCACTGGCAAAGCCCCAGAAGCAGTTTCATCATCTGATCCAGGACCCCACTCTCTGCTCTCTACAAAGACATCTCCCTGGCTGCTTGTACCCTCCAGGCTACAGCTGCCTCCCTCTTGCCAACACACACAAAGATATCCATTCCCCTCCTCATTAGCCAAAGAAAACATTGTTCTGAAAAGCAGCAGCGGCCTTTCTCCTGCTCCTCACTTTCACAGCACAAGCACTCTCCACCCTTCACAGGAGAGCAAAGCTTCACTGCTCCTGCCTGGAAAACCCTTGCTGGCTCCTCACCTTTGCAAGGACACCTGTCATGCTGCCCACCTGAAGGCAGCTGTTCACACCTGGGGGCGCAGCAAGGAGTGTTGTTGAAGAAAAACATATCTGTCTTTAGCAAGACCAAACAAAAACCCCACATGCAGCTTTCTGCTATGTTATTTTTATGCTGGAGTAGTCCTCACCCAGCAGGAAAAGGAATAAGGCATGGATGAAGGCAGGCAGACAGCTAGTTGATGTTTCAGTGAGGCTCAAGCCCTTGCAAACCCCAGTGCTCTCCCTTGCACCACCCATTGCCCCAGTAATTGATCTAGTCCCCAACATTGGAAATCTGGGTCATGGGACTCTGCTTCTCCTCACTGCAGATGTGGTCACCTTCCAACTTATTCACCTCAACCCAGGTGCAGGTTTGCAAATGGACCAGAGGTGCCTGCTTTCCAGATGCAGATGCAGCTTGCCTCACAACCCTGGGAAAAAAAAACACCAGCAGCCTCTCCAGGCCATGAACAAGCCAAGCAGGAAAGCCCTTGCATGAGAGCAGCAAGGTCCTGGGTGTCTTGAGGCAAGCTGAGGTATCCTTGCTCATCATCTTAAACAAGGGTGGGAGTACAGGGATGTGGGATGGGAAGGGACTGGAGGCTTCTGCTATTAGCTGTCTTTGGGGCTCCCTCATCTGCCTTCCGCTGAGATAAGCCCATCCCCAAGTAGTGAATGAGCACACCACCTAGGAGGGTGCACATACCCTTTTGGTATGATCCTAAAGGGTCATACTCAGCAGTGGGCACCTGGGGCAGTTCTGCACCACCAGGACAGTCTTCACATGTACACAAAAGTTATAAGCCCATCTGGTCACCCCAGCAGGACCTGGCTACCTGGTGAGCATAGACAGGGCGCAGTCCATCCTACAAGGGCAACTTTGATTTCTCAAGACACATAGCTGCAAGAGGCACATTTGCCTGCCCACATCCTGACCACTGCTCCAACATCTGTGGAAGAGAAGAGACCACCAGGTGTAATCTCAGAGGACTGCCATCTCCACCAAGGCCCTCATACACTGGTCCACAAGTAGAGCCCCATTCCATCCAGGTCATGCTCAGAAACAGCCTCTCTGGGATGCAGTTGCAAGGTAACAGAAGCAGCCCAAGAGATCTGCTGAGGTCCTGCAGATGTGGCCTCTGACACAAGAATTATGCAGGCAGATGACAGCATATGCTGTGCTTCACATCACCAGATCCAAGCAGGAGAAGGTAACTTTGCCTTCTGAGTTTCTTTTCTACAGATGCTTCAAGTCATGCCCAAGAAAGAGGCTGGCAGGCAGCAAACAGGAATATAGGCAAACTTGACCAAGATTACATGCCGAAATTGGACCTCCTTTGAGATCCCCATGGACAGATAAGATTCTTCTTAGGGAAAAAAGTGAGCTAAGCAGCACCAAACCCCACAAATGGCAATCCAGCAAGAGGAAACAACCAAAAAGGAGCAGGGTCAAGCCAGTCTGGGCCCCCTCACGTTGATGAGCCTCTGGTGAGGATGCCCCATGCCCTGCAGGAATAGGATGACTCCCAAGGTCCTGCCTGAGGTGGTGCTTGCAGACCCCTCAGCCACCTACCCCACATCACTGTGGACCCCCAAGCAGGCTTATCCATCTCATGTTGCATGGGGCATGGTTGTGCAGAGGGAAGGAGAGGGGAGAAGCACCAACTCTCAGTCCCAACAGCAGAAAGCGGTTTGATCCCTGTAAACAGCAAGCTAGCCCATGGCTCTCATCCAGCCTCAGACTCCCAGAAAACCTGCCAGCCTAGGTAGATAGCCAGAGAGCAGGATGGGTGGAGAACACGATGGCCCCACAGTAAACTTGTGGTTTTGATGAGGTGGACAGGGAGAGGCAGCGCCTGCCTGTGCCAGGATGAGGGGAATGGCTGCCTCCCTGCCTGCGAGAGGGAGGGAGGAAGCTGGACCTTTTTGTGGCTCAAGAAAGCCAAGGTCTGGGCTGGAAGTCACTTATCAGCCTGATAAGCATTTCCTGAGACCCATGGGCATGGGTGAAGGGAAAGCACACATCTCCAGGTTCTCTCCACTGGTGCCAGAAGCCACATGGGGAGTCTGGTTCTGCAGAGTGGGTGTTGCACAGCCTGAGCCACTGGTCCTCCTGGTATACATCACAGCCACACGTCCTCCATCTCTACCACTACCTCAGGTGTCTGGTGCCCAAATATGAGAAGCATGTGGTCCCACTACCTGGTCTTAGGGCCTCTGGTCACACAAAGCCATGGCTGTGTATTGCCAATACTGGACAGGATGCTGGGATGAGCCTCGAAGGGAAAGGATGTGGAGGAAAAGCTACTGAAGAGGGAGGACACTCTGGTCAAAGGGCTGGCTGTGGACCTCCATCATGGAGGGCAGCATCCCAGTCCTCCTTTGAGTTGTCTTACATTGTCCACCAGCCAGCAAGAAGCAAACCCAGTGACCATTTTTTCTACCATTTTTCTGCTGGTACTGGAAAACAGTTGACTTTCTAGTGAGGTTGTCCTGTTGTTGGTCATCCTGGCACAGCACAGTCCCCAGATTGAGGGCTTTGCTGGCTTGGGGGAATGTGGGAGGCCAGTCTGAAGATGGCAAATGCAAGACATCAACATGTTAAGTAGTGCCTGGAGCGCAGGCGGTTAAACACTGTGCCTGGAGCAGCAAGCATGGCAAGTGGAAGAAAAGGAGGGAGCTGGTGATTGCTGTAACCCCGGCCCAGGGTGGCTTGAGCCAGGCTGCATTGGAGAGGATTAGCTCCATGCCATGCAGTTGCGACACAGTCTGCACAGGGTCTCAGCAGCACAGACCTAAAGACTGTATCAACGTAGGGATTATCAAAAGCTAACCACTCGTGACCAAACCATCTCTGTCCTCAGCTCTGTCAAAAAGTAAAAGCAGGACACGAGAAGGGAAAAGAAGAGACAACCACAAAGCGTAGAGCAGGAAGACATGAGGGGTCAAAATGGACCATTAACAGCCACAGGTGAAACCAAGGATGAAAACATGGGTGGCATACCCCTCCCCAGTAGTGTCCACAAGCACCCAGACAGCCTGCCCACTGCTCTACATGATGTGGCGGCAGTTTGCAGAAGGCAGTCTGCTACCAGCAGCTCTCCAGGCCATGGCTGCGTAAACGTGCCACTCACCAGAGCAGAGGCTGGTCACTCCCTGGGGCAGGCGCTGGAGAGCAAGGCACCAGTGGGAAGGTCCGCTGCGGGCTTGCCGTCCCAGGTGCCCCCCCCAGGGAGGGGCCACTGGCTGCAGGCACACAAGCCAGGCACTGGGTGTTTGCTTTCCATTCTCCCAGTCTAACGATAACCACCCGCTCCCCAGCCAAGGCTCGAGCTCACCATGCTGAAATTCAGAAGGCATTTGATCACGTAAGTGGATCATTTATTTATTTAAGTAAACTACTATTTCCTTGTATAAAATTCTATTTCCACCCTACCCAGAGTTGTGTCCTGGTAGGTCCCTCTGTCTTGAGAAATGGCTGAAGATTGAAGTGGTGATGGGAATGGGCAGAGAAGCACTTCTGCTCCGCAAAGATGCGGGGAGATCTGGTTTGATGGGCCTTTCTCTTCTAATGAAGCTCCAAGGGCAGCACTGCTGCCCTGCATGCTAGGCAGGAAAATAGCATCTTTTTTAAGGCCTGACACTGCAAAGGAAAAAGAATGGCAGACACCTTGGCAGGGTAAGTAAGGTATTGATCCCTCCTACCTCATCCCAGGCAACAGCTCAGCTCACTGCTTTCAGCTCTGTACATTCACCTGCAGAGTAGATGTGGAGCAGAAATTTGTCTCTGTGCAAGTCTTTTACATGGCCAGCCCAATGAATGCATCTAGGGTGAGGTGCGCTCTTCCACAGGCTCTATTTTGGAGAGGATGGACAAGGAACAGAGAAGGGCAAGGCTTGACTTTGCAGCAGTGCCCTTTTGCTGGGGGAGAGCACTTCAGGACAGGACAGCCTTTCCTCACGTGCCTGCAGCATCTGAGGCGTTGCACACCCTGCTGCTGCACCACAAGCTGCAGTGCTAGGGGGCTTGGGGTCTTTCTTAACCCAGCTGTTTCAAGGGTACATTGGGCACCAACACAGGCAGGCAATGACCTTGTGCCCTTGTTGCGCTACCTTGTCTTCTCCCGAGCGTCCTGCAGACTGTTGTCCCTGTTTTTTCATTTATTGCAATGCAAGTGAAGAAAATGGCTCCTGTCTCTGGTCAGAGGAAGTGGGCTATCACTGGTGTACAAATCGTGTATGTTAATTCCCTGTGCAACATTGCTCGTTGCCTGGAGCATATCTAGCCACAGCAGATCAATGAAGTCAGTTTCTGCCACCTATCTGCCCGGTGAACTCAGGCTCAGCACCTCCCACATCACCTGGCTGAGACCCTGCCTGGCTCAGCAAGTGCTAGCCGACCACAGAGCCATCATGACCAGTGCATTTATTTTGTGTTAGACAGGGAAGGGGCACAGGTCAGAGGGAAGCAGCTCATCCTCTCTGCTTCAAGCAGAGAGGAAAAAATGGAGGGGAAATCTGCAGTACCACTGCAATCAAGCAGCGCCTGCTTCCAAGCAGCACCCCAGGCATGCCCTCCCCTGCCAGGAGCAGGCAGTGGGACACAGCTGGGGGCATCATCCCTTGCAAATAAATGACTGACAGATTGGGTTTTGATTAAATCCATTGAGCTAGCATAAGATGATTCCGTTACTGTGGCTCAGCTGCTAAGCCCTCGCAGCCAAAGGCATCTTTGGGGTGCTGCATCCATCTTTGCACCCTGCTGTGACACTTTTGGAGGTGACAGCACACAGGCTCTGATCTACAGGGGCTCTTCAGCTATAGCCTGCCTGCAGCCAGAGGCATTTCCAAAGATTCTGCAGATTCCTCTTGCAGCCTGACCCACCGTACGGGGCAGCATTGATTCCCACCAGCTCTGAGTGAATCTTAGATATCTTCCCAGTGCTTTGATCTCAAGTATTTAACTCTGCCCCAAGACACCCACACCCATGATCTCCTCCTGGCATGTTAAACTGAGTGAAAGCTATGAAAGAGTTACCTATGGAAAGCAGCTGAGTCTTTTGAGGGCTCATTGTCCAGCTACAAATCATCCAGTTGCTCCAGTCTCCAAGACAAAGGCTTCTCATGCTACATGTACCATTTTATACTGGCTTTGCTGCCTTCAGTGTAACTTCTTGGCATCTTCAGTGCTGCCACAGCTCTCCCTTTCTCAGCGCACTCTCCTTGATGCATGTGTGTCCCATCAGAGCCAACCTGGAGGAAGGCTTTATGCTAGCCTGATCAGACCCAAGCAGCCAGCAACATGTTGCATGTTCTCAACCAGTTGTTCAAACAACACAACAGCCATCTCAAAAGGTGCAGCAGGCTACCAGCAAAAGGACCTGGATCTTTCACAGGTTTTCCACAAATCAAAAAAGTTTAGTACCAACCAGGGACTTCTGTGGAACAAGTCCAGAATGATATCTGCACAAAATACAGATACTGGAGTAGCAGAGAGTGCCGCCTACTCAGTGCCACTTGCCAGGGAAGTGTTGCATCATTCTGCCTTCAGTACTGGGTGCCTGTGCAGATTTCCCCAAAGAGACAGTTTAGGTATATTGCAGAATATCACAGTTAGTTAGCTCTTCATTCCTTCTTGCCGCTTTTCTTAGGCTGGTCAGGCAGACAAAAATATCAGCTGTGGCTTGAGTGATGGGGGAGTTGGATCAAGTCCCCAACAAGATCTGTCCTGCAGCTTCACTTCATCCTGGAGGAACTCCTCCTTCACTGCGTTCTCCTTCTTTGGTCTCTCTGGCCATCAGTGATCTTCCACACAGGGATATTTCAACAAGCCTTGCCTTGCAGCAGCTCTGTGGCAGCCCCAAGTCTCTGCTTCAACCATCTCACTAAAATATGTCTTGACATTTCAAGTGCTGCTTAAGCATTTGGCATTTTTCTGATCTGTTACTTGTCATACCCATTTATCTTTGACAGCATGAGGCTCTCCTTGTGCTGCTTGCATGGCCAGGCACGTTCGCCAGCCGCCTGTCTCTCATCCGAGCTTGGCAGTGCTCCTCAAGTGGAAAATGAGCATGGATACCTCCAGGCTGCCATCAAGTTTTGGGGATGCTGTGCTGCTGACAACTAGCTTGTTCACCGTGCCAATAATTACGTACCTTTTGAATCCTCAGTAGCACTGTCATGACCTAAGACCTCCCAGCCTTTATAATCCCAAGTACTTTAGGCATTAAAAATCTCCTGGGAGCTTAGCATTTCAACTCAGTAAGTGACACTGAGAGCAGGGCAGAACTGTACCCATGAGTGTCCAAACTGATGCGCAACCACTGGAAGTAGTACTGTAATAACCAAACTACAGTTAGTCATAACAGACAATGATTTTTCTGGAAAAAATCCAGTTTTTCAATAGTAAACCCAAATTCCTGACCAGTACTAATGGGATGCACATGACCACTTCAGACAGCCCATGTTTGTGTCATTGCTAGGTCATCAAGCTAGTACTTCTCCCACATGTCCCAAGACTGCCCAGATTAGGAGATAAAGCACCATGGAGATGAAGCAGCTCTGGGACAAGCAGGTCAGTGTTGTCCCAGGCCCGCTATCTTGGTCCAAAACTGGCCACTGAAGGAAGTGGGCAACATCAATGAATGCAGATTAGCTGTTGGAGGGTGGCTTCCAAGCAGGCTCTGCCCAAATTTCTGCTTTCATTAATTCCTCCTATTTAGATCCCTCCATTTCATGCTCGGGAAAGCAACCTGTACCTGCTCCCTCCCTCTGAGAGGGGGAGAGCAGACATCTGGGTCTTGCAGGTTGGACTTCCACCCAAGGAGGAGCCCGTAACAGAGGATTTAACCAGATTCTCAGTACAAATAATCTCCTGTTAGGCAACAATATGTTCCCTGAGTAGAAACCAGCAGAAACGAATTGTGAACTAATCCTTTTTTCCAGGAAGCTTAGTCCCCTGACTGCTCCATTTAAGATTATGACTAAAAGATTAAGACTACAATCAAGATCCACCAGGATTTGGAGCAAGCCTTATAGACAGTAAAATCCTGTGGCAATGTTTCTCATGGCCAGAGTGTCCACACACACAACCCAAAGCCCCATAGCGTAGTGCTGATGACTTGAAGAAATCACGCTGCTGTTGTAGACTTAGCTAAAACCAAACTAAAAGCCACGTCACGCACCGGAGAGGCACAGCTGGGGTACCCATGGTGGCATCTAATCTGCAGCCACAGCTGGATCCTGCGCAGGTGGCTATCACCACAAACAGCAGGCATCGAGAGAAAGGAAGACCAGGAAAAGCAAAGTTTTATTGTCTTTTTTTATAAAGGCAGGGTCCCAATATTTCTAGGTGAGGCAGGGCAGGGCAAATGCAAGCGGTGCCTGCTCCTGCTGCTGAAGTGTGAGCTCAGGCTGTGCAGGTAAGTCATTCCTGAGCAGCCAAGGGACTTTGCAGTTATCACTGTTTACCTTTCAGTGTGGTATTTGTGTCCCACCTGGAAATTTCCACACTGCTTGAGCACAGTCTCTGAGGTTTGCTGGTTATCACTGCCTCTGCGCCTCTTCCACACATGAAAACGTGACCTCATCTTTAGAAAAATGTTTTTAAACTCCTAAGGTCTTTTTCCCCCTGCCTCCCACACATGTTTCTTCTACCTACTAATGGTCTGAAACATCTGCTTTCTTGCAGGAAGTTGAAAGCAATATACAGGTACCAGCCAGGTCGGCTCTTGGTCTTCTTCAGCCTCCTCATCCTCCTCTTGATCACGCTTCAAGTCATGGAGAAGCTGCAGCCTGCCAAGTAGGTCCCAAGCAGGATTGCAAACTTGCACCTCATCCTGCAGTCTTTCACTGACCACTGAGGTGGGCTCAAAACCACCTTCCTGAAAAACACCCAACAGTGTCTTCTTTAGACAGGGAGGAAAATCCAGGTGGAGGAGGAGCCTGCCAGGGCTCCTTCATCCAACCCCTGCACCCTATGCCCTGGACAGAGCTGAGCCTGCTCTGGGTCCAGACTAGGCTGCTCTGGGTTTTGTCCTGGTTGGTCTCAAAACCCTACAGCCCTCCCAGTTCAGGGTCATCTGCAAATTTTCCTCCAGCTTCTCCAGGCCACCTACTCTTCTCTCTCCTGCCTCCTCTTGCTTTGCCCCTTTCCACCAGCACACAGTGCTCCAGCAGGACAGGGGCATTAGCACATCACTGCTGACCTGTCCTTCTCTTCTTGCATTCACACCAACCTCCCAGAGCAGTGGTCAAGTCCTACACCCACCACCAATGCCACCCACCTCAATAAAGATGGGGGAATGCACTTTGGGGTGTCTGCAGGGGGGGGGGTGTTGGGCTGCAGAGGAGCTGCCCATTTTGCACACTCCTTCCATCCTCTGCAGCTGAGCCTCGCGTCCTCCCTGTTACAGAGTCTCCCAGTGCGAGCTGGAGCATGCCCTGCAGCAGACCACTGACCACGGCCAGAAGCGGCTCCGCTATGCCCTCCAGACCCCCAACCCACTGTGGGAGGACAATTCCCCACACTGGCAGAGGAAAGCTGTGCCAGACCCCACTTCAACTGAGAGCACGCAGGACATTTTTCAAATGCATCTGTCCCTCAGCCAGGAGACCCCACCAGAAAACAGCCCAGGCAGCCAAAAGGAGCACCGGATGTGGCAGCCTATGGAGAAGACCAAAAAGGTGAAAGCCCATCTTTCATCCATGAGGCTGAAATCTGAGCTTCCTGGCCTAAGGAAAGCAACCAGAGTAGGTTCTTCTGTAAGTCCTCTTGGGAGAATCTCCACAGTTTTGGGAGATACTGATGCTGTCACCAGCAAGTTCATAATCTTAGCAAGCAGGTTGACCACAGAGGAGCACAGAACATCATCACCAGGAACAGTGCAGGTGGTGGTACAGACCCCGTCTCAGCCTCAACCCATGGGTTTTCCCCAGCATCAGTGGGGCAGCTCACTTAAACACACCATGCCAAATTCAGCTCAACCTCCACAGGCAGAGGATTTTTACAAGACAGACCTGGTGAGGGGAATTTTCCCAAGTTGGACAGAAGTCTCTAAGGTTGAGGGGATGACACCTGGAGAAGGCCAGCAGGCCAGAGGGGTCTCCTCTCAAGGGGAGACATGTGAGCCCAAGACTGACATTGTTTTCCTTAAAGTCCACAAGAGCGCCAGCAGCACTGTCATGAACATCCTCTTCCGCTTCGGTGACACACACAACCTCACCTTTGCCTTCCCTGTTAGGGGTGGCAACCAGCTCTCCTACCCGCGCCACTTCTTGGCGACATTTGTGAAGGGATTCTCCCCCAGGAGCCCTCAGCGGTTCAACATCCTCTGCCACCACATGCGATTCTTGCAGCCAGAGGTATGGGCAAAGCCACAATGCCTCGGGAGGGGCAAATGGGGGAGGGAGAGAGGGGCTTGTGGGGAGCAAGGTGGAACACCCATAGAGCATGTAAACTTCAGGGATGAAGCTAGAGAGAGACAGGATTGCCCCCGGGTACCTTGCATGTTATGGGCATCTCCTGAGAGTTTCTGTAAACAGGTTTGATGAATCATTGTACCTGGACTTGAGACAAGTCAGGGGATAGCATCTGTAGCAGTCAGCAACTATCATCTTGTTCTTGTCTGGTGGGCCCTTTGAGATGTCTTTCTCCCTGGACAGGCCAGGGTACCAGCTGCAAGAGGAGAATGCCTTAAGTGCATCAGCTCAAGTCAGCCATGCACAACATCCACCCTTCTGGATGCCACTTAAGGACACGAAGATCATGGGAAAGGCAAGGAGACAGGACATATTTAAGCTTGAACAGGCCACCCAGCTGTGGCAGCACATAGCATGGAGCTTTGGTCATTGCTTTCCCCATGTACCTCTTCTGGGGCTCCCCACAGCTGACACAAATGCTCCTTTGATGAGCTGCACCCTGAAACCTTCCCCAGTGTACACCATCTCCAACCCTAGCAAGTGTTTCTGCTTTCCAGCAGAGCACAGGATTGAGAGAGAGCAGGTCCCTTGTCCCTACCTCACATTTAAAATCTCCTTTTTCTCCTCTGCAGGTGCAGAAAGTGGTGTCCAGCTCAGCCATCTACTTCTCCATCCTGAGGAACCCTGTGCAGCTCATGGAGTCCTCCTTTGTGTACTACAAGAGCACATCAGCTTTCTCCCGTGCCCACAGCCTGGAGGAGTTCCTCAGCCAGCCCTACTACTACTACAACCCTGCAGACAGTGACAGCCACTATGCCAGGAACCTCATGACATTTGACTTTGGCTTCAATCCCGACGCAGAGGTCTCAGCCGAGCGGGTACAACTCATGCTAAAGGCCATCGAGGCGTCCTTTGACTTGCTCCTTATCTCTGAGTACTTTGATGAGTCCATGGTGCTACTGAAGGAGATGCTGTGCTGGGACCTGGACAGTGTCATCGCCTTCCCACTCAACACCAGGGACAACAGCACCAAGTCTGCCCTCTCAGACACCATCATGGAGAAGATAAAGGCCTGGAACAGGCTGGACTGGGAAATCTACACCCACTTCAACAGGACCTTCTGGGAAAGGATCGACCGAGACATTGGCAGGGAGCGCATGCAACAGGAAGTAAAAGCGCTTCGGGAGAGGCAGGCAGAGCTGGCGAGGACCTGCCTGCAAGGGATGGGCAGCGTAGCCCCAAAGGACATCAAGGACTCTTCTCTGCGGCCACTGCAGCATGGCAACGCAAAGATCTTGGGCTATAACCTCAACCAGGGCTTGGATAAAGAGACAGAGAGCATGTGCCGGCGGCTGGTGACCCCGGAGCTGCAGTACAGCAGCACTCTCTACAAGAAGCAGTTTGCCCAGAAGCATCCCCAGGCCCACCAGCCCACTCCCTTTCAGCAGGGCAAGGCCCTGCAGCACAGGCTGGAGGGCATGCAACACTGAGTGTCCTTGTCCCCTCCAGGCATCGTTTTCCAACTGCCTTTTCTGAGGACAGCAAGGCTATTGCCTCCTGGGCTCGGGGGCTGCTTCTGCCCATGAGAGCCTGTGGCCACCTCTATCTGTGCATGACTGTGCACAAGCTCTTGGGTGCTATGTGCTGCTGTTGCTGCAGAGCAGGATGGGCTGCAATGGGGGGGTCCCAGGGGCTGAACACAACATGATTTCCATGGTCCTGAGCAAACAGGGCAAAACCCCTGACTGGCGGCTGAAGCCTTGGAGGAGGTGATCTAGGTCTTTGCGTTGCATAGCACCAACTCTAGCAGCAAAGAGCAGAACCAGGAGGGCAGCCCAAGCTCTCAGCCCCTCACCAGACTGCAACAGCACAGGGCCAAGCTGTAAATCAGAGTTGCAGAGCTTGATTTACAGCTTGGGAACAGTCTGTCTATCCAGCTGTGGCTCTCCTCCACTGCATCATAATGCTATCATGCTGGAAAAGCAGCCTCTTAATTAAAAATAGCAAATTTTCTTCGTCACTCCTATGAAGTTCCCCTTAATTACTTCAGTCTGCCCAGCAGACTGTCTCCCCAGCAGCCCAAGAAGGAGACCTCAAAATTCTGAAAATGTCTTGAAGAAAAAAAAATCAGCCTTTTTTTTGCCCTGATGCTGTGGTTACACGTTGCCTTTGGATGCTGCACTCATATGCTGCATTTATAGGATCAGCATCCTACCCCAGAGCTGATACCAACAACGTGGTATCAGCCTGCAAGCTAAATACCCATGCACCTGGGAATGTCTTGTGAGCATCTCTGCAGCCAGACATCCCAGCCCACATGGAGTAGCTGTGGGAATATTCTATGCTCTGCCTGGGGAAAAATACCACAAGAATGGATTGTGGTGGGCTAGTCAACCTTACTTTACACTTATCCTCAAATCAGAGGCAGAGCCAGAAAATCAGTCTGGATAAACAGAGGCCCCAGCTCAGGATTTTCAGCATGACTTCCAAACCAAAAGAGGTTCAGAAAAAATTGCCAGGGGTACCTGAGCATCCCAGGCCCTCCCTCGGCCAGCCATATGTAGCCTCAAAGGTTTTGGTTTCCACTCAAAGGTGCCCCATCTCCAGCTCACAGTTTAACAGGGATACAAAACAGACTGCATTCTCACTGTCTTTCCCCACAAGGGACTGGGCAGCACCGAGTGTCCAGCCACTCACTATGCACGGGCATCATTTTGGGGGCATTTGCTGCGTGGTTTTTAAGGCGTTGTTTGTTCCATAAAGTTTGACCTCTGAGGCATGTCCACATATCGCTGTGTTAGCCGCTTGCCTCATTTCTCCTGTTGGGATGTTGTAAGGTCTCATGGTTTGCAGAGGTCCAGCTCCCCCCTCGGCTCCTGGGAAGTTTGTGGTTCACACCAGAGGACAATTCCGCATGCAAGCAAGGGAGATGGGCAGCCCACAGGCAGTGTAGACAGGGTCATCGTCCACAAACCCACAGGGAACATAGTGGGGATGCAGGGAGGAGCAGGGCTGGCACCCGGGGCAGGGGGCACCACGTCTCTGGGTACCAAACCTGCATCTGACACCTTCCTGGGCTCTCAGTTCATTCTGGATTTTAATCAGGTGCCACTTCCTTATTCACCTTTTGGAACTCAATAAACAGGAGCAGATTTTCCTTGGTCAGGCTCCTGCCAAGGTAACCCAGGGCAGGGGACACTTGTATCTGACATGAAAAACTCAGCCTGTCCTGGAGCAGACACCCTGCCATTGCTCTGAGAATCTGTAGCACATCAAGAATATAGTCAGCTCAGGAACTTTCTGCCCAGAGAGGTCCTGCAAAATTGACTATCTGCTGCAAAATGCAGGAACTTGTTGTTTTTGGCAGGGGCAGAGGAGATCTTTAGGCGGCAGCTGAGTATCCAGCCATGCCCAGCAGCCCTGCTCCAGGAGTGCTGCAACATGGGATTGTTCCAGCCCCTGCAGCACCCATGGGGTGCCCCAGCCCCAGCATTTACCTAGCAGGTGTTTCCACCCAGATTACTCCCCTCCCAGAGCAAGCAGCAGGTGGAGCAATGGCAGATTGGACATCTCCACAGCTTCTCCCATTTTGGGGGAACAGATGGGCTGATCTCCTCCCACAGAGCTCACAGGAATGACATCACTCACAGGAATGACATCACTCACCTAAAGGTTAATCACATTTATTTTTACTATTATTTCCACAAACCATAATTTTATCTTTAGGAATATTTCATGTAGACACAGAGGGGAGCCTGGGGATACACTTGCTCACCCACAACAACTGCATACCAGCTGCCTGGGTCTCTTTATTTAACCACAGACACTTTGTGCACCATTTCTTGACGCCTTACAGCACACTAAACCTAGGCTAAGCACTGCATCCACAGAGGAGCAGGGTCTCCTGCAGCCAGTAGGCTCCCTTGCCCTGGAGCATTTTTAATTCCTCTCCAGGAACTGCCAGGTTCAGCCTCTGCCATTCAAGGACCTCAGTTTAACTCAAAGAACACCAATTTTTGACCAATATCTGTTTAGTAACTCAAAAGATCAAAGCATGCTTCCTCCTGATCCCAAGTTTCCAAGGCATTTGCTGGTTTATGTTGTTTTTTTAATGGCTGCAAGAGATCCAGACAGATTATTTCAAGCACCGCATGATGCAGTAACCTGGGAGTTGCTCAAGCCTACCCACGTAATGGTCCTGACTTTCTCTCAGCTTCCTGGCAATACAAAACCACCAGCAATTTAGGCAAAAGTGTTAGGGTTTTTTCCCCCACCGAGCTAGAGATGCAGGCTTGAAACATTTTGGGGTCTCTAAAGAGGCTTGCAAAGCTATTCCCAAAGGACCTCAGGGATTCAGAGAACCTGCAAGGCCAGCTTGGCCAATTCCTTTGCAATGCTTTAAAAAAATCTGACCCTGTGGTAGGGACCAAACGAGCAGGATGGATGCTGGATGGGATGAGCAGCAAAATCCTCCGTGCCAGGAAACCTGCTCCCAGGAGAGGGGCTGCAGGGACCTCCTTGGCTCCTGTCTGTGATTCAGGCACGAGGCTCAGAGTTGCTCTTCTCCCCTTTCCTCTTCCGACATGGTTCATCACTCTCCCCGTGCACCACCACCCTTGTCTTGGGTATCTTGTATTTGTTCTTCTGGCTGTAAAGAAGATTTCTCTGGAACAGTCGTGGGATGTTGCCTTGGTACAGCAGGAGAGCAGCAAGCATCCCTGAAATAAGACCACAAACCCCTTCCATGTGCTGCATTGAGCATCTCCATGGCTGAGCATTGATTTTTCAGGCCCTTCCCACAATCTTCATCATGACTAAAATGTGGCTCACCACCACTGAAGTGCCCACTTCACCCTTGCCATATTACTTTAAGGAGATTTTAACCATTGTGTCCTTAATATAATAGCAAGGCTGTATTGACCCAAAAGTGCCATACACCACACCAGCAGTCTCCTTTCCCTGCTTTCTGCATTCTAGGCAGGATGTATCCAGCTCCCCATGGTCATCCTGAAGCTGTGGACAACCTCAATAGCATAGTTCAGCCTATCGTTGCCCTAAAACATCTTTTCTCCATCTCCCCCAGACTTTGGCCTCAGGGAGAGTTTTGCCTATATCCCACATAGAAACTGGATTAAAAAAAAATGGACAAGGGACAACTCTAGTGACAGGCAAGGGGGACAGAGAAGGACACTTGCAACTGGCAAGACCCAAGTTCAGGCCTTTGCCAGGAACAGTTTGTGTTACACGCGGTGTTTCTGCCTTGCCCACTGCTCACCATCCCAACCCCTGCCCCCTGGTACCTCCTGGGCAGATCTCACCTGCAAGGGGGCCCAGCCAATAAACCTGGACGTAGTCCCAAAAGCTGCTCCCCAAGCAGTAGAAGGTGGTGGCTGTGGCCAGGGCAGGGTTGAAGAAGGCCCCCGTGAATGGTCCAGCTGCGTGGGAAGAGAAGCATGGCCATCAGTCTTACTTGCATCCTTTGAAAGACCAACAAAAGAGCTGGACCAGGAGACCCATGACCCCTCCTGCCTGATGGAAGGCTCTGGGAACATCTCTGCTGCCCAGCTCTGGCAGCTGCACCTTTGGACTGTGTGGTAGCAGCACGTGGGGAAATCCCACCCTTGTTGCCCTGAGCTTTGCAGGAAGATATGTGCAGGACCAAGGGGTTGTGTTAGGGGACATTTAAGGATGGTGCTCCCAGTCTTGGGGCAGGCTATGGCTTCTCATTTGCCAACATTTCATCTGCTGTCTAGAAGTCTTAAACTGCTGTCTTCATCTGAAAAGGAATATTCCCCAAAATAAGCAGCAAAACCACATCTTGGTAATTGTTCTCTCTCAAGTCCTCAAAGATGAAAATGGGACCTTTCCTCCCCCACAAATTAGGTAATTTTCTATGTGACTTAGAAAAGGGCAGGTGCTGCTTACCTGTGTAGGTCAGGAAGGTGACCGTCGCAGCTAGGACAGGGACCCGGTATATCAGGTGACTCTTTTGTAATTTAAGAAGGACAAGGTGGAGAAGGAAAGAACAGGTGCCTTCCACAAAGGCAGCATGGTGCAGAGATGTGTGGATGGAGGAGCTGCACTCTGATGCTATCAGGTTCTGGATGAGGTGGAAATGCGTCAGCTCCAAGGACCAGTAGAGCTTGGTGACAGCCCATCCCATCCCTGTGCCTGCACCCTGGGCCAGCAGCTTGGCAGCAGTGGCTGCGAGGTTGGACTCGAGGAGCAGGAACTCCTGGAGAGAGATGGTCGGGTTGGCAGATGCTCCATCAAAAGAGGCGCCATGAAGAGTGAAGAGGAGGAAGAGCAGAGTCAGGACCACGTCTGGGCCAAAGCCACCACCCCACAGGCCGATCTCTGCCAGCATCCTCAGCTCAAGGCAGCTCATGCATAACTGTAATGAGCCAGCAAGTTCTCTGGCAAGGCAGCCGTACATTTCAGGAGACAAAAGCCTCTTGGAAAGCCACCTGAGTGCCTGGCACACCCCAACAACCAGGAAAAAAAAAGCAATGGAGACATTCAGGCCAGCCATAGCAAAAGCTGCGCTGGGGGGAGAGACTGGACCAAACCCTGGGAAGGAGCAGAGAAAGCTTCTTCACCTCCTTTTTATAAAGCCACATGTAAGCAAACGTGGCACAGCCCGACAGGCTTGGGAAACACGGCACATGCTGCCCTCTCCTTTGGGAGGAAATGCCTGCTGTCATGGGGAGCTGGACTCACCTGCAGCTGGATCAGCCAACAAGTTGTTTGTCCCAGCAAGCAGGTCCCAGTGTTATCTCCACCACATGATCGCTGAGTCTCCAACCCCCAGCATTCATATCTGAGAGTCTGCAGCAGCTCCCTGGAGCTGCTCAGGTCTTCCAGAAGCAGCAAAAACCTTTATTTTGTTTCTATTTTGCACCATAAACCACTAATTTATTCCCCCAATCCCAAAGCCTGGGACATGATGGGACTTCTAGAAAACCAGCAACTCATGCAAGGAGTCTGCATTTCTCCAGGACAGAGCCACTCTAAGCCACAGTGAAGTCCATCTTTGGCCAATTTGAAAGGCCAGCTTACTTACTGCTTCCTAACCTTGCCTTGAGTAAGACCTCAACTCATTTGTTGGTGGCACTAATTGCACATGCTCTGCAGGTGGCATTTCAATTCCTGCTGCTGGTAACATGTGTATGAGGGACAGGGTCTTTCCCAGATCCACCAACATGACCCCATGGTGTCATCATTCTCTGCCTTCTGAAATTGACACCATCTAAACATCTAAATACATTTGGGTTAGACCTTTGAATACATGATGGAGTCAAAAGCATAGGTGATGAAATGCACTGTGTTTGCTACAGTGGTTGCATCCTCTGCACTAGCTCCCACCAGGTCACTGGGGACCCCCAGATGCCCACCGCTGAAGTTCTACAGGGATAAAAGGGGTGACGAGCAATGGAAAGCACAGGAGCAGTGCAGGCCATGGCAGGAAGGGTGGGATGGGATGGATAAGGTCCGGCACCTGGGTCAGGGCAACCCCTGGTATCAGTACAGGTTAGGGGATGAAGGGATTGAGAGCAGCCCTGCGTAGAAGGACTTGGGGTACTGGTGGACGAAAAGCTGGACATGAGCTGGCAATGTGCGCTCGCAGCCCAGAAAGCCAACCATATCCTGGGCTGCATCAAAAGCAGCGTGGCCAGCAGGGCAAGGGAGGTGATTCTGCCCCTCTGCTCCACTCTGGTGAGACCCCACCAGGGGTGCTGCATCCAGCTCTGGAGCCCTCAGCACAGGAAGGACATGAACCTGTTGGAGCGGGTCCAGAGGAGGCCACAAAAATGATCCAAGGGCTGGAGCAGCTCTCCTATGATGACAGGCTGAGAGAGTGGGGGTTGTTCAGCCTGGAGAAGAGAAGGCTGCGGGTGACTATAAGAAAGATGGGGACAATCTTTTTAGCAAGGCCTGTTGTGACAGGACAAGGGGGAACGGTTTTGAACTAAAGGAGGGTAGATTTAGACTTGATATAAGGAAGAAATTTTTTACAATGAGGGTGGTGAAGCACTGGAAGGGGTTCCCCAGAGAGGCTGTGGAGGCCCCATCCCTAGAGAGAATCAAGCTCAGGCTGGGCGGGGCTCTGAGCAACCTGATCTAGTTGAAGGTGTCCCTGCTCACTGCAGGGGGCTTGGACTAGGTGGCCTCTGAAGGTCCCTTCCAACTCAAAGCATTCTGTGATTCTATGATTGATATTATCAGGGATTCACAGTTAACAGAGCATAAATGATTCATTATGTGTCTTCTGGGTCACTCCCATGCTCCACAGCAGAGATTACACCACCTCGAGCCCACGTTTCCCATCACTACAGTTGGAGTAACATCTCCATCATCACCCGCATGCTGCAGGGATAAACATGCCCAGGGTGTGCTCAGCTATCACAGGAAAAAGTAGTGGGACCTACCGTGAAACAGCTGCCGGGCATCAGGGCCGCCATGCTTGGCACTCCATGCCAGGGCAAAGCCTGGTCCTGTACCTTTGCGCAGGCAGCACTGGTGGGTTACAGGCTCCTCTCACCATCCCATCAGCAGCTTAACGCATGCAAGGAGCCAACAGCTTTTATTAATGCCATTTTATTCCCCTTCCCCCCCTCCCCGCCAAGTCATTTGTAATGGAAATTGTCAGGAGGCATAGGTGTGAAGCATGCTTGAGTCAGGGATAAGGCACTTAATACAGTTCAAGCCAGCTATGGCAACACAGACCAACCTGTGAAAACCAGGAGTGTACACTTCAAAGGTGTTGGAACTGCTCTGCTCCTCTCCCTTATAGCCCTTACCGCAGAGGAAAAGAAGCGCATTTTGGTAGGGCATTCTGGAGATGTTTGTGAAGGTCACAGCCAGCCTCAGTATCTCCTCCTGTAACACGCTCCTTCCTTTTATCTTCATTCCCACAGTCTTTGCTATCACCAAGTGCCCACACAAGGGTGTTTTTGAGAAGATACCTGGTCCCCAGCAATCACAGCACTTGATTTGGAAACACTGGCAAGCCCAAGCAAGGAGATGGATCATGCTGCAAACAGTCTATCATCCAAGCCCTCCCCTCCTCCCCACCAGAACTGCCCTCTTTTGACTGGCCTGTCTCAAAAATCATCACAATTTTACCATTTTTAACCCATTTCTCTCTCCAGAAGGCGAGACGAGTGTGCATCTTTGGCCTCAAATGAGAAGACGACCTTGCCTGAATAAAGGAAGGTGAAACATGCTTTAAAAGACTCAAAAGTAATATTTTTCACCTCATAAGAATTAACCTCTGGCAGCGACAAAGTGTGATAAAAGCTACTCATGACTGCAGAACATCACAATCCAACTTCTTTCTTTCCATGTCCCTTATGTTTGTGTTCCTCAAACTTCCACCTTTAGAAAAAAAACCCTACAAGGACCCAGTGACACCAACCCAAAGTCCCTGGAAGGGAACCACTGGTTCATGGGACACAGGAGACAGATGGGCAGTTTGCACAGGGGAACACCACAGATCTTTCCATAGATCTTCTCAATCCCTCCTACCAGCGTTCGAACCTTGGTTTCAGCAGAGGGTTTTGACAGAGCAAACGAGAGCTTTCTGACACGTCCCCTCTGGAGAATATCTCAGCCACTGAGCAGAGTCCATCCAGATCAACAAAAAAAGGGGGTTACACATGGCCCTTACACTAATATTTCTAGCTACTCTTACAGGAGAAAGCTGCCATGTGTTAATGCCTAAAAAGCAAGTGCATTTTTGTCCCCTTCCTCCACACACAGCTGCAACACGGAAAACATTGTGACATCCATGGTAAAACTAGAAGAAATATCCCAACATCTATTCCTTCCCACAGGAACTGATTTTTCCCTTCTTCAAGTGTTTTAAATGTTGGGCCTTAGGATGTAAATGTTCAGAGGTCTTTTAAAAACTATTTCCCATCCATTGCCTGTAATTATGCCCAGGGCACATCCTGCAATTGTGGGACACTTAAGGCAGGCTGGAGAGAGGACCTGGAAGCTGTTACTTATGAGGATAATTATGGGATTAAATAATGCCAGTGACAGATTCGCAAGCAGCTCATTCCCTATCTCTCATTAGTGCTGACAGCAGGAGGCGGCACAATCAAGCTCTGTACAGGAACACGTCTTCAGGCCACTGCAAAGGCAAAACCAATAGTCCATGCGGCTTTGCATGGCTGCTCTTCTAAGAAACAATACTATCTAAAAATTCAGATACCCACACTGAAAACCACTTTTCTGTGGCTGGAATATCAGTTTCTTTTCTAAGTGAAATTTGCTTTCAGGGCTGTCAAGAACTACGACAGGTCAAAACGCAGGTATTTTAAATGGCTTTTTTTAGCCATGGGATAGAAACAAGCTGGTATTTCCACAGTAAAGTAAAATAAACACTCTCCAAACACACCGAAGGGTAACAAAAGCTGAACAGAACCACACTGGCTCACCACCACCACACTATTTTCACCTACAGAGAGGTAATAGCTACAGCTGAAAACAGCTGTATGGTTATTTAAGGAGTTTTACTGAGCAGGTGAGTGGGTAAGAGTTTTTCAAGAGCAACCACCTGTTATCAGCTGCTGCAACAAGGCAGCAGAAACCCAGCAGCAGGTTTCCTCCCACAGGCAGCCAGATGGAAAGGGCTCAAGGAGAGCCATGAGTTAATCAGGCTTCATGAAAAGACCTGAATACTTAGGACAAGCATTTGCTGGGAGGAAAAAATAACAAAGATGGATCATCCTTGGCTCTAGAAACCTTGAATTCAAGGGAGATGTCTGTCCCTAGGAAGGTCACCCCTGTTCCCCCTCCAGAACATCCCATGGAGATGCCCTGAGTCTGCAGTTATAATGAGCCAGATCCATTATTCACAAGCCCTTCAGAAAACACCAGGCACTTGAGTCTGTGCATTGAGACACGTCTCTGCATTGAGACACATACTGATTGTTATTCCTGTCCCATCCTCCTTTCTACTGACTCAATACATCTTCTCCAAAGCAGAAGTCTGGTGGCCTTTTAGTGTCCTAAAGAGAATGAGCAATCATTAACTTCCCAGTCCCTACAGGCTGTTTCAATAATCAGGTCAATAGGTAAATGGGTTTTGAAATTAAGTTACCATGTGCTGGAAAATATCTCCCCTGCATACACTGGCCGGCAGACAAGAACGGGAAAAAGCAGTATCACCATTGTGATAAGGGAACGACAGCATGAGAAGCTGCATCAGCACTGCCCTCCTCCCTCGTAACAAACTGTAGATAGAAAAGTTACAGTCAGAAATTCACTGTTCTTACTTGTCAGTATTTTCACCCTCAAGGAAAAAAAAAATTCCTTCCTTAGGCTGAACTTCAAACAAAGTAGGGAAAAAAAGCTCTTGGAAAAAACTTTTCCTCCACACATCTGGAGAGCAACATCAAGAACTTAGCTGAGCTCAGCACAGTTTCACGTACCTCTCTCACATGACTGAGGATGGCTATTTTTATTAAAAACAATCTTCAGAGCAAAATGCAAGTTATAAAAATAGGAAAAAATGCAGCTGTACAAATCCCTGGGAGTAGGCATTCACAGTCAACTGCTGTACTTGCACACGAGCCACACAAATTGCACTGAAACCCAGTGCTTTTCTTCAGGCACCACTATGAAAACACTAAATAGAAATTAAGATCCTTCTCAGTTTTCAGCCATCCTGGCTTTAACCATTGTCTTGCTGGCACAGTCTGAATAACTGTGCTCAGCTTTGCAGTAAACTCACAGCAACCAAACAGCAGCCCTGAAAGGGAGAAATCATTGCCCCCAAGATTACCATCTCAAAGAACAATGTTTTAAACACCCAATCTTGAATAAAGGGATCCAAAAAGAAGGGGCCGCTCTTGGTTTTAGTCTAGGCCAGGTATATGCAAGGGGTGAGCAAATTCATGCAGGACTTAGCAGGATTTATCAAGGAAGGACTAGCAACTTTCAACTTGTGCAAATCACATTCAGCCAAAACCCTGCTCTCCTTCAAGCAGCACAAGTACCAATATCCAAATAATTAGCAAGTTCCACTAAGCACCTTCTCCCTCCTCTTGTCGACGCCACAAATTAAATGCAAAATCACTTAAATGCAGAGTTAGAGAACATCAGTTTAAATGAATAAAGGGTCAATTATATAAAGACAAAGATACTACAACAAATTAATTAACCTGAAGAGACAGTGCTTTGTGCAAAACAACATTCTCATGTCTGGCTGAAAAGGCTTCTGAAGACAAGTGGTTTCTTCATTTCCCTTTGTCAGTGGTATGAGCAAGGCTTGTACAACACACAAGAAAGGGGAAGAGATGATTTCCCAATAACACATGGGAAACACACGACACGATGAGTCCTTGACATCCACAATTGAGACAGAAACTTCATCTGGATTTCAACTGAACTGGTCTCAACCCCAAAGTAAATTCGTTTAGATGTCCTTTTCTTTAGCTAGACTGCCACACCAACACACCACAGCATTTTTGCAGTTCCGATGAAAAACATGAGCGAATCTCCACAGCCTACCAACAGGTACCATCGATCTCACCCCAAGTCCTAGGTGAGCTGTTGACACCCAGCATCCTCACCCTGTTCAGCTCTGCCAGTCAAATGCCGATCAGCAGGGATGGTGCAAAAGCAGGAGTAGCGTCTTCCAGGCAGGCACCAGGACGGCTCATTCCCCGTGCCTCCTATGCCGTAATGTTTACATGTGGGACACTGGATATTCACGGTGCAAAATACAGCAGCCTTGTTCAGAATAGTTACTGGAACATCATCATATTGCCATGATTGCAGTTTACTGGCCCATCAGTCCCACCCCAGTCACTACCAAAAGGCTACCTTACAGCAAATGAATGGTAGAAGATGTGACTGTCACGAACTAGGCTGGTCTTTGATTTGCTCCCTTCGCAAGAGCAACAAGGGATCTCTTCCACGGTGGGTGAAAAGGGTGTTGCAGAGCCACTCTCCTCCCATCAGTGATCTGGAGCATTTTGCGGGAGGCATAATCATCTACCAGCACTGCGTGGTGGTGAGGAAAGCTGCAGTTACCACGAGGCTGGTACCGACACTGATGAGTATTAAAATTTTAAAAGAAACAGGACCAGCTAGTATAGTATAAAATCAAAGCATTTGTAAGAAGCTTAATTACAAACAAATACATTCTGTTAATCTCATTAAGATATTTAAACATGTACTCTCTTCAGCTACTCTTAGAAGGTATAAACTCATGATGGAGAAGGGGGGGAGGGAAACCCAGATGTTTTTTAAAAGTTTATTTCTAGCCCTGAAAGAACAGTTATTAAACAAAGTCAACAAATACAGTAGTTAATATTGCAGTAACAATTAAATAACATAATGGGATTAAATTACACAAAAGGCAACATTAAAATCTGAAGACAGTTAAAAAAATAAAAAGAAAGCTTGCACCTACTTCCATTTCCATTGACAGCGTGATGAACAGAGGGAAAAAATGGACCAGAGACATTTACTTACTCAACTCCAGCTGGAGAGTCCCTTAACAACTTTCTTCCTCCCTCCCCAGCCCATCCACCATCCCCTCTGACAAAGGGACCCAGCTTCTCCCATCTGCTCTAGACACACCTTTTGCACTTCCCTGAACCAGAAAGCTGGGGAAAGCCTACAATTAGTCTCGTTAACACCTAAGTCAGGTCAAAGTGCACATTCCCAGTGCCATGGTTGCTTCTGATGAGAAGTCTGGCTTGTTCTAGGATAAGAAAATCCCAGGAGTCACATTCCCTGCACACTTGCAACTCAACCAGAAGCTGTCTGGCTCTGTATACCCAACTAACCACACCATCGTATGCTTCGTATGTATCACATGCAGTTTGATTAGAATCTGACTCAGGATCTTATGCTGGCACCCAAGAGAGCAAACCCCAGCACTTTCAGATGCAATCCTTCCCGTATCATCTACTCAAACTCTGGCTGGTCTCTGCCCTAGTGATACAGCAGAGTTGAACAGGCCTGCAAGCAAGTCTTAAGGACATTAATCTGACTCCCTTCAGGGGTGGGGGGAACAACACAGCTTGCATTTTTTTAATCTTGCAGACACATCCAGCTGACACCATTAGCAAAACAACGCCTGACCCACTGAGACACAAAAGCACAGTACGGCAACCTTTTCCTGCCTCTCTTGTGCCAGCTCCATCTCTGGCCCTGATTTCTGGCAGTGGGGGTGAGAAACCTCACCACATAACAATAAGACTGCAGCGTGGGGAAGGGGAGATGTGGATGCTTCTCAACTTCATTGCTAAACACCATTCCAGGTCACACAGCAAGTGCCGAGATACATTTTGTTAACTTCTGGATTGAGCCAAGTTTTGTGTGCTAAGATGGCTGAAAGTTTGGAAATCATCTCCTAAACTGGACAAATTTTGTAATATATGTTTTAAATCATTCTCATTAATCAATAAAAGTGAACTAATAAGTTAAAATTACTTATGATTTCATGTTTTTCTATTTTTAAAAAACTCTAAATTTATCACAAGTTATCTTACTCTCTAGATTGTGCCATCCAAAAAAAAATAAAAAAAGAAAAAAGACAGACAGAAAAGCTCCCAGTTTCACTCTGGCACAAGGATTTTCACAAAGTCCATTGCCAGCAACGGACAAAGAGGGAATCATCAGTACAACAGGTTTATTTTCTCAGCCAAGCTTCCATTACTTCATTTGATCAGGGAGCCAGGTGCACTCAAGCTGGGGCATCGCCATTATAGCATTTACAGCATCCATGGCTTGTAATACATTTTGCCTGGGAAATGCATCTAGATTTTCTTGCCTGAATGAGACACTTCCTCGAGTTCAAAACCGTAACTATTCTTACACTTATCGCTAGAGGGATTTATTCCTTTGATGGAGCAGTTAACATAATTTATCCGACCTAAATTTTTACAACCACGCCAGAGCAGAATGCAAGCTGAACCGCGATACTGCAGTGCCCTGCACAAGACATCATCTTGGTACTGTGCCATTTCCTAGAAGCTAGTGAGTTGCAGCAGATGCAGTGAGACCCTAGCCCTGCTTCCCTTCAATCAACAACACAAATAGTCTGTGCTGTTCTGGCCGGCTACTCCCAGCTGGAAATTGGTTTTGTCATACCTTGGCTACCAGCCCCCCAAATATAGTTATCTCTGTCGCTATACAAATACTGAAATTATGTCAAATGACTGCTATCTTCTGCTAGCAATGTCTGTAAAAGTGTGCAAAAGAAATTTTATTCAGGGTCCTCCATTCATAGCCAGCCATAACTCTACCTGTCCCCTGTCCTGCCCCACTGGGAATGCAATAAAATCCTACCAAAGTAATAGTTATTCTTTCACAGAATCATTTGGCACATTGTAACTACAGTTGGCTCCTTGTTAAACTGTTGGGGAAGTTGAAATGCATAGACTGTAGCACTAGAAGAAGTTGGGGCACAGGCTCTTCTACACTTGCCCCTGGTAACACCCCAAGAACTCAACCGCACAAGTTGCTCACTGTCCTTCAGAGGGAGGCACTTTCTTGCATTGAATGTTTGACTTCAGCCATTCCAGCTGGTCCAACGTCTTTAGTGAGAAAGGCTCAGTGTGACACATCACGTCTCCTCAGCCTCCAACTAGCCGGTCAAATAAGCCCCAAGAACGTCTGACGGCACTGTTCTCCCCTCTCAGCCTTTGTATTCTCAGAACAGTGCTTTGGCATTTCCAGGTTTTCATAATCTTCTGTATGAATCCTATTAAAAAAATCCTGTATCTTCAGTGTCCTCAGATCTGATTATTTGTTCCTCTGATTTCATTAGTAAAAATGGAGCACATACAAAATTGGAAAAAATAGCTCTAATACTTAAATTCTGACAACTCCATAGGTTGATGCATATTTGCTTGGGGAAAATAATTACAACATATACAAAAATGTATTTGATACAAAGAAGGGAAACGTAAAATAAAGAAGTCAAAGGCACCAGCATAACTTCCAAAGCCCAAATCAGAGCACAGATACAATACATGTTTTTGAACTACCCACCACACCAAGCACATTATCCCTTAAGCTTCTGGCCAGCAAGTCTAATGGGAAAAAAAGAGCAGACAGAAGACAGCTGGAACTTTTTTTCTTGCCCTGACTATAGGTGATCATTTGATCATAAATAAAGTATCTGACCCCTACCTACATATCCATAAACCAACATCCAAAGACTTGACCGATCATTAAGTTTCTGCAAAGAGGCCACATCTTCGATTAAAAGTCCGCAGAGCAAAGGCATGTGAAAAAACAGCTGAATACTTCTCTTCCCCCTCTCTCCATATTAATCTTAAAAAGCAAAACACATCTTGATACATTACGATTTCTTACATAGCCAAGTTGTCAATTCTACAGTACAGTAACAGCTAATCCAAAAAAGAAATGAGGGGCAAGATGTACCTTCACATTTGTCACACTTGCCATGAATCTAGTCATATGGGAGCTTACTACAGTGATTTAAAAGTAAACAGGTAGAGGGGAGGAAGAAGAGAGTGGAAGAGATCAGCAGGTAAAGTTAGTACTGCTCTCTGAAAGCTTGAATCTGTCATTCAAGTATTGAAAGTACCCAGAAGGGTACAATGAATGGGAGCTGTTACAGCAAAGTCATTAAAAACTCTTAAAACCCTGGGCACAGTAAGTGGCATTTCTGGGCTGTCTGGGAATTAAAAGAAAACCCAAAACAAACAAACAAAAAAACCTGCCAGTAATTCAGTCCTCAATTCCTTCTGGACCCCAGACAGGGATCACTAGAGTCACCACAATTCATTTTGGGTGTCTTCTCGATGAGAGTTTCTTCCCTTTTGCAGACGTTTACCCCCCAACAAAATCTGTTCCCTCCCCCCAAATGTGTAACAATTTCATATATTATAAAGATTTGTAAAATACAAACAAACAAAAAAGGATGAAGGCTGTGGCAGTAATGTTAGCGGTTACTCTTCATTGCTTCTTTGGCTGCCAAGATCAGTGGCGTCAAGCTAGACAGAGGTTTGGCCAGTTTCAAGAAGGGATGCTGCCAGGAATAGAGAAACACAGTAAATTAGTCAAAGACACAGTTTAAAAAGCCAGTAAAAGCCATATATCTAACACTGCCCTTTTCATCCTGAGGATTGCAAAGCAATGCAAACGCTATCAATGCCCAGCTCCTGAAGGGACAGACCGAGATCACCTCAAGCCTGATAATCATTCCTCCTTACCCCAAAACAGCCTAGGCCTTTCCTTTTCCAATAATTCACTAAAGACATTTCCTGTTCAAACACCTTCTCTCAGTTCCATTCTGCTCACTTCAATAGCTCTATTACAGTACGTTCATGAATTGCTCGATACTTTAGCAGTGGCAAAATGAAGGCACAGATTACAGATGGGAAAATTTCAGAGTACATATAACAATCTTTGATAACTGTAGTTCCTACCAACTGCTGTCCACTACAGTCCTCAGAAGAAAACACAAAAAAAAGAGTGCCAGTCTACAGTGCGGTTTATCACAGGCTGACCTTACTTGTGGCTTCTGTATCTCAGACTGAGAAGCTGATTCTTACCTGTAGCAATTCTTTGGCTGATCCTCTTTTCTCTACATCCATCTCCAAACATCGGTTCAAGAAATCCCGGAATATTGGGGACAGTTTCTCAGGGTTCTGCAGCTCTGGTGTGCCATTAGTTGCTATCAAATATAAAGCCTGTAAAATGAGGACTATTTTATAACCAAACCAAATCTTTAAAAGACGACAAACTGACCTGCCTCACAGCAACCCCTTAGTCTAGATGAGAAAGGGCTCTACAGCCTACTTCTCTTCCTGATGAGATGAAAAACTAAAAATGCCACAATTATAGGCAGTCATGACCTATTCTTGCCAGTGGCAAAATAACATTCAAAATCTTTTTGTAACAGATACCTATCCTGGCAAAGAAAATACCAGACTCTGACACAAGCCTCATTTTTCATAACCTGATGCATTTACTTTCCCTAAACTATCACAGAAGACTGAATTCAAAGTCCAGTGTTTCAGTTACAAGCAGGTAGTCAACGTCTGAACAGAAAAATTCAGGGTAGGGCTGACTGCAAATTCAATACAGCTGCCTTCCTTCTAGAGGAATTTTCTTGCACTGCTGAAGCTTGCTGGTTTTTTAATTTCATTTTATTTTCAATGTAGATACTATTAATGAACAATTACTGAAAACATTCATATGGTTAACACCTGCAAACAGTTCTAGCCACATCTGGGCTTCTTACCCTCAGGGGGTTTTCGTTGAGGTATGGGGGTTCTCCTTCCACCATCTCAATAGCCATGATGCCCAGAGACCAGATATCCACTTTAGGGCCATATGCTTTCCGTGTGACCACTTCAGGAGCCATCCAGTAAGGAGTTCCAACCATAGTGCTGCGCTTGCTCTGCTCTGGGGTGATCTGAGCACAGAAACCAAAGTCGGCTGTAGGATAACAGAATTTTAAAAAGTTAAATTGGTGTACCCCAAGTAAGTGAGCTTCCTAAAAAGACTTCTCTATTACTACACGTATATTTTACTCCTCTACTCTTGGGAGGGGCTTGGGGGTGCCTCCCTCCCCACCCCCCCAATTCTGCATATTACAAAATCCAACGTGCAAGATAGATGCAAAACCTGAACGTGTTTAAGCGGGGCAGAATTCCGTGGAATGAAGATTAGGCTTTTTGTCCTTTGGAAAAGGGACACAAGTATTACCTGTAGAACAACAGTATTTTGCCCAGTCCTTTCTTCAAGAATCGTAGATGGGTAACAGCCAAAAAAAGTAATCAAGCAGAATGCAGAAGGCAAGTGTTCTGTGCATGGTATATTATACGGCCTGAACTAGAAAAAAATGAATCCACAAACCATGGCTTCTGCCCTGCTAAACAGATTTTATTTGTGCAGCTATTGAGTTCAACATTTCACAGCAATTTGGCCATCAAATACAGGTACTACAGCTGACAGACATGGAAACAAGGCTTCAGGTAAGTGAAGTGCTACCCCACTCAGCGGAAGGAACCTGGACAAACAAACCTCTCCACAAGATAACTACCGAAGAGAACAACCACACTCAAGAAAACGAGAAAAGTCACCTATTCCTATAGCCTTCAGGTGCAGCAGCAATGCATGTTCCATCATGTTACTTTATCCAGCTGCAGCACTCCCACTTCCCAGGCATGTAAAGCATCAATAAGAACACAGTTAAGGCAGGAGACAGATATTACCTTATCATTGACACTAAGTTTGAGAGAGAGAGAGAAAGAGAAAGAGAGAATTTAAAATTTCGAGTTGATTTTGAAATTTTTATGCCAAGCAGTGCTAACAAAAGAGCCATAGTCATGAGAGTGCTAGGTTGTACAAAGAGGACAATTCAACAAAGAACTGACTACCCCCACCCTGACTAAAAATGCTGCCTTAAAAGAAAACAAAACAAAAACACAAAAAAAATCCTATAGGAGTCACCGAGTTCCTTGCCAGCACTTCTTGACCTTTATCAAGATGTCACTGTCAACTCAGAGCACAGCTCATTTTAATGAACACACCAGAGAAGCAGAAACAGTGTGTCTCCTGATCTACCAATGAGGTCTTCAGCACCATGCCACTAGCAAGGAGAGAAAAGACAGGCAAGATGCAGAACCCAGTTTCACCAACCAGTAGTCTGTAGGTAGTGGTGACAGGCAGACTAGTATCTCCTACTTCTCCTGTCACCAGTCTCCCAGAAGCCAGACTCCCCCAGAGAAGGGGAAGAGATTGAAAAGAAGATGCCATTTCTTCCACCCTCCACCCTAAACAACTGTGAGAAGCTCTGTAACCACATAGCCAAAGAAAAGCTAGTCTCAGCATTGGTTACAATATCTCCCCTTCATATAGGACATTTTTACAGCTGACTCCTGTTTTCTCCTTTCCTTCCTTCTCATCTTCCCCCAGTCTCCTGGGGCTGGTGCTTCTTTACCTAGGCTGCTGACCCTCTCCATCTGCCACTCTGCTTTACTTTGACAGCTTTTACATTTTTGAGCCTTCTCTAGCTAACTCTTCTCAGCCACATCCTCTACTGTAACTTAGATTCACCCTCTGAATCCAGACAGTTTTGCACAAACACATCACACCCTTAAAAAAATAAAACCTCCTATGCAAGCAAGCAGTGCACCCAACAATGCTGATAAGCAAATCAGGTTGCTCATAATCTTTCTTCACACTCCATCCCATAAACAACGACTGCCAACCATCTAGACTAAGGAATATTGCCAAGATACATTTTCATGGCATTTCAAATTCCTACCCAACTGTGAAAACACCATCCCGTAACTCTTTGGTCACTTTATTCTTTGCACATTCCTACATACCAAGAAGTCAGATAATGCACCTCTCTCTCAACAGTCCTGACAGCTTCGAGCTGTTTCACGTTTTTTTAATGCCACACACATTTACACACACCAGAAACTGACTTACTGTATGCAAGTCCATGCATGCATAACAATTGCCTGAAAAGCAAGTAGTTTCTTTTGTCATTTCATGATTATATTAATGAAAGTGTGTTACACTTTCAGTCCAAGAAAAGGAGGCCCTGTACAGGTGCAGCACAAGGCTAGACTGCAATATCAACTGTTAATAATGTACAGTGTTCTTGTTAGCGGCCTTCAAATGAAAAGGGCAAAACATTAAAAGCAAGTCATGACAACCTGAAGAGACTAACAAAGCAACTGCAGTTAGCAGCAACTTTTCTCTTGCAATCATTTGCATCTTTGCTTCACTGTATGGTGCCAGTTACTTCATGTTTACCAACGTATTCATGTGGCAACAGGTTTGCTTCAACATCCTTCCGGTCTAACACATTCACAGCCTTAGTCTTAGGGTGCTTAGAATTTCAATACCTGCTATCTGCAAACTATACGTTTTAACACAGAATGAATTTCTATTACTTAGAGTCAATAAAAATTCACCTCAGATTTCCTTGCCAACTCTCCTATCAATTTACACTCTCCAAGCCAAAGTTTACTAGGAGAGGGAAAACAGAACATTAGAACAACTGTCTGGTACTCACTTAGTTTAACTGATCCATCCATTCCTAACAGGACATTGTCACTCTTAATGTCTCTGTGGATGACCTGGTTGGCATGTAGGAACTCGAGCGCTTGCAAGCACTGGATAGAAAAAAAAAAAAGAATTCAGCATACGGAAACGCAATTTGTGTATGTGAACACAAATTCAAAAGCAATGTTTACTCCCTCAGCCAGTGCTGAGTGCAAAATATAACAGGTATTATTTAAAATAACCAGCAGAGGAAGCTCTTGTGCTAAACAATAGCCTCCAGATCTCAAGACGACAAAAATCATTTAACCACAGAGTTTCTCTGCTATCTTAGCAAACCCATAAATTAAACTCCTTATGACCCAGACATCACCCAAGATGCTCTCAAACATCCCAGATATTAACTTTGGTACATCCCACAAATTCTACAGAGGAACCATAAAGGATTAAGTGAGAGCTTTTTAGCCTGAACTCTCACCAAGAGAAATCAGTGAGACTTCATTCTCAACATGCATGCAACTTCTCCTAACAGCAAAGGCTATAAAACATCTTCATTATGAAAGTCGGTAATACTGGTTTTGTGTTGTTTAGATTAACACCTTTCACACTAAGTTTCTGCCTAAAAATGTAATGAAATTTCCTTTAGCTATTTGAGAATAAAAGACAAAAACATTGTAAGATTTTTCTCTTTTAATATAAGAAGAACATTTACCCTTTGCAACTTGCCATGGATGTAGTGCCCAGTGAGTTTTTTGCATCTTCGTTTGCTTTAGCAAAAAGTGGCACTGATTTGCAGAATGAAGCGTATCCAACATACTGGGCATCAGAGTTTTGACGAAGTACAATAGTTTGATATCAGAGACTTTTTCCTCAGAAAAGTTAATTACTGTTACAGTAAAAAGTTACTTTCAGTTCTCTGCTTCCAGCTCTGGTTTCTCTGGAAACCATTACCTGTCCATACATGTTAACGTACAAGTTTGCTTTCCATCCCTTCCCTTTCAGTGAGTCATCAAAAGCTGATGTCATGTTGATGTAGACAAGTGGGGCTTTTAAAAGCCTAAGTTTCTCCTGCACAGCCCATAATACAATTACTACTTCTGCCGTAATAAATCGAGGCTCAGCTGGATGCTGGCACTCTGATTCAGGGCAGAAACCACCAGTAAGTTGTGAGATAAGCTATTTTTAACTCTTCCACTTGAATTCTCGCTGCAATCTTAAAACTATTCCAACTACAATCTTCTGCAATTGTAATATTGATTTCTGCTCTCAGTATCATTCATTATTCCTAACCCAATGGCTCCAACAGCAATTAGTCCTAGCCTAAGTGTACTTATAAAACCTAGGGGAATAGAGCGCACCTTCGTTCCTCTACGCATCAACTATAATACTCACCTCTCTGCAAACAGCAGCAATCTGTGCTTCATCCATGCATGTTTCTGTGACCACATCTGTCAGCGAGCCTCCAGCTAGATACTCCATGACCACAAACAATTCATCTCCCACGAGGTAACTACAAACAGAAGATGAAAAGAAGGCCCATTTGCCATCAAGAGACCAGGAACTGAAAAATGACTGATGAAGGCTGGTCAATGAAATGATTCATAAGCACTTCAAGACAAATAATAAAGGAAGTTAATATCTGGAAGTTACCCTGAAATGTAAATGCTGGCAATAAAAGCTGCATGCTTACTACCTAAATGGGGTGGATAACACCCTACCTATCTCATGCACAACAGAAGCATTGATCCAGCTGTGCTCTTGTCCACCACTGATCCCCAACTACATGTAGCACTGCATTCATGACAGAAGAAGCCTTCATACTGAATCATCAATACCATTCCCTAATACAAATTACTTTTTTTTTAGATGACAATCTAAATACAGTCTCATTTGCTTATAAGACCCTTAGGTACAGGAAGTCTGGGTCTGTGTATCAAGTTATAAACTCTTGAGACCCTTGGGGATGAAGGAATCAGCCAGCTGTCTGCATTTACCTGTCCAGGAAGTTGACTATGTTGGGGTTCTTTAGCTCCTTCATTACCAAGATCTCATTAATGATCAACTCCTTCTTGGGCTGTTTCTGCAGGTTTATCTGTTTAATAGCAACCTGAATAGGACAAAATAAAACAGCAATCACTCAAACCTGAGTATCAAAACCTTTCAGTCATTCTTAATACAGTGAAAAGTTAGAAGAAATTCTGTAACGGGATTCAAGGAGTTTAGCACAGCTTGCAGCTGGCAAGCTATTTGTTAGCATACAACTTAAAAAGAATGCAACTTGATGAGCATACAACTTGCACCCATAGCCAACACCATCCTCTTGCAGCTTAAGGTCCACAAACAATAACAAAGGCCAGAACAGGCAGCAAAGGAAAAGATACTCGCTCAATACCATATCAACAGGCCTAAAACAGAAGAGAATCGTGTAGCAACTAAGAGAGAAAGTATAAGCCTTCCAATGTAAGCAAAGGCAATTTGGTTTTCTATATTCTGACCAAAGTAGTGTTTGGGTATAAGGAATGCTGGGAGGCAGAAGGAATTGCTTGCAAAGCAATTAAGCCAATGAACTATCCCAGAGAGAGAAGTGAAGATAAAGACCTAACTTGTCCAGGAAATAAGCAGACCAGGACAAGTATTCCAAACTTTAAAATGGAGAATAACTGTCCCAGTTACGTTAGCTACAACATTTTGAGGAGGCAATTTGGAGTTTTATAAGATAACCTACCCATGAGTCCAAAACCAGACACAAGAACCAATATAATCTTGTAGAACCGATCGTTATCATATCACCAAGGGAATTAAAAGAAGAGAACTTGTGGCACAGAATCACAAAATAAGTAAGACTGGAGGGGACCTCAGGAGGTCATCTAGTCCAATCCCTTGCTTAAAATATAGCCAATGTGGAGCACTGAGGAAGCCAGAGTACTGCATTCGTGTCATGTATGAAGACTGCAAGCAATCAACTGTTAGCCCACCTGCCTGACAAGAGGCAGAAGAGGTCTGAGAAAGGAACTGGACTATAAAATTTACTCTGCAGTCAGTAAGAGGACATGAAGTACTGCAGTATGTAGAAAGGAAATTAAGAGACAACATATTGAGATGATGAAAGGCTTGCATTTTATCAAGATGTAGTGCTCCACTACAGTACTGGTAAATGTGGTTACTGTTGAAAGGGCAATTACTTATCAGTGACTTAAGGAGCAGCTACTTGTGGACATTTAAAGGAAAATGAAGGAAATCTGAATTTAAAAAGAAGCAAATAGTTCCTAAAGTTTTAGTCCTGGGAACCAAAGCTGACCACCGGCTGACAGGCATGCAAAGAGTATTGCTCATGTCATCAATTTCACCAAGTGGGTTTGGAGACACCAATGAGTAAAAGCAAAGAGCAGGATGTGGAGAAGGCATTCTAACTACAACAAAGAATCATAAGGAGCAAACTGTTTCCATACAAATAGGCGCATCAGTCCCCCCTACTGAGACAGGTCTAGAGAACAAGTGTGCAAAGACAAAACAAAGTTTTATTTCTGAAAATGCAGGACTTCATTGCCCATAACTCTTGAAGGATAAACTGTTTTCAAAACCCATTTCTGGAACAGCTCACTCCCTCTGCTTTTCACTGGAAAGAAAAAACTCTGTTTTTAGCTTTCATCATCTGATTACTACAGAAAAAAGGAACACACTGTTACAAATAACTATGACAAACATTCTTCTGAGAGGTGATAGCAGAGATGGGTGCCACAAAGAAATCTAGTCAAATCATTTCCACCACCTACATTTATAGAAGAACATTTATACAGAAAAAGTATTTTCATCTCTATGAACACAGACATCTTACCTCCTGCCCTGTTGCCACATCAATAGCTGTGAAAACTGTACCTGAAGCCCTGTGAAGAAAAAAAACAAAAACATTACAGCCAGTTGCACCTCTCTGTGTAACAAACATGAACAGACAAATCACAAAAACAAAATTGTGTCAGCTTTTGATGTTGCAAGAGCTTTATCAGAAAGGTGGCTATTAAAAGTAAGCGGCATCATAGATACCAGTCAGTTCACATGCAACTAACTGCAAATACGCTCTCTTCTGACACCAGCTATGCCTCTTGCATTCAGGATGCCTAAGCCCCCAGAGCTTGTGCTGCTTCCTATGATCAGATAAGCTGGTCAGCCCTTTCTGTGGTAGGTATTACTTCTCATTTTCCCCCAGGGGAAGCCGGCCCACAAACACAGAGACCTATTTGGAAAGTATTCGGGAGGAGTTACGCATATATATAATCAAAGCTGGAAAAGCTAGAACTTGTATATACTTTTTTCTCAGAAGGATTCAGAGAACCTCTACAAGAATAACTTAGTCAAGGCAGTATTGTTCACTTAGCACACAGAAAGCCTTCCAACATGCCCTCATGCTATTCAGCAGCCATATTACAAAATGGATAAATGCATCTTACCGGGAGAGGAGAGGACTAGATGCACCCAGAGAGGTTAGAGCCACACTTTCGCATTAAATGCGATCACATCAGCTAGAGATCAGTAAACTGCTTTTAATACTGGCAACTGGGAAAGTTGGGGCGAACACTTACCCCTGCCCAATTTTTTCATATCTGGTGTATTTTTTCTTGGGATCTCCTATGCTCACAATAGTGCCTAAAAAAAACATTAAAAGAGTCAGTCCTGCTGTCTCCCTTTAGTAGGGCTGGCCCAGCCAAGATACCTCCAAGAGTGGGTCAGCTCAAGCAGTAAAGGCTGATACATGAACAGCCAAAGCTTCCTAATTCAGTTCCAGTCACAAATGGCCCAACTTCAATCATTACACTAGGCTATACTCTTAATGAGACAGACCATGCTATTTCCCCTAGTATTTCAATTTAATGATAGTCTTCTCTGTAGCAAACCCAGTATGAGGTTATGACAAATCCATTAGCTTAGCCTAGCCCAGGAACTAGTCAGTTCTGAACTTAAGCACAGGAACTTTAATACGGTGAAAAATTCTCTTCAAGACAATTATGGAACAAGCAACAGCAGAAACTGTTTTGGTTTATTATGGTTGTATTATACATGCAGAACACAACAGAACTTCAAACCAAAAAACCTGTTCCACAATTTTTTACCCAACAGGGCTCTGAAGCACATAAAAATCAGCAGAACTTCTGAATGCAGCTCTCTCAGCTACTGTCTGACACAAAGCCAATCAAGCACAATATTCACATAACCCTTACACAAAAATATGGATGAGGGCAGAAACTTAATATTCCTCCCCCAGTCCTAAAGCCTTTGTTTATCTGAAATAAAAAACACCTACGTAGTTTTTCCATGATCTCTTCATCTGACATTTTGGTCTTCTTTTTCTGCTTATCACCTGATTTCGTCGCACTGTCAACAGAAGTGTCACTGGCTGGTGCAGGGATGGGGTCAATTACAGACCGCGTATAAATCTGTTAAGAGACACCGTTTACCTGAGCATTTTCTTTGCAATCATTGACCTCTAGTTGAAAACAATCACAGTCCTTCAAAGATCCCTAAGCATCATTTTACATAACAGATCGGAGGTGGAAATTAGAACTGAGAAACATTTAAGTCCAGTAAGTCAAAATGCTGGCAACCTTACTGACCTCTGAAAGACAGACGCAGTCACCTCCTGAACAGAGTGGATGCTAGGAGACTAAACCAAACTTCCACAGACAGATGTTCTGTGGATTTTCTAGCTCCTTATTCTTTATAACCCATGTTAGTTAACAGAACAGAAATCACTGTTAATAGTGAGATCAAGTACTACTACAATCTAAAGGAAAAAGATCCATGCTTTGCCATGAAAAGAAGCACGAGACTCTCAGAAATTTCCTAGTTACCCCCAGTTTATGGAATTTTCTTGGAGCTTTATTTCATTTCCTCCTGAGCTGTTCACAGACATATGCAGCTGCTCTAGAAATATGAAACTGTAGTCCTGTCTACATACCTAGAGTGGGCAATTATAAAGCAGTATGACTTGACAAATAAATGCCATTCACATTTGCACTCCTGGAGTGAGAATAAGTGGGCAACAGAGCAGCAAAATATACGTCTACCACAGTCAAACGAATGAGCTGGAATAAGTGGGATTCCTGGGAAATTATTAACAAAGTGTGTAGTTCAGGACAACTACACTAAAACTTAATGAACACCTTCTTAAGCATTTAACTTTCCATGTAATGTTGATGACTTTGTGTGAGAAATAAGCTTTCAAATCTTAAATTTGAATTGTTTTGGGTTTAGGTAGTATATTTGGTGAGGCTATCACACTGCAATCAAATCAAATCAAATATACTTGTATTCCTGTACTGTGCAAAGTTACAGGAACTAGCTATAAGTTTTTTAGGACTAAAAAGCCGCCTCCTCATATGCTGGGTTGAAGGATAAGCATAACTGGATACCTTCAACACGAGCTGACAAAGAAATCATCATTAACTTCAGGATTTCTGATCCAACTGATACCCAGAGATTAGGCATTTTCTTCACAAATTAAGATAAAAACCAGAACTTTTCCCTAAAAACTTACAACACCTCGTTTCACAAATATAAGACTTTGCTGGAAAACAGAAGCAGAAAAATACTGAGAAATGCAGTTCTGTGCTGTAAATTTTACAGCTGCTCACCGATTTTGTGTGATCTGGCCGTGGAGCAATAACAGGAGGAGGAGCTTCTTCATCATCCTCATCATCATCTGCAACAGCTGTTGATGGTTCTGAACCTTTGGCATTGGTCTACATTTTTACCAAAGTTTAAAACAAACAAAATTGTCTCAGACTTTCTTCTTTCTTTTTCCCCACATGAAGATAAAAGAATTCTTACTTATGTCAAAAGGAAAGGATAGGTTGAGTGGTTTACGTGCCCTACTACATTTTATTACAAGACTCAAATACTATTGCTCCAATGAAATATATGCTCGGTTGGCCCCCCGATTTATGTCTTTATTCCACAAAAAATTCTCATTTTGTTTTATACTGCAAGATTCAGTATATAAAAAAAATACAGAAGACCTGAACTTGTATGCACCTAAGAACATACAAAGAATAGTAAACACACTCACCGTTGGTGTTCCTGAAGGGAAACCATCTTTTTCTAAATAGGACAAATAGCAGAATACATAAAGCCATCAGAAAAATAATAAAAAGTGAACTTTACAGAGTAAAGAACACATCTTGGGAGATTTTTTTCATCTCTCAGAAAGCAAGATGCCATGGTCACAAATGAGAGAAACCAGTGTTGTACCGTAAAGCCACGCAGAAGGAAGCTGTGAGTTTCTAAAATCCTCCCCTAAGGGTAGGCAAACCCACTCATTTCCCAACTTGCTTTTCACCTCACTTGAGTACCCCACATAGTTTTCCAAATTGAGCACTGCTTGTCACACTTGTGTTCTGTCTTACTGAGATGTGAAATCAGGATCAAATGAGTATTTCTGTTCCCTTAGCGTTATCTTGAATCAAGGATGAGAGTATTACAAAGCCTTATTACCAAGCTATTTTCAGAAAAAACTTGGAAGAAAACTAGGTAAAATGGCACCTGTTTGTAGGACAGTCATTCTCTCAGCCTCCCCGCATAGCTCCCAATCTAGGAACCACAACTTATTTTGCATCTTTGATGCCACCACATGGTGAGATCAAGTTCACAGATAGCTGTTTCGGCCAAAGACAGGAGGAGCAAGGTCTCCAGCATGAAACCAGTTAATCACAGTCTTAGAGCCCCAGCTTCATAAACACAGCACATTAAATTTAATTTTGGCTGCTATTTTGAATAATCCATTTCTTCCCCCCTCCACTTAAAACAGGAAATAAACTGGACAACGTCAGTTGCCACTAAGTTTTAAATCCTCATTGAAAAGTAGCTTGCCCTTTCAGCATTTGAATCTGATTTACTATTCTGAAAGAGAGTAAGACTGTGTTCCAAATACACAACTCCTCTTCCATATGTCTTACACACACTCGGATCTCACCTGGAGCAGAAAAACTCAGATACTTCTGTTTTGCTGTGTCTTTGGAGTCATAGAATTTCAGCACGTCTAGTACCGCCTGGGGGTTTTTCTTCTGTTCTAGCTTTGTGATATTTGAGGTCTGAAGCAACCGAGCCCATTGCTCTGGCATTCCCTGAAAAAATAAGCTATTTCAAGCATCCTTCTAGTATTTTAAAGAGGTTTTTAAAAACAGAACAAATTTCATTTCTCTGTAAAAAACAGAACACACGCAGCCTTAAACACATGAACCAGCAGGACGGGCTTTTAATATGTCCATAGGTGAAAACACAAATCACTGTACCAACATGCCACCACCTCTTTCAGGTGTATTAAGCCAGATGTGAGGAACAGGAATACAAAAGCACTCAACAGAACCAGTGTTAATTACTAACGAAAGTAAACTGAAGAGGGTTTCTCAGAGAAGGCTGTCCCAGGTGACACAAAAATCACATCTGACACTTAAGCTGCAGAAGTACTAACAGGTCACAATCTCATTACTCTGCATGCTGTACAAATACACAGTAAAACTACTTCTTTGACAAAAAAAACCAAAACAACTTGCACTTTAAACACCACTATGGCTTCACAACAGCACTGACCCACAGCTGTTTTCCGAGCAATTCCAAGGCAGGTATACTTACAGTGAACTCTCCAGTAACAGCATCAAAGCCAACATGAATGGTATGCTCAAAATCTGATGGTGGGGAGATTTCTGGCCTTTCCTTTTCCTTCTTCTTGCTTCCTGAAAAAGACATTCAAAGATCTAATGAGCAAAGATTTAAAGTCCTACTGTCTCCATTTAATATCATCAATCCAAGCATTACAACAGTTAGGATGAATGTAACCATTGTTCTGTTTACTGGATGGAGGTGTTCACATATGCAGCACAGTGATTTAATATTTTCAGGTTGGAATAGACTTCATGTAAGAATCAACAACTTGTTCCATTCAGATCATTTGCACTATGGTAGCCAGCAAATAAGAGCACCAGAATGCAAGGAGTTCTGTTGGGCATATGAAATCTAAACATATGAATGTTCACTATGCAAAAAAGGACATTTTAATATGGATTAAGAACAACACTGAAGACAACTTCAGTTCAACCTCAAGTTCACCCTAAAGACAGTTAAAACTCTCTTGCCTCACTGCTTCAATTCAAGGTAATTAATGCAAACTAGGACTTCCTGTGATGAAGATAAGTGTTTATAGCCCCAGAGCAATTACCTAATTTAAATTAAAAGAGGGAAAAAGAAACCCAACCCACAAGCATAATAAGTACCAGAAGCAGGAACAGATAATGAGACGGACCATGTGCACAATCTAACCTAGATTCTATTAAATTCATAAGATATTTTATAATGCCTGGGGCTTGGGTTTTTTGGCTTTTTATTTCTTCTGACAAAGAGAAAATAAAAAGGAAGACAATTCATAGTTAACTCTAAATATAAAATATACCTTTCTGTTCCCTTTACTAAGAAGAGGTTTGGAGTTAAGTTGGAAGGTTTGAAGAACCTGTTTTCTTGTTCTTCCAAAAAAGCCCAAGCCCTGCTTTCTTTCCCTGCCAGAGCAGAGGAGTGCACTTGCTGTTTCCTCTCCATCAGAAAGATGATGCTCAAGGCCTCATGTCACAGCCCTCTGCTCTACAGCTACAGTGAGCTGTAGAGCATGCCTGACCTGATACCAAGAAAACTGCACGTGTAATCCTGGGAATGCCTCTAGGCTCGCAGAGCATATAGCTGAATCAGCTGCATTTATTTTAGCATGCACGAAGCCAACAACAATGCTATAGGGCTCATAACCACAAAGGAAAGCAGCACACCATTTTGCAATCTAACTTGATTACCATTTTACATTTGTATTTAAAAAAAAAAAAGTTTTTTTCGCTTTGTTTTTAAATCCTCCTTAAAAATAAGAAGTTGCGTAGTTTCAATACAGAAAAAGAGCAGCTAAAACAGCACCCTCTTTATTACTACATAGTAAAAAGTTACTGAGCATGGGCAAGCATAGATCATGCTACTGAGACCCAGCGAACCCTTCTGAAATCCCCTCACACTGGCAGGAGAGGAAGGACGGGGAGCTGAGGACAATACTTACAAACGAAAAGCCATGTGGGCTGCCTCCAGCTGAACAATGCAGTGGAAAGACACAGCTATTATAAACAGGATATATTTAATATGGCTGCACAGGTCAGAGCCAAAAAGAAAACCAACTGTCAAGTATTCTCATTAACATCGTTCAGTCACAGTACAGGAGAAACTTGCTTATGTTAAAACCTTTAAGGAAAGTACTGTTTCTTCCCAATCTCTTGCAGTTGTTTATGTGAAGGTAAGGTGGGGCGGGAAGCTATATTCCTCAGGAAGGTTCCTGCTCCCCAGCACTTGACATCTAGGGAACAGGAGCTGGTGCTCAAATCCTCCAGCATGGGCTGCGCAAATAAACTCACTCCTTCCAAAAATACACGCATCTCAGTTGGCTAGGCAAGGAGACTAAAAATCACTCCTCTGCCCACAGGAACAGCAGATCAGAGCAGCACTTCAAACAAACACAAGCAGCGAGCTTCAGTCAAGAAGCAAGTCCCATGAGTCATGTGTTGGCAGGACATACTCGAGGCTCTGCAAACACGGCCACTGTGGGGCCACACTGCTTTTCAACCTCTGATTATGTTTGCAACACAGTTCTGTATTTAAATAGGAATCCCTTTAATAAAGGGCAACACTTGTTTTAAACTGTGAGTGAATCTAAGACGTGGTCTCTTGGCCCTGCAGAGACAGCAGCACACAGTCCCCCTGTTCCTGGGAAGGGGAAGACACAGGTCCTTGAGACCAATTCTCTGAATCCTTCTATCTGATTAAGAAAGTGCCTCATATAGTTGGGCTCATCTCTTCCCCTAATGAAGCCACACCCTCCTGCATCGCAAACCCAGCCTCAAACATCCCTTGCTCCCCACCAGCATGCAAGCCTGTGGTGTGCTCCAGCCAACCTCCATACACAAAGCAAGAAACACAGATGTTTCTCAACAGCCTGGTCATAATAGGTAGATGACTCCAGGTGGTACACTTTGAGTTACTGAAATGCAGCTGAAACCACACTGAAATCTGCCCTGTGCATGTCACATGCATGAGCCCAGGTCCTGGGCGATGCCCCACAGCCTATCCTTTAATAAGCTCTACTCAAAGACAAACATTTCTTGTTTTAGGGGACTGTTTTAAAGCTTTGCAAAATCACACGCAAGTTCATTTGATTTCAGAAGAAGTCTAGCCAAGGAAATTCATGGCAATTAAGTACTCCAGTAAAAAGATGACTATCACTTCATTTATCCTAAACAGCAGAACTATGGGGGAAAAAACCTCCGTGACTAGGTCATTGAACAATCCCTTCAAAATCTGATTATTTCAGCACAGAACTAGCTTAGGCTTGGGGCAGAAACTCTGCATTTGCTAAACCTCTTCCTCTGCAGTGAGCACCCCAAAGCACATCACCTCCCCAAAGCTATCTCCTAAGCTAGAGAAACCTCCCGAGAGAGGAGCCAGGAAGGGGGCAGAGCTGTGGCAACAGATGTGATGAAGTTGGCCAGGAGTGACCTTGCAAAATCATACAGCCAGAGATCTGCAGAACAAAGCCAAACAATGTTATCTAGGAGCAAGCCTATTCACACTAGCCTTGAACATCTCCTGGTAAGGCATCCCTTCATTTTCTGAAAAGGAGAATTTTGCAATAATTTGTTAACTTTTGCACTGGCTGGAGAAATTTTACTTCATGAAAAAATTTCTAACCCGATTGACAGACTATTTTGCATATAGTCCCAATACATCCTTCCAAGCAGGAAGTTAATATTTCTGTAAAGCTTCCCAGCAGCAGAATTATATATCTATCTATATCTTTAAACGGTATTTCTGGTAAGGGTGTGCCTTATCCATGCTAATGAATAAAACAACTAACATCTCACTATTGTTTTAGTGCCAGAAAGTCACTGTGTCCATTTAATATTCTGCTTACATTTGGCAGCCAGTTTTGCAGTCTTGAGGACCAAATTGGATGTTTACATTATCCTTGCTGCAGGTCAACCAATCGACAAGTTTTTTTCCAAATTAAAAAAAAAAGAGGGAGAGAACTTTAAGATAGTTTCTTTAAGCTAGATAATTCAATTGCCATTTTCCTAACCACATTATCTTGCCATGCAGTGAAGCCTTCGGCTTTTTTTTGGAAGGACATTACTTTAAATACTTTTTAACATCTAGAAAAAAAATAAACTGACACTGTTTTCTCTAAAATGTACTTTTCTCAGCAGAAATTATTTCTCCCATTTTTTAGTTTGCATCACTAGATATCAGTAGATATACAGAAACATGCTAAACAAGTATGCAGATTAATTTCCACAAATTTGGTACACGTCAGTGTTTACAGAGCAGTCTGAATATGCTTAAGCAACGGGACTCCAAAGCAATTTCAGATAAGCCAATATAACTTTAGACAGGTCTTTAACCACCTCCCCAGCCATTTCAGCAACGAACAAACCCGCTGTCAAGATGGAAAGAGGAAACGTCCAAGGAGAAGTAAAGACACTATAAAATGTCACAAAGCTCTCCAGCTGCACTGCAGCCACTTGCATTCATGACTCGTTTCACAACACAAGCAAGTCTTACACAGTATTACTAATTCAGAGCAAGGAAAAAAAAAATCTTCCTTCGTGTGGGGTTTACGTTCTACTTCATTGTATCCGTGTCTATAAAGGGGCCACAAATGCTCTGATGAACGATCAATACAACAGCATAATGAGAAGTGCCATCCCAGCTCCTAAACCGTTCTCCTAGTCTGGGGATGAACGGGTTTGATCCTTCCACCAGGTTTTCTTGCAGCGCTTACCACAACAATTTCTAGGCATTTCCTTCCATGCAGTATTGAAGGGCTAAGCTAGAACCTACTCCAGGCATGTGGCACTAGCATGCCTGCATGACAGCATGACAGCACCTAAATTCACCTCCTTCACCAAACTCAGAGGCCTGGAGTCTCTCTTGGTCTGCTGCCACCAACCTGTAATAGCTTTTCATGTTCTCCTTAACTCCGTAAGGCTCTTAACCATACCAGAAAAAAAAAGACCACCGCTTCTCTTGCTGTAATCCAGCCACAGACAGTTATTTCACAATAAGTGACCTTGTGAAATAACTATTCTGCTTCCAAAAGCTACACTGGCCAAATCTTTCCATCCTCTGGAAAGGAGAACACCCCCACCACTCAGAGCAGAAACTCTGCCAGATCATGGAAAGCCAAATCTTCCGAATACAGGGAAGCCTGCCTCTAGCGTTTGTCTCCAGGGCAAGGCATGGCTGCAGAGGGACTGCTCACACAGCTGAGCAAGAGTAAAAACCAGCCCTGGGGAAAATACTTAGCCAAGAGAATAAATAACTGGAGGAGCAAAGTCTCTTGAAACAGTCAAACCTGTGTCAGCATGACTGAACCAGTCCTGCCCAGCACACCAGCAATGAGGTGCAGGAAGCCAAGAGCAGAACTAGAAGACATGAAGAGCAGCAGGGTCTTCTTCCCCTTGTGCATCTTAATATTAATCACAAAAATGCTAACTGGTGGAGTTTTAATAAGATGCATAGCAGTGTCAGGTCAGGCCTATAAGCCCCTGTGCAATTTTACCATACCAGATGTTAGAAGACATTTCTATCTATGCACTGTTTTGTTGTACATGGATACAGACATCCTGGAGAACCAGGATCAGGGCTCCAGTGCTGTACATACATTCATCATAAAGAAAAGAGGACAGAAACAAAGCACAAATACAGCCTAGTCTCGTTACAGCAATTTTTTCTCAGAAACAACCCTTGTTTACAGCAATCCAAATTTTCCCCCCACTAGTAATTAATCTTAACAGTGCAGTTATACAAACAGAAGGACTTTATTTTTCTCAGTTCTCCTTCATGCACACTGCACCTTCCCCACTATTTCTTTGCTACCTTTTTTTTTCCTCCTCAAAGTACCACATAAATGGTCATCAACATGAAATAAATTCAAAAACAGCTGGATGCTCAGTTTAAAATAGAATTCTGCATTTACCATAGCAAAATGGTAATATGATACCCAGGAATCACAAACATTTATTAGGGTTGTTTGGAAATGCATTGCTTTAAACAGGGCAGCAAACATCAGAAGCAATAGCTGGTGGTTTACCTCAGTGAGCTATTTAATTTTCCTTACTTAGCATTTCATCCTCAAACATCCCAGTGCAAACAGAACATCTCAGCTCATTAAACACACATACCTACCCAGTTTTCAACACTTCCTCTAATCTCCTACATTCGGACAGGATGAACTTAAATGCCTAAAGCACTACCAAGACTTACAAAAGTAAAGGAATAAAAGTAGTAACCTTGGCAAACAGAGGCATCTTACCTTTTTCAGTACTAGAGAATATGGAGATGATTTTATTCCTAGGTTTTCTCTCTTCTGGTACAGAGGGAAGGGGTTTCAAACTGTGGTTGGTAGACAACTGGTCTTTGCCCCCTGAACTGAAGATGGTACTGCTCATCCGGACGGGAGGAGCTGGTGGCTTGTCTTCTAGTTCACCGTTGTCAGACATCGTTCTCAATAGCTAGTGAAAGCACTGAAATAGAAATATTTGTTTTAAGATAGGAAGACAGTATAGAATACATATATGAGGCATTCCTTCTGTTGGCCAACACAGAAAGGAACGCAGCAAGCACTGCACTGGCAGACACTGATGTCTCCTCCAAAGGAAGTGATCCCTTCCTCACTCCTGCTTCTGGGCCGCACATTCATTTGTGCCAGCAGCAGCATTTGTGGGATGGAATGACAAAGTTTTCTAGTGATAAAAATAATTCAGTCAAAAAGAACAGTCAGTTATAATGTGGACTGATTCCCACATCTGGTTCACTCTCTGTTCGCACAAACACTGTGTATGTGAAAAGGACAGTACACATAAGTGCATAAGTACAACTTCTTTTAGGGATACCTCTAGCCCAAAATGCTTCATGTTCTTTTCATGCACCTTTAAAAGTCTTAGATGCTTTCTTTCTTGTCACTTATCAGACAAGGTCTTGGGGAGAAAAGACCAGCTTATGTTTCAAAGTCGTAATTCAGCACGCTGTCCACATTAAGTTATATTAAGAATATATCTACCCAAATTACAGAGCCTACTTTAAAGAACATGGGACTAAGATCCACTGGATACATTCTACTTCTGAATGAGGACTTGCATTGCTTCAGCACTTTGTGCTACACTTTCTCCACTTGTGAATAGAATATATACTACCACCACAATCCTCGTTGAGTCCTCAACAAAAACATGAATGAGATCAGGAACAAATAGCTACTAAAGCTAAAAACACAGCATGATAACCCATAACATCCTGGAGGTTTTACTTTGATCACCAAAAAACAGGCAGCCTCTCTGCTACAGAGTAAATAGCACAAAGAAAGGTTTATAGAAATTACTTCACAATGACAGCTGAATAACAAATATGCCCTTCATTCCTCTATATGCTCAAATGATGAGCTACCTCTTTGGAACAAGAGCCAACACATCTCCTCCATGTTGACCTTCTCCTCTCATGACAGTCTGGGAAATGAATGGCCTACTGGTGTCTATCAGCTGCCCGTATTAGTCCCAAAGCACAACTCAATCCCAGCCACACCACTGGAGCAATTATCATCAGTGCCATTCCAAAACATCAGGATAAGACAGTGCAACCCACTCTCAATCATCACACCTTATTTCCAAGATATAAATATTGTGCTATACAATATCTTGGCACAACGCACACATCTTCCACAACATGGTCTTAGCAGAAGAACTAAAAATGGGTGGACTGCCATTCCCTACCATTGCACTGGGTGAATGCTGCCAGATCCCAATGAAGAAAAACAAAGCAGGCTAGCAGCCTGAATTCATGCAGCACAAGAGCATACTGTTTTATGTCACAACGCTCAACAGAGATTAAAATAAATTATCACCATAAATGCCCATGAAAGCGTATAATTTCTGTACAGATACCTTCCGAGGCACAAGCAGAACAAAGCAGAGTTCTGGCAGTGCAAGTAAAGACTGGACATGTGCTGGTTGCCCCATCTCCTCAGATACTGCTGGGGAACAGCATTCAAAGCTGTGCAACACCCACCTAAACAAACCTGCCTTCGAGCCCTTTGCCTGATGATGGAGTGATAAATAGACCTGCAAGACTTGAACATGTCTGCAGGGATGAAGTTGTGAATCAGACTGAGATTCCTATCTTCCAACAGTATCTAAATTCACTTACTGATTGCTCTTTCAGATGTTGCAAGTTATCTGCAGGATCTTCTATATTTTCCAGTACCTAAACTGCAATATGGGGGAAAAAATTAAGAACTCTGCAATCTAACAGCAGGTCTGAGCAGCCTACCCATAGGGATTTAAATTCCAATAATTTTCCTAACAATACATAGTATTTGCACAAAGTGCATGCCACCAATTTGAGATGTAAAAATTTCTGATCTGAACCACCAAAATCAGATATATGGTATTTGAGACTCCTACTGAAGTTGGGCTTCAAGTGATTGCAGAGCATAATCCTCTTCCCTTATGCTAATCAAATCTCAGAAAAGACTAGGATATAGGGTCCTTAGCTATCCAAATGGAAATAGACATTTAAAAGAAAGCACTCCTCCCTTTGAACAAGGAAATACAATCAGACGGCTAAATAAATCATAACAGATAAAGATGCATATCACAAAACTTTAACACCAAAATGATACACTAGGTGAAGAAAGCAACATCACAAATAGCCTTTTCTATTTTTCTAAAGTAAACCCTATTATTTCCTCCATCTGTGCAGTTCTTTGAGCTGCCTGACATTAGCAAGAGCAGGATGTAAGGATAAACAACTAACCTGCATCTGAAACTGGACAAGAACAGACTTGGCCCTCCAAGCCCATACTAATTCCCCACACACTCCCTTGGAGAGCCCAGCCACTGAATTAACAATGCTATAATGTGGTATTCAGGTTGCAAACTTAAACATTTACTGCACTTGTGTTTGCATATTTTTAAAATAAATGTCTCACTATAGTAAAAACTCTTACTTTTCAGTGACACAAGCAGCACAAGTCGGCTGATCGCATACTCAGTATTACAGCTTCCTGATTCGAAACAAATTATTCCTTAGGACCTCGCGTGCTCAAGAGAAGAAATGGTTAAGCAACAAGTTGGAAGCATGCATATGGAAATCCAAAACTCATCTATTCCACAAGAAAGTCAGGTGCTTCAAGAAACTGGCATAACAGCGTGTGTGCAGAACCCTCACAGCTGCAGTTCTGATCAGTGTTTCATGTTCAAAATGTTCAGAAACATCCTTGACCTTGCTCCAAGTGGAGTCCAAGAGCCCTACAGGAAGACGACAAGCTGTGGGGCTGGCAGAGCAGACTGGAGTGCCAAGAAGAGCTCGGACATTGGCTTCCCACCTGAGGGACTGGCTCCATAATTTGCAGTTAAACAAAATCCTTCAAGCTTATTAAATCTGGGGTTTAGTAAACCTCAGCTTTTAGAAAAAACTTAAGCAATGTGATTTATTTTAAAACAAAGTAGTGTAATATCTGGGCAGCTGTTCCAAATATTGTTATTAAAATAAAATGCTAGATCCAAAACTATTTTTCAGAAAGGACCATCTCAATGCACAACAGCTTTGAATTCATAGCTTAAAGAAATTACAACAGCTCCACTCACAGCAGATTGCTTCAGGAAACAGAAGTCTGATTCTTCAGTCATCATCAGAAGTTAAAAAATAAAAATCGTTTTGTTAAGGTGCAAATGCAAACAGATAAGCTCTTTCTGGCAGCTGAGTGCAGAAGAAAAGAGCGGTTCCCCTCTCCTTTATCCTTACCCTTGACTTAATTATGCAGGGAAAGCTTCCACAGCGTCAGGAATTACTTTTGAAATTGCTGCAGAGGTTTGGCGTTACGGGCAATGACTGGAGGAGGGGGTGGGGGGGGGCGGGAAGAGGAGTGCAAATACACCCTGAAGCTCCTCTTCTGCTCTCACTCCCCTAAAGAGAAAAAGGAGCCTATTCATTTCACAGCAGCTAGACGTAATCACTCTTGCAGTATCACACACATGGCTGCATTGCTGAATCATGGCTTGGTACAGGGAGTTGCAAGGACCAGGGGAATTTTCATTTTTCCAGTGCCTGCCAGGAATCTGTATACTGGCAAAGGGGATGTCAGGTTCATGTGCCTCTGACAGAATCAGACAACGCAATTAATGGTGGCGGGTTTTTTAAGCTTGGTTGAAAGACATTTACTAAAATGGTTAAGCTTAGTTTGAGCAACCTCATAAAAGTACGCTAAATCTGGAAAAAAATGACAGAAGAAACAAAGGTAATATATGGAAGAGGACATAATCAGGGGAGTAGGATTCACTTCTATCTTTGCCAGTGAAGATAATACCAGTAATAATAACAACATATTCGAGCACATTGGCAACTCCCCCACAATCACTAGTTGTGCTACATTTAATTACGATAAATAGAAAGCAATGGAATGAACCAGAGACAAGCTCTGAAGCTGCAAACAATACTTAACTACAGACTTCAGACAGATTCATTCCCACCACAGGACAGTGCTACAACCCGCTATACTCACAAAAAAAAGACTCCAAAAATGCTAAAAGCTTTTCTCCCAACAGTTCTGGTGCTTACTCCACAAAACATATTCACAGGTACCAGCGCTGGTGACCACAAGGCTCCGATTATCAGTCCTTATCTCCAGTATACAGAGACACTACTCCCAATAGCTGTCCCCACCTTTTGACAGAAGTTTGTTGACCTGCACTAGGGCAGCAAAAATGGCAGTACTCATTTCATGCTTGGCAGCCTTAGACACCATCGTAACGTGAACTGCAGCAACTGAAGAGCAAATGCGCTCTCTCCTCTGGTGCAGAGCCAGCAGCAAGCGGCCAGCCACGGTCTGCGCTGCCCTAAAATCACTCACCACTAACAGCGGGAGACCTGAAGCCAGGTTCCTCAGAAGTGCAACTCTTTCCTTTCCACCTTTGCCCAGTGAGGCTGGGCAAGAAAAGGACAGGGAAGCTCCTTGGGTAGCTCAACCCACCCTCTTCCTCCCAGCCCCTAAGGAGACCTGCAGTGACCGATTTGCACATGTGCTCAGAGTTTCATTTTTACAATGATGATCTGGGAATCAGTTCTGCTGCTCAGTAGCTTTCTTCCTCTTGGAGAAGAAAAGGGCCCAATGCCCTACAGCATACCCAGGTCATGGAAGAGAGACAGCAGTTCCTGTTGTGGCCACTGGCAGGAGAACACCCAGAAACATAACCCTGACAGTGAGTAAAAGCTGGAGAGCAAAGTAAAAATTGGGCAGTGTTTTCAGAAAGCTGATGAATACACATTGCTGCAGCACATTAGTCTGAATGCTCTGGCTTTCACTTGGTTTTTGGGGGTGTTTTTTTTCCCCTCTCAATTCCCCCTTGTGGGAGCATAAAACGGGGCTGCTTCCTGAAGAACTTCCTACATACAGCTCATGTGCCGCCCCTGGCTCCCTCAGCCTCCATCATGAACAGTATCAAGGCTGACACGCACTCCCACCCAGCTATAGAGGTTTGCTCGTTTGGCGGCAGGCTCCACCACAGACGTCCCTCTCTGCCACAGGGCTGCTATTTAGCTCCTCTGACTTATAGAAAAGGACAAACATTTTTCCTCTCAAACTTGTTCGCAGAATCACAGAGGTTGGACGGGACCTCTGGAGATCATCTGTTCAATCCCCATGCTTGAGCAGGTACACCTAGAGCAGGAGGCACAGGACCACATCCAGGTGAGTTTTGAATGTCTCCAGGGAAGGAGACTCCACAAGCTCTCTGGGCAGCCTCTTCCACTGCTCTGTCACCCTCACAGTAAAGAAGTTTTTTCTCATGTTTAAGTGGAACTTCCTGTGTGCTTGTGCCCATTGCCCCTTGTCCTGTCATTGGGCACCACTGAAAAGAGTCTGGCTCCATCCTCTTGACACCCACCCTTCAGATATTTGTAAGCACTGATAAGATCCCCCTCAGTCTTCTCCAGGCTGGACAAACCCAGGTGTCTCAGCCTTTCCTTACAAGGGAGATGCTCCAGTCCCCTGATCACCTTGGTAGCTCTCTGCTGGGCTTGCTCAAGCAGTTCCCTGTCCTTCTTAAACTGGGGGGCCCAGAACTGGACACAGCACTCCCAATGTGGTCTCACTAGGGCAGAGTAGAGGGGGAGGATAACCTCCATCGACCTGCTGGCCACACTGCTTTTTATGCACCCCAGGATGCATAAAAAGCCTTGTGACCTTCCTGGCCACAAGGGCACATTGCTGGCTTGCAGTCAACTTCTTGTCCACCAGCACTCCCAGGTCCTTCTCAAAAGAGCCGCTTTCCAGCAGGTAGCCCCCAGCATGTACCAGTGGACGGGGTTGTTCCTCCCCAGGTGTAGGACCTTGCACTTGCTCTTACTGAATTTCATGGGGTTCCCCTCAGCCCAGCTCTCCAGCTTGTCCAGATCTCGTTGGATGGCAGCACAGCCTTCTGGTGTATCAGCCACTCCTCCCAGCTTGGTATCATCAGTGAACTTGCTGAGGGTAAACTCTATCCCTTTGTCCAGGTCATTGATGAATACATTGAACAGGGCTGGGCCCAGCACACAGACCGCTGGGTAACACTGCTAGTGACAGGCCTCCATCCAGACTCTGCCCCATTGATCACGGCTCTCTGAGTTCTGCTGTTGAGCCGGTTCTCTGTCTACCTCACCGTCCACTCATCCAAATCACACTTCCTTAGCTTGCCTATGAATGACTAAAGGGAAATAAAATTAAATTGAAGACAAGCATTTTCCTATCTGCTATAGCAACACAGTCAAATTTTTCCTGGAGCACTTGGACTTGAGCAGATTAAGTTTTAAATATGCATTACGCATGCATACACACCAGTCTTATAGCATAGTACTGCAAGGCCCCAAGCAGGGTTAGGAAAACGGTGTTGTGTGTCAAATGAAACAGACAGTGTAGACAGTTCTCATATCATAATGAGCTGAATTTGTCTTAAGATTTTCAAATTAATGTATTTGAGGAGCCTAGGCTGCATCTGTATTTCACTGCCTGGGATTTGATGCAAAAGTAAATTGGACTACTGCTTGGAGGGAAAAAGAAAAACAACAACAAACACTCAAAAAAAACCCCCACACATCAAGCTCAGATCTGTTTGATAACATGCACATAAATGCCTACTCCTGGCACACATTATCTGGCTTTACACTGCCACTTAAGCAACAGATTTCTGAGGAGCCAGAACTAAATCAGTGAAATAAACCAAATCCTCTGTATGTACGTACCCTGCCAGGAGGCTCACAGAGCTGCAAACTGAACTCAGTTTTGCTTATTGCAGGTAAAAATTACTCATTTACTATTGGCAATGTAACACAGAAGGAGCAACACAAACATCAAATTTAAGTCTCTTTTGCAGGGCTGACCAAAAAGCAGAAGTAACGGATTTCAGGCTAACAACACATTAAGAAACATAACCACTTTGCTTTTGAAATCATAATCCTTGATGCACCACTACAGCTGCAGGTCCTTATTGGGACACCACCTGAACTGCTGCAAGGAGAACTGCAGAACATTTAGGCCATGAACACAGCCATCAGGCACAGTACTTAGAAGCAACGCAGCAAAACCATTTGTTGTCCAACAGAGGAATGGAAGAAGAAAAGAGAACCGATCAAAAGTGAAAAAAGCCCTGATGGTAAGTGCATTTCCCTGTCCCTGCTCTAGCAGAGGGCACAAGGTTGAGAAAAGAAAGTTATCCTTACAGCAGTCTGCATAGTGGCAGCTGTCATTTGCTGTCTTCCGGTAGAGCCTTATAGGGTCCTACTGGCAACAGCGCACAAAGAGCAGCATCCGGGACAGCCAGGTCCAGAGCAGAGGAAAATAGCAAAATATATGTCTAGCAAACAAATCTCCAAGGCAGAAGATGTCAAGTGAAAAAAAACACAGAGTAATTAAAAATAATAAAATAAAAGAGCTAGCATGTGATGTTCCAAGACCAGACAGATTTAAGATACTCATGTCTCACTCTTGGTTTATATTGTAAAAGTCCTGTAGAAAATGTCTGGAGACTCATTCCCAGTACATTGACCCCAAGCCTCCATTGGTTTTGGTAGCTAGCTTATCCTCAGCCTCCCCACACTACCACTTTTTAATACCTGAAAAAAACACCTTACTGGAGGGGAAGAGACTTCATGCTTCTTTATTCTGGAAAAGAGGGCAAACAGATATACACATTGTGCTGTTTTTAAGTGAACATCAGAGGGCTGCTCATTTCAATCAGATATTCCATTTTCTTGTACCACACAGATTTTGGAGTACAAAAGCAGAATGAAATGTCTACATGCGTATTTTTCTTTCACCCTTTCTCACCCACCCCTCCACCCCCTTTTTTTTTTTTAAAAAAACTCTCCTGTTGAGCAATAGATTTCCTGTGATTAGCTCAGTTAGTACTGATTATAGCTCACTTCCTCCCAGGGATTAGCTGAAAGCAGCTTTCTGACAAGTTTTTATTCAGATGGTGCTAACCTAGCCACAGCTCACTTCCTGCCCCATCTCTAACAGCATGTTAGTTCAGCAGCTCATCAATTTGAAATTATTTCACTGCTGCAGAAAAATTCATAGAACCAGCAAATCTCAGGCTGTCTTCTCCATGAAAAGAAAAACAAATCTTTCTGGATGTTTTGCTGTCCAACTTGCAGCATTTGGATCCATGAGAATTTAATCAGATCCAAAAAGGAGTTTTCTGGAACGGTATGAGACTACCTTCAGAGACTGAAAATACTCATCTCTTCCCTTCAACTCAGAGAAGTGCAAAAAACCAGCAGTGGCAGACAAAGAATTACTTTCTCGCAGACTTGGCAAACGCAGTCTCAAGATCTTTTGCCTGCCAAAAGAGGACTTGTACAAAAGCAAGAACAAGAGTAACCTTCATAATGTCCAGTAAGAGCCAGCAGGATAATCTGTTCCACCTACAGTTATTAAAAACACTTGCAGATGCTCTAATACAACATGCAGCTCTCAAAGCCTTTCCACCTCTAAAAAGGCAGCCACCAATCTCCACGGGACTTGTTGAAACCACTCTTTCAAGCTTTAGGGGGTCCCAGATAAAATTATTTGGTCAATGCCAAATCACATACCTGCAAAAGCTAACAGTTATTTTTATTTAGGAAACTAGGCTAACCTAAGATACTCCAAAAACAAGCACAGATCTTGCTAATTTACAAGCACAAACAAGCAGGATACCACTTCCTAATGATGCAGTTGAGAAGCCAGCTAAAAAAAGAAAAAATCTCAGCCTCTCAAAGAAAATTTTCATTAAGATTTATGCAAGGACACACATTAACTAAATGGACGCTCGGTAAGGCCAACCCACTAATGGAGATAATAAATTGCCAGTGTCCTTTTTGCAAAATTAACAGCTGCAAGCACCATTTGCCTCCTTCAACCAGCAAGGCTACAACCACTAAGTTTATAAACAGGTCCTTTCTTGCTGTCTTCCCCTTTCTGCTACATGTGACAGAGGCAACACATAATACTCCCAACTCTAAAGATAGTATAGGAGAACCTCAGTCTTTTGCAAAATCAGACTGGATGACACATATAACATACCCAGCTAAATTCTTTCCATTTTGCCTTTTTCCAACCCCTCAATTTCCTTATGATTTTTGCTGAGTCACACAAATAGAAGGGAAAACACGGTACAGAATAAAATAGCTGCTGTTTAGTTGCCAAGTGCAGAAGAGAGTCGAGGGAAAAAAAGAAGGGAAAAAAGGTATGGCTGAACAAAAGAAATAAAAAAAGACAGAAAGGAAACTATTTTCTGTTCAAAAGACGGAATAGTCTCTCCAAAACTGTAATAAGATGTGCTTTCCATGAACCAAGTTACAGAAGACAAATATCCTATTTGTGGTGTATTTGAAAGGGTTACTAAGGTTTCCTAAAGAAAAATATTCTTCAAATGCATTGCCAAAGTACATTACAACCTAAAGCAATTCAACTATTTACTCCCTAAGGCACTTAGCAGATGTGCAAAGTCTTGCACTGTAAATGAGCAACGAGTCAGCAAAACCATCATTTTAGAAAGTGAAGACAGATCCCAGTCTTCTAAGAAACAACCAGCGGCAGACATCACCTTCCCATCCCCCAGAGAGCCAACACACATATAAGCATATTTCAGCACTTATGGCTAAGTCATCCTCAACCCTTGGTGCGGAAACAAAGTACAACTTCCATATAATCATTGATAAAGATAAGTGAAAAATATTACACTTCTGGGATTCTGGCAACCTTCCAAACTGGCAGATCAGGTTCACAAAGTCTATATATAGAGAAAAGAAAACAACGTAGCAATAGCAGAAACCTTGGTAAGGGCAAATATTTCTCCCAAATGTTCCACTTCTGACTTCTTGAATTGAGGAGGGGGTATAATTTCTTAATTATCACCTATGCTTTGTGGTTGAAAAAAATCATAGAATCACTAAAGTTGGAAAAGTCCTCTAGAATCATCAAGTTCAACCACCAACCCAACACCACTGTGCCTCCTCAACCATGCCCTGAGATGCCACGTCTACATGTCTTTTAAATACCTCCAGGGATGGAGACTCAACCACCTCTCTGGGCAGCCTGTTCCAATGCATGACCACTCTTTCAGTAAAGACGTTTTTCCTAATATCCAATCTAAACCTCCCCTGACACAGCTTGAGGCCATTTCCTCTTTTCCTATTGCTTGTTACTAGGGAGAAGAGCCCAACCCCCACCTCACTACAACCTCCTTTCAGGTAGTTGTAGAGAGCGATAAGGTCTCCCCTCAGCCTCTTCTTCTCCAGGCTAAACAACCCCAGTTCCCTCAACCTCTCCTCATAAGACTTGTTCTCCAGACCCTTCACCAACTTCGTTGCCGTTCTGTGGACACGCTCCAGCACCTCAATATCCTTCTTGTACTGAGGGGCCCAAAACTGCACACAATATTCAAGGTGCAGCCTCACCAGAGCCGAGTACAGGGGCACGATGACCTCCCTGCTCCTGCTGGCCACACTATTCCTAATACAAGCCAGGATGCTGTTGACCTTCTTGACCACCTGGGCACACTGCTGGCTCATATTCAGCTGGCTGTCCACAAGCACCCCCAGGTCCGTCTCTGCCAGGCAGCTCTCCAGCCACTCCTCCCCAAGCCTGTAGCATTGCATGGGGTTGTTGTGACCAAAGTGCAAGACCCAGCACTTGGCCCTGTGAAACCTCATACAATTGACCTCAGCCCATCGATCAGCCTGTCCAGATCCCTCTGCAGAGCCTTCCTACCCTCCAGCAGATCAACACCCTCACCCAACTTGGTGCTGTCCGCAGACTTACTGAGCGCACACTCAATCCCCTCATCCAGATCATTGATAAAGATATTAAACCATACTGGTCCCAAAACTGAGCCCTGGGGAACCCCGCTCGTGACCAGCTGCCAACTGGATTTAGCTCCATTCACCACAACTCTCTGGGCTCGGCCATCCAGCCGGTTTTTTTACCCAGCAATATCAACAGGGGAAAAATGGGAAAATCAGAAGAGACACAGACTAGAGACAAGATGTGCAAGAGTCCTGGCAAAAGCCCACTAGTGCATGAAAATTTAAGCAAATTAATGATATATAACTTCATATACTGCAACTACCTGTGACTCTCATGATAAACTTTCTCCCTTTAAAGCATGCATAGCAGTCAACTCCCACCTGAATCATCATTTCTGGTTCACAAAATAAATTTGGCATTATTGAACTGTGGTGGCATATTTTACCACCAGTGAGCTAGAAACCTCTTCTCTGCTTTACCACCTCTGAAACAGCACAAACATCACAGGCAATACTACCAGACATGCCTCAAAAGTGACCTGCCAACTGCCCTTATTTCCCATTTCCCCTAAGCTTAGCAGGAAAACTCGCTCGGTGAGGCTATGGCATCATTATTGCCAGCCAATGGCAGCAGTGCACAGAGACAGCCAGGCAGCTGAGCTGACAGCCGCGGACACCCATTCCCACCTTGCTCTGACAGGCAGCCCTTGCAGGTCCGCAGAGTGCAATGGAAGAGGAATTAAATCAAGAGGGATTGATTTCTACCCTCTGCTGCAGGGCTGGGTAGTTACCGCCTACCAGCTGAATTCAGGCCACGCTTCACTTTATACAGCCCACAGCCACAGTTTTCCTTCAAGGAACCATTGTGCAATGCTGCATAATCATATTGCGTTCTCAAAGGTGTTTGAAAAAGCCTATTCAACCCTCAACAAGGAAATTACTTACCCCACTCTACCTAAAAACCTGAGTCAACTAAAGACAGACAAGACAGCCTGCAGCATGCACACTGCATGCAAATCCATGATTCAAGGTGTTTATACTTACTCATATTTCACTAACTAGAAGACACTTTTCAGCCTTTATTTTCATGAGCTGAGGTTTTCTAAAGATCAAAGGAGAATGGGGAAAAGGACAAGTAGGGAAAGTTTACAAGAAAAAAAGAAAATTAAGTCGGCATCTCATCGTTGAGATTCTTTTAATTAAACCTGGCATTTACAGTCAGGGAGGAATCACACATTCCAGAGCAAAAGTTATTTGAATAAAGGGTACCCTGCTCAAGGTACCTATCAGCTCTGGTACACTTCTATATTTCTAATAGCATTCACAGCTGTTTAACCTAGACAATCACCACTCAATAGAGCAATGATATAGCTCTAAAAAAGTCCAGCCACTGGTGCTGCGCAAATAGATCACCAGTAACTAATAGAAAATAAAGGTTTCTTTTAACCTCTGGAGATATTATTGAGCAAATGCAAGACAAGGCCATGGCTTGCCCATCCAAATTAGAGGTCCAGGGCTAACTAGAAAGAGAAGAGGAAGTACACAGTGTGTACCAGGATGGCAAAACAAAGAAAAAAATCCAAAATTAAGGGATCCGCCACTCTCATCACACTGGTAGAGCTGTCAAATGCAGCTATGGAAAATGAAATAATAAGGGAAAACAGGAGATAAATGGCTCCCTCCAGAAAAACTGTATTTTTCATATACACTCAGGATAGACCTCTCTGCTTCTCTCTAGTGACTAGCCAAGGCTTGCTTCAACTGCAGTTCCTGCTAGTGGATAGTGGGAACTTAAGCTGAGCTCAACAGCCCTGGGGGCCAAACCCTTGACTCCTCTTGCAGGAGTATAAAACAGTGCTAGCCTGGCACAAAATGCCACAATGGGAAATTCTGCCTCTTCTGAGTCAGTTTTCCCAGCTGCAGTGCACACCAGTACAGCCCTGCCGCCCAGATGATCACAACCACATAGAACGGTTCACCAGTTTGCCAAAACCCTTATGTGAACAGACCCAAGGTCGAGACACTTACTTCTTCATACCCACACTGAACATAAATTCAGCCAGAAAGAGCAAAGTCTACAAGATATCAAATGCAGGGTCTGTAAATACAAAAAGCACTTGAGCATGACAACAGGTCTTAAAAAAAACCTACCAACCAAACAAAAAATCCCAGAGATGGCTTGTGTGGACATAACTCATTTCCTAAGCGTATTCTAGCAGCACCACAGAGAAGACTACAGATTGTTTCTCCTGGGAGAATTATATTCCATTTGTGCCATGACAGACAAGTAGAGTGACTTCTTCAAACACTCAAACTCCTACATGAGAAGAGTTCCCTGCAGTGTCCCACTTTTGCACCAGGGAAGTTTGTTCACTTGCCACTAGCAGGGAAAGCTATTCTTGGCTAGTATGCACAAACTGTACAAGCCTTAAGCCCTCTTAGAAATACACATAGCTCCTAGACTTCACTGTCACCAGAATAACCTACAAACATAAATCAGTGCAGTCATGCCCAAGGCTGCAGATAACACTGCTGCCACTAACAATTTTGCCAAGGGCTGGCTCTCTCGCCCCTAACCAGGGTCCTGCCCACATCAGCAAAACTGATAATCCCCACCACTGCTGCCAGACTGCTTTTGGTACAGGAAAAGCACAAAGCAGTGTTTATTGCTGCAGTTACTTGGAGGAAAACTGGAAGAGGGGACAACAGCAGACTAGTTTCCCTGCAAACAGTTAGCAATAGCCAGCTGTAGATCTTGATGGGGAAACTGGGCATCCTGTGAGTTTGGAAGTGAGGCTGTCAAAATATTTTTTAAAAAATCAATGAGAAAGCAACATGCTTAGGAAGGGACACCCCAATATTTCTCTACCAACAGCAGCTCAGGACTGTAGGACGGCATCAGATCTTAGTAAAATAGTCCCCAGAGCTCAGCAACAAAACCTCACTAACACTACTTCTGCCTACAGCTAGTTTGTACAAGTGTTTTCAGGATTGTCACATTGAGAAAGAACTTCATTACAGTTTTACAAATTTTATACAAAGAGACAAGTGATTAGCCTATTTTTTCCTGGCATATTTAACTCTGTTAGGAGAGGTGAAGATATGTAGATGGGACATACAACCAAATCCCTTCCCCGTTATTTCAAACGGCAATAAACAGTACAAAAAGTACAAACTGCAGCTGTCACAACTCAAATCAACATGAATTTCCAGGATCTCTATGCACATAAAATTTTGGAAATGAAGACCCACGTTCATCAACGGAAAAAAGCAAACTGTAATACCTACAGGGATATTACACAGGGAAAAGTAAGCAAGGCAAACTGGCTCTGTAAATCATTCCCCCATGTTCACAATCCAGTACTCTTTTTGTGACACTGCCCTGGTTTGCCTTGCATGTTGTTACAGGTTTTCTATTTTAAAATTACTTGCACACATACAAGTACCATATAAACGTGCAGTTTAATGCAGCAATTCCCTGAAATTTGGGCAAACGTTCTTGTACGTCTTTCAGGGAGCCAAAGGACTCATTTGCAAGCTGGAAAGAACAATTTGCATTCAAAAAACTAGCTGCCAGAATAAGTTTTTAAACTAATTCTCTAATTTTTCTTTTTTAGGTCATTCCTAGTAAAACTACTCCTCTCACTCTTCTCACTCAAACAGGTTTTATGTAAAATGCTGAATAAATTAATCCAAACAGACTAGAACAGGTATACAAGCTACAAATCAAAATATATTTAAAAAAAATCAGCCAAAAGCTTAAAATTATCTTTATTCCTCATATGCTGATGTCAAGACTAATTTTTGCCAAGCCTACAGACAACTATAGAAGCCAGTAAGCGGGGGTGGGGGGATAAAACCCCCAACCTCTTCTGTGTATTATTACTACTACATATGCTTCTTACAGTTGACAAATCAAATCTATGACAAAAATATCCTAAACATATATGTATGTAAACAAACATACAATGGTTTAAACACCAGTTGTGAGTGGTCCGCAAATTTATCAAATTTTCAAAGTTATGTAACACATCTTACCATTTTATGTTAGCACACTTAACAGAAGTTACTATTTTATTCCTGCTTTACTGATGGAGAACTAGACACAAATTATCTCCAGCCTTCTGTGACTGTTTATATAGGATGCTGCAGCACCAGGCCACAAAAATTGATTATACAGCTCAAGAACGAAATATTTTTAAAAAATAAAAATACAAAATTAAGATGACAGTTACCAACTGAAAAGACAAAAGGACTGTGGAAATTACTATGCAGGATAACCAGCACCCTGTGAAGCAGAAGAGCTTCCAAAGGAAGCGGTCAAATTAAAATAATATTTAAACAGTTGACAAAACATAACATTGAACTTAGAAAGCTGCAAAAGACTTTAAAAACCTACTTATATCATTATACAGATTATGACAGGAGTTTAACACTGAACCACATATAAGAGAGCAAACATCATGTGGAAGGTCTCTATTGCTGGTGACAGGTTGTCTTTGGGGATCTATCTATCAGGTGGCTTAAAAAATTTATAGAAGATGTTAAGCAACTGTAAATGTGATCCTATTGAACTTATTATTCAAAGTGTTTCCTTAGGGTATTTTATACTATTAGTATTTCAGCTAACACAGCTAAGCTATAAAGCCTGGGCTATCTAGGCAAGGATGCTGCAGGACTGCAGCACTTGGAGAAGTTTAAACTTAAGTAGCCCTTCCAGTTCTACATAGAACTGTGTACCATTTCAATAAAGAATTACTAAAATTCTTACGGGCAGAATGATAAGATTTCAGTGAAATATTACAAAGCAAGAGGAAAGCTTCAGAAAATGCATTTTTGTGAAGTTCATGCATTTACATATGAAAAGGATGCTGTTTTCAAACCCAGTTCTGCCTTATCATCTTGCCTCCAATAACATTTGTGCAATTGAAAACGTCTGTGAAGATGAGGCTGAACTCACATGAAACAGTCCTCAAAGACTAAACACAAAAAAATCATCCATGAAATGGACGCTTCCATCCATGAGGTCCTCACATACATGCATAGCACCCCAATAAAAAATTAAAGTTACTTACTCTAATAGAAACAAGAGATACCCCACATATCTGAGGGGCTCTAATTCCATTGCAAGAGATGCATGATAATAATATAATAATCTATGAAAAAAACAGAAAAGCAACATCACTCGTGCTGTGCCATCAACACAAGAACTGAAGACTTGCATAACAGCATACCTTAATATTCTGCAATAGTTGAGCCCTAAATCACAAGAGGATGAAGGATATATCTGGGAGACATCACTCTCACTGTCTACTCCTTCATCTGGAAGTACCACAGACAGCAGCTGAAGCAAATCCTGGGCCACATCCCAGCTCCAAAAAGCCATTTGAGTCATAGAATCATAGAATCATTAAGGTTGGAAAAGTCCTCTAGGATCACCAAGTATCAACCACCAACCCAACACCACTGTGCCTCCTCAACCATGCCCTGAGATGCCACGTCTACATGTCTTTTAAATACCTCCAGGGATAAAGACTCAACCACCTCTCTGGGCTGCCTGTTCCAATGCATGACCACTCTTTCAGTAAAGACATTTTCCCTAATATCCAATCTAAACCTCCCCTGACACAGCTTGAGGCCATTTCCTCTTGTCCCAAAACATCAAGTATTAAAACAAGTATAAAACATCAAGTATTCCATAAACTGCTATCAACCTGTTGGCTGAAAGCAAGCAAACACAGTAACAGCCATCTGAGATCATTTAAGAAGTCAGCCAGGCTCACACAAAACTCAAGTAAGATCCAAATGTTTTGAAGCTGCCCGAGCTGACCACTAACCCCATTGCCACATTCTGTGTTCCCAGACTACACGAGCTGCAAAACTAAAACGGCATCTTTTTATGCCATGACGTACCTGCTGTCAAACTGGGAAGCATCTCTCTGCAGCTCACAGCACACAGGCACAGCAATGGGAAAACTGCCTTAGCATGCACATTTAGAGCAATGTTTCCATGTTGGCCAAAAAAAAGCTTATGGACATGCAGCTGGGACACTGTATGGATGCCTGTTCTCACCCTTCAGTCCCTTCTCCTCCAGCACCTTCACAGAGCGCTTGCTGCTGGCATTTTAGGAAGCCTCCAGGCTGTCAGACTGATGCGACCTGCCCATGGCAGGAAAGGGAGATAGATCCTTTCCGTGACCTCCTAAAAAATTCCAGAGAGGCCCTTTTCAGCAGCTGTTGGAATTGGGCCAGAAATTGTTCTTCCTCGATTCTGATATCCTGAATCCTGGCAAAAAGGTCAAAAATGTTTAATTCCTTGTCCTATGAATGTCCTGTGAAAAAGTTGGAAGACTTATGCCTCTTCTCCTTTTGTCTTTTAAGTAATGTTTTGGAATTTTAAAAGTTGCTCACTTTAAAACACTATCAAAAGTTAAACAATTTTGTTTTACACCCTAAAGCAGATAGTACACAAGCTGAAGTGTACTTTCAATTCAACCCCTTCCAATGAGCTATTGCCACAAAAAACTGGCCAGCCAGTTTCTGTCTGACCTCCGGGTAAGTGAAGCCCAAATCACCAGAAGACCACTTTAAAACATGGTGGCCTTTTGCAGTAGACAGGCTTAGGGCAAAGATATTTTAATTTTCACTTCTCCACGTTCTCACATTCTCAGAGACCTTTTCAAGAGGAAAGAGCTTAAACATTCGAAGATGATTTTACAGAGCATCTTCCAGAAACAGCCTTTTCTCTCTCGTCCAAGAGATACCTCTGTTCGTTAGAGCAGTTCTAGCATGATTGTGAATGAACAAATACAACTTAAGAGTAGAAAACATTACATGTGTTTCCAAAATAAGCCCCACATTATTGGACAAAATTCTAATTTCACTCATTACAGAAGCTGTGGGAAATCCTACATATGCTGACAGCTGAAACTGCTGTGGGTACGTACCAAGTCAAACATCCAGCACCTAAACAGGAAGCAGAAAACTTCAGGAAAAAAAGTAGAAGTTGAACTAGAAAAGCTTTTTAGTGTTTTTCCATCCCTTAATACACCTGCCAGCTGCCCTCGTTCTGGCTCACATTATGTCAAATCCCTTTCTTAACATGGTACACTGCTTTTAAATCACACTCGCTGTTGCCCTAACATGTTGGTTCCTTCCTACAGCTGCTTTTCTTTGAAATGAAACTACAGAACCAGAAAGAATTAAACCTGTCTTATCAAAATAAACCCTTTAAAGGTAAGACACATTTTTTGCAAATTGGCAGAGAAAACAGCCTTGACCAAAGATTCAAATGTAGTTCAGTTGTCAGCAACAGGTAACCACATATTTTCCGGGACAACATCCAGTAGTTCAGTAACAAACTCATGCTGTTTAAGCATGCGACTTTGGGCAAGCTTGTCATTCCCAGAGCTACAACACCACCAGTGCTGGGCTTAGATCTTTCAGTAAACAACCACCTATCTATTATAAAAAGCACCCAATATTTTCTGGGAGTCTTTAAAAGATTATATTTACCTAGTAAAGTATGTTCATTAAAACAGTACTACGCACCAGTACATCATTAGCAGCTTGATGTGAAGATTTTTTAAAGCATTTTGAAATTTATTAGCAAAGGTTAGATACATGGATTTGAGAATTTCAAAACCTACTTGTCTTGCCTGAAGAAAAAAGAAGTCTCACCAGTTTCTGAAGAAGCATTTCAATGTACTCTAACCTCAGGCTTTCGAAAGCATAAGGAATTCCATTTGTGAATTCACAGGCAGGGTGTCCAATCACTCAAAATTTATCTAAACAGTAAAAAATAAACTCCTGTCAATTTTAAGGCATGTTCCTAACACTTACATCTCTGCCTGCCTGCCAGGTGAGACATTTTCAAAGCTCGATTAATCCCCATTCTCACCTAGGAAAACAGAAAGAAGCTTAGAAAATAGAAAAAAATGATCGACTTTAAAAACTGGCAAGTCAGATAGAGAATTGGGACCAACCAGTGAGTGCTTCCAGCTCTTGGTGACAGACACTGTCCACTACATCAGTCCAAATACAAGCACTAACGCACATGTTTTCCAATTAAAATAAGGCACAAATGTAGGTAAAATCATGGTCTGAGATCTCACAGACCTTGAGTGGTGAAGTAAGGCTTGAATATAAACAGTGAGCTGAGCCTACACTTCACAATCCGGGCCCCAGTTAGCTAGGTCACTAGAAGATCTTACATTCTCACCTGAAAACATTCCCTACCCTCTGACCACCTGCATTTGAATGCAAATAAGACCATTCCAAAATCTTACAAGATAGCAACCTCTAGATGCCTTAATTCCAAACAGCAAAGCACAATAAGAATCCTTCCCAGGGAATGCTGCAGTGTTTCCTTGTAAAAAGACATTAGCTGCATTGTCCCGCCTTCAAAACTGGTGCCTTGCCCAAGGGTTTCTTGCCCTTTGTCACAAGGCGACTACCCTGGACTCCTTTCATGTTCCCCACTGACTGCTGACCATCCCGCTGCACAAGCACACCTGCCCTCACACCACATCAAAGTCCAGAGCTTCCCGTCTAACTCACACGCGCATGTGTACTGGAGAAAACACTGATTTTTCTCTAATGTAAAGTCTTGCAAATACTGAAAGCTTGCAGGAGATGCCATCTCCTTCATGGTGCTCCCCTGGTCAAATTGACCTTGCTGAGAAGCAGAATCAATACACCACCAGCCAAGCGCTGTGTTAAGAGGACTGTATCATTTCTGAGAGTCAACCTGGTAGCTCAGCCTGGCACCCAAGCTCTTGGAGTGATTAGTTACCTTTAGCAGCGCTGCACTTCACAGGGCAAGTGGTAACCTCAGTGTTTGCAGTGTTAAACTTCACGGAAAAGGCACATTCGGTTACTGTTACTACCACGGCAGGTACAGAAACCACTCCAAGATGACATTGCATAATTACAAAGCTCTGTCAAAGTTTTGGGCCAGACAGCCAAATCTGATTTAGATTTAGGAAGGAGGTGCCTCTTTGGAAAACTAAAAATTGAGCTTGCTGCAGCCTTTTTGAATCTTACGCCTAGTCCCAAGAGAGTATCTCTGCTTTAACAAGAACAGAGCAGAACTGATCAGAGCAACTATGTTTCTAGAAAAATAAGGGAAAGCTCCGTAACCACCTTCTTTTGGCAACTCAGTTGCCTTTTCCCAGATACCACCAGAAATAAAATTTATTAGGATGCACAGTAATACATAGTGCCTGGCAGCTGAAGGCCTCTCCTTCCCCTTGCTCTGCCCATCACCATGCCTCCGCTACCTTCCCCTGCTCAATGCTGAAAGTCAGTCGACTCACTTTCAACTCACTTTCAAAGCTTTCTGCCTGCATCCCGGTTTCTGACCCCAGGACTTGCACCTCTGCTGGTGTTATCCCTGGGCCCGGCCATCTACAGCAGTGTTGCTGTAACTACGGGTTGTTTTCAGAACAAATAGCTTTTTCTTTGTTGTGGCTGCCACACAGACATGTCAATAGATGTGTGTATTGTAAGAAGCAAGAATATGCTGGCACAAAACTCACGGGGAAGCTCTCAGTGCCTCACAAACCTCCTAATGCAGAAAACAGATAAAAGGTAAAATAAAATTAAAAAAAAAAAAACAAACCACAAAAATACCCAAACCCACGACTGATGCAAGAATTCTGAAGAAATATATCTTATTAATAAAACACATAGACCTAGATTTGGATCCTTAAGCTTTTCGTACCATCACAGGAATGAAATCTGCAGCATAAATGCCCTTAGCACTTATTCTGGAGTTATTTAGAAGCTAAAGGTGCTTGAATAATTTTCTCTTTTAAACATGACTGAAAGGCCGACTTAAACAATGCAAGCAGGCATGAGTTTTTAAAAGGATACATTTTAAAATAAGCACAAGGTTAGACCTGCCATACATGGTCAAAGCATTCACCCATCCACTCCAGCATCCACCCCAGAGAGGGAACACGAGCAGGTGCCTCCGGAAAGAAACTCCCCCAGTTGGCCAAACATCCAAGTTGTAACTCAGTACAAATTTCATCCCAGTAAATCAGCCTCTGACAAGCTGCCGCACAGCAGCTCAGAGAGCACACGCCTCAGATGTGCTGAAACACATTGCACCATGCTAAAAAGTACAAGATATTAAATGGGGAATAATGCCTCTGTCTATATAACTCAACGTTTTTGTTTTAACAACTATGTCTGCACAAAGCCGCGTCAAATTCTACATACAACTTTGAATAACTCAGATCTAATGTGTTGTCTTTCTCATGCATTTTTGTTCTGGCCTCAAGAACTGCAATATCCAACCAATGAACTTTCGAGTAAGGCTTTTCCTTCCTCTAAAACATTAGTCAGTTCATTTTTTTTAAGTGCTTCTATTATCTTACAGATTCTACTCAAAAACTCATAAATGCAAAGGCTTTGCATTTTTACCTTTGTACAGTATTCTTTTTTCTAGCATTATTCTACATTATGCTTCTATTACAGTCTATTCATCTGTAATAATGACTAATTCATCAGTTCTCTAGTAATATAAAACTGGAACAGCTCATTTGATTACACACAGATATTTCTTAACCTGCCTCCATGATACCGCTGTGAGTTAAATTACCTCCATCTCCTAAATGATGAAACTGAATCATGAAGTAGCTAGTCGCCTTGTTTTAGTCCTAATCCAGTTTTTTTAGGGAGGTACCACTCCAGGGCTCAAGTTGTGAGGACATGCCATACTGCAAAGCAGATCCTAGACTTCCACAAGAGCAGGCCCACTTTTTCAAGTATAAAACTCACCAAAAATAAAAAAGACAAAACCAGAGAAAGACAGAAATAAGAAGATTAAAAAAAAGGCACAATACGCCATGTTTGAATCATACCTAACGTTGCTATTATTGCCAGACCTCCAAAATAATGGTTATTAAAATGCTGCAGTATCTGGACTGTCTTCGTTCATCACAAGGCAGCACATGAACCAGTTTATTTTGGCTACAGGCAAAGCGCAACATTGCTCCTTGAAAGCCAGCCGGTGAACTCTCTGGTCCCAAACAAACCTTTGGGCACTTGCTCACACGTACCAGGCTAAACCCAACTTTATTCTCTCTGCTCCCAAATAGCTTACCATTAAACAACTGAACTGTCCTGCATGACTTTGACAGAGTAACTCCAAAAAGCAGTAACTAAAGTAAAGCAGAAAACGCAGGGAGGAGAAAAAACAAGCAGGTGACGTACACAAAGGCACAAAGAGCAACAGTTTTTATGTGGCACAGAAAGACGTGAGCCAACGACAACCCAAGTATCGCAGCGGCTGCAAAAGCCACCAATGCATTTAGCAACCTGCCACAATACCTGCGCTCGCTGCAGCGGGCCGTCAGGGCTCCACACGCCCTTTCTGCTTTCAAACAAGATTTTTCCCGTAAAGGCTTCTAACGGCAATATCTACACTGATGCTTTCCCTCGAAGATTAATGATGTTTTAATAGGCTTCCCAAGGATTTAGGGATGCCCAGGGCGGCGGTGTCCCCGGGGTGGGTCCCAGGGGCCGAGGCGGGGCCCAGCGAGGCCGAGCTCCGGTCCCACACCACGGCGGAGCTGGCGAGGCGCCCTCGGCCCGGCCCGGCCCCCGCCGGGTGCCCGCCGCGGCGGGGAGAGCGGGCCCGCGCTGCCGGGAGCGCCGTGAGGGCGAGGAGCCGCCGTCCGCCGCAGGCCCGGCCCGGCGGGCTCCACAAAGAGGGCGGAAGGCGCGGCCGGCAGGTGGGAGCGGACTCACCGGGCTGGGGCGGCGGCGCCGCTGCCGCCGCCTACGGGGAGACGGGGGGACAGAGGACCGGAGCGGAGCGCAGCGCAGCCGCCACACGGCGCCCTCGGCGATGGCGGCGGCGGGACCCACCGAAGCGGCGGCGGCGGCGGCAGGAGCCGGAGGGGGAAGCGGAACCGCCGCGCGTGGCCACAGCCCGCCGGGGCGGGGCACCGCCCGCGCGACTACAGCTCCCGGCGGGCACCGCGCGCGCGCAGGAAGCAGCGATGGGGGATGGCGGGAGGTGCGGCGCGGCCTCGCCTCGCTCAGGGGAGGCCGGAGCCGGCGGGAGAGGGGGGCTGTCGGGCAGTGTCTGCGCCCGGTAACCGCCGGCCCACCCTCAGCCTTGACGGCCCCGGCTGAGAGGAGAGCAGGAGAGCGCTGCTCGAAGCTGCCTTGCCCTCCTTGTCCTCGCGCCTGCGGCACGGCCGTGCTGTTTTCGGGCTGCATCACCTGAGGGGGTTTTCTTTTTAATATATATCTACTTGTCCAAGGCAGCCAGCACCGTCCTGGCTTGTATCCGCAATAGTGTGGCCAGGAGGAGCAGGGCAGTGATCGTGCCCCTGTACTCGGCACTGGCGAGGCTGCACCTCAAATACTGTGTTCAGTTTTAGGCGCCTCAGTACAGGAAGGACATTGAGGTGCTGGAGCGTGTCCAGAGAAGGGCAACGAAACTGGTGAAGGGTCTGGAGAACAAGGCTTATGAGGAGAGGTTGAGGGAACTGGGGTTGTGTAGCCTAGAGAAAAGCCTGATTAGCCTGATGTTTACCTTGACTTCAGGAAGGCATTCACCCTGTCTCCCATAACATCCTCATAGACAAGCTAAGGAAGTGTGGGTTAGATGAACAGACAGTGAGGTAGACAGGGAACCAGCTCAACAGCAGAACTCAGAGAGCCGTGATCAATGGGGCAGAGTCTGGATGGAGGCCTGTCACTAGCAGTGTTACCCAGCGGTCTGTGTGCTGGGCCCAGCCCTGTTCAATGTATTCATCAATGACCTGGACAAAGGGATAGAGTTTACCCTCAGCAAGTTCACTGATGATACCAAGCTGGGAGGAGTGGCTGATACACCAGAAGGCTGTGCTGCCATCCAGTGAGACCTGAACAGGCTGGAGAGCTGGGCTGAGGGGAACCCCATGAAATTCAGTAAGAGCAAGTGCAAGGTCCTACACCTGGGGAGGAACAACCCCGTCCACTGGTACATGCTGGGGGCTACCTGCTGGAAAGCGGCTCTTTTGAGAAGGACCTGGGAGTGCTGGTGGACAAGAAGTTGACTGCAAGCCAGCAATGTGCCCTTGTGGCCAGGAAGGTCACAAGGCTTTTTATGCATCCTGGGGTGCATAAAAAGCAGTGTGGCCAGCAGGTCGATGGAGGTTATCCTCCCCCTCTACTCTGCCCTAGTGAGACCACATTGGGAGTGCTGTGTCCAGTTCTGGGCCCCCCAGTTTAAGAAGGACAGGGAACTGCTTGAGCAAGCCCAGCAGAGAGCTACCAAGGTGATCAGGGGACTGGAGCATCTCCCTTGTAAGGAAAGGCTGAGACACCTGGGTTTGTCCAGCCTGGAGAAGACTGAGGGGGATCTTATCAGTGCTTACAAATATCTGAAGGGTGGGTGTCAAGAGGATGGAGCCAGACTCTTTTCAGTGGTGCCCAATGACAGAACAAGGGGCAATGGATATTTGGATATTTGGAAAAATGTCTTTACTGGAAGAGTGGTAATGCATTGGAACAGGCTGCCCAGAGAGGTGGTGGAGTCACCATCCCTGGAGGTATTAAGAAAACTCTGTAGACGTGGCACTCCAGGGCATGGTTTAGAGGAATGATGGTGTTGGGTTAGTGGTTTGACTGGATGATCCTAGAGGACTTTTCCAACCTTAATGATTCTATGATTTTAATTTTTTTTTCCTAGGGCTGTGGGGGCAAAAAAAAGCCTACCATCCTAGAAAAACAGAAGCAGACCACTTCTAAACTGGCTCTTCTTCACGCCTCGCTTCCATATTCTGGCATTTAAATTTGAGATCTTTTCCTCAATGCTTCATTTCATGAGGAAAAATGGTTCAGTACAACACAGGTGCTTCACACTGCATTTCAGTGTCTCCTCAAGGTCCATCCCAGCTCACTGAGGTCATGGGCAGCAGCCCACTCAGTCTGCAGCCAGAAGGTTGGGAAGGGTGTCTGAAAGCACCAAGGTCGTCATGCTTCATGTTCATTAACTGTGCTATACTTACTCTTCCTCCTGCCCTGAAGGCACTGGAAGGGGCTCGTTTTAGTATTAATACAGCTGACAACAAATTAACCCTCCTCCCACCAATCTCTCAGGTCCAGAAGTCTGGTGAAAGCAGCATGCATTAGCTACAGCAGCAGGGCACAAAGCAGCTTTCCATGGCGTCACTTCCTACCATCAGCGACCTAAGCCACTACTCAGATACCCAGATTCCAAGGGATGTGGTAGTAACACAGCCGAGAAAGTAGCTGTATGCCCTCAAGGCTTCTCCCCCACAAATTCCTGTGATACATTTAATCTTGCAGATGACCTCCCCAATCTTCCACCTGCCCTGCAAACTTGGACGTCACCTCCCCTGTCAGTCCCAGCCTGAAGCAACATCTGATTTTTCCTTCAGAAGGAGGAGGACGAGCATCAGGTAGATCCTGCTCATAAAGGTCCGGGGGGAAAGTTGTAGGCTTAGTCCACTGAGTCCTCAAACCTCTGTGCACATCCAGGGACAAAAAGTGCAGATCAGACTTTCCAGCTCCTGTTGCTTTCAGCTAATGCTCGCTGGCTCTCTTCTTGCTTACTCTCCACAGAATGGTCACAGAAAACTCGCCCCTATAGACCTGCCTTATTTCAGCCCCATTCTTCCAAAGTGGCCCCACTGTGGCTGCTGGAGAGTGCTCTGGTCAACTTCCTACTGTGGGCAAGGCCATCATTATTGCTTCTCTTTGCATATTGCTTTGTCACTCTCCCATTCTGACTCAACCCTGTATTTGATCCTCCCAGGATCAAGCTTTTGCTAATTCATCTCTGCATGTACATCTCGAGAAACCACAGCAGATTTCTGAACTTCACGCTTCAGCTCTACTTTCCTTCCCTATAAGGTGACCTTACTTCCCCTTGCTGCTTCAGCCTTGTACCCCTTAAACTCACTCAGCTCCTGCTCCAAACCATTTTCTGAGTCCTCACCCCTCTCCCATTCTTCTGTCTCCCTCCCGAGGCACAACTTTTTAAACAAACTGGGAGGGTTTTTTTGTTTTGGGTTTTTACCCATTCACTTGTGATTCAGAAAGTCTTTAACACCCCTGCCCCTCCACCTTTTCTTTCATTGCAGATTCAGTCCTTACACACATTAATGATGGATATGTTTGTGTCCAACCCTTGTATCTATGTTCTCTTGCTAAGAAGACAAGGCCATCTCATTTCTGTCTCTGAAGCTGCCAGAATTTTTCCACAGGGAAACAACTGCCTTACAGCTCGTCCTCCATATCTGCCAGTGATCCCTGCAGGGCTGGCACCTGCATCCTCCTGTGTGTTGCACACCTCCAGGGCCTGCCTGCGAAATGCAGCGCTGGCTTACTGATGGTAGTTTCTGGCATGGGAGAGAAAGTTTTACGGGCAAATTCCTTCATACTTAACACTACAATAGTTACTAAACTTATTTACAGCTTTTAAAGAAAAACTTGTCTACAATATTTATAATACAAATGCTGTGGATTTAAAAACAGCAAATATTTGCTATTTGCCATAACAAAAAACATCTGAGAAGTTCTGTGATTTCTCTCGTATTTGACATTAATCAAAATCAGTATTACTCAAGTTCAGCTGAAAAGCTTATCAGTGGGATCTTGATTTATTTTAGATACACTTAGTGAGCCATGTGCCAGCCAAACTGATTAGTGCATCTTGAAACTGCTCTGAAGCCAACTCTTTGGTTCATACTGACAGTGCTAAGCACCCTGTAATTCAAGTACCTCATGCCAGTTTCTCTTACAGCCTCTTACCACTAACATGGGTTTCCATTCTCACATCCTTACTTGTACAGATTTCTAAATATCTGCCTACATTTTTTTGCCATTTGCAATATTTTCTCTCATTTGTCCAAAGGACATTAATGTTTCATTTCACTAGGCTATGATATCAGGTAGCTTGTTTTAGCTAAGGAGTCCAACCTGTGATTTTCAATTGGTATTATCTGATGTTAAAAAAACTGTGAGCTTTCAGGCAAGAAAGACCTGCCAGAGCCGAGTGGCAATCTGTATTGTTGCCATTCCAAGGGTCAGGCTGCAACACAGAATTACTTACCTGCGTAAGAGAAAGAAAGCTCAAGAACAAACTCAACTCTGGGAATGAAGAATCCCACTCAGAGACAAGCGTTACAGCACTGGTCCACAGCCCTGCTGCGCTGACATGGTGAAACAGGCAACCAAATCTCACTGCAATTGTTCTCTTTAATTTCTCCCTTCCCCCCAGCAGATGCAGTGCATGATTTCTCTGAGGTAGTGGATGAAGCACTGGCGCAACCATCATCATTCAGCACAGGCAGGGGAGAACAAGAGCCCAGTGTCAGAGCACTTGCCAACCTGTTGTGGGTGAAGTCACAAGACAAGCCTTCTATTGAATTCCAGCAGAAGCAGAAGATGCCCAAGGGATCCTGAAGCTACAGCTGAGCAGTGATGAAAGGCTGATTCTGCTGATGAGAAGTCCTGGCTGCACACAGAGTCCTCAAAAGGAGGTCAGAATTTGAAAATTAGGATTTTCATTCACCCCCCTCACACACGCACTTCCCAAAATCACCTGCTTTTACTTACTCCCATCTTATAGGGAATAAAATCTGTCTTCTCTACCAACAGTCCCCAGGAGCTACCATAAGCTCACAATGCCACCTAGGGACAATTAGAAACAGCAGCCGAGCTCTTCTGTCAATCCAGAGCAACTCAGGTTTTCCATTAAGTAATTTCCTCTCCATTTCCTTGTATTTATCAGCTGTTCTGATGGCTAAATGCAAGTCTTCTAAATATTTGCTTCAGGGCAGTATCTTTTCACCAGTTTTCATCTTCCATTGATCACTCATTCCACTTCTGAAATAGGGTGAAATTTCTTTCGAGTTTTCTAAACTCTTTCAACTCTGCCTAACTTGAACAAGAGCAGCTAACCCCTCCCAGGTATTCAAATGGCAGAGATTTTTTAAGCCTTCTCCCGTCCCAGGTAAGCACAGAATGTCTCTTCACAAATTCACATGTAGTCCATCTGGACAGTGTAAACAAGCTTAAAATTCAGAAACTTTAATGACAGATAATGCTTTTCATACCCTTAATAACCAATCCCTGAGCCAGTTGGTTTAAATTCAAGAAATACAAACACCTCTGCAAGAGGCAGCACTGTAGTCGAAGCAGGCTCTAGGCCAGGGGGAGGGAATCAGAACTGAGACTGTGGCAGTCCTTCCAGCTTTCTGCAGCACTATTCCTGCCCTCCATCTGCTTTGTCTATTGACAACGCACCAAAACAGTCTTCCATGTGTGAAAGGTGTTTGTAAGAATTAGGCCAAGGAAACTATAACCCATTATTGGACCCTCACGTATTAGCAAGATGTCAGAAACAGTAGAGTAGGATTAATTTAGGAAGCTGATATAATATTCAGTGAGTTCTGCTGGACAGAGGTCAGTCATTCTGTATCTTTATTCTGAGGCGGCCGCCAGGGATAAGTGTCCGTATCTGCATACCGCTGCAAGAATCAGACTGGAGCAGAGCACCGTGGCAAGAAGAGTCACGACGCTCACTAAGGAACTGTGTTGCCTGAACCCCACTGGAACCTGCAGAGTCGTTTCCTCATACACCTACAAAGAAAAGAAAATGGATTACATGCATTTACCAAGCTACTTATTTTTGACTGCAACTTAGAGGATTAGTAACCAGACCACTATTCAACTAGCTCTTTGCTAAGGCTTATTCTGGGATTCAAAATCTAAACCAAAATGGGATGTAATCTTTCAATTTACACCAAATGGAGCTCCCGTGATACAAAGCTCAGTACGTTTATCTGCTACCATTTTAAATGGTAGCCATTTATGTCCTCTGTATCTCTGTTCTTACAACAGTCTTGCCATTGAGGATATGTCCGTGACACAGCACGGAAGAGAGAAGCTCTTGGAATGAGCATTTCACAGACCACTGAGAAGCCAGCTTCCTCCAAGGCAAAAAACTATTTGGTTTCTCTGTGATGCAGGAAGCTCCAAAACATTTTTGGACAAGAGCTGCAGATATCCCAGACATCTGCAGGTATCTTGAATGTAGGAAGGCATGTGTGTTACAAAAACAACAGATTTGTTATAAGACAAATTAGTCTGAATCTCTGTGCTATTGCAAACCTTTCAAGTATCAGAGGCAGTTGTTGGCCCCATTAAAGATCCAACTTCCCTTGGTTTTGAACACAGAATAAAGAAACTTCCTATCTTCCTAGATACTTAGCCAATCAGATAAAACAAAGAGAAGTGGCCTTTTTTGAAGATGCTATTCCTTCAATCTTTGGGGTTTTACCCCTCCTTTAGTTAGATCATAAAGTAGTTTTCCACTTTGCTACTCCTCTGAAGCACCTATGTTGTAAAGACCTTTCTTAATTTGGCCAGTGCCAATTATACCCTGGAATTCCAAGTAAACTTATTAAGGGAAAAAAGGTGAGGAGAGCAGCCCCATAAAGGACTAGAAGAGTGCAGAGTGACTACAAGCATGTCAGAAGGGTAGGATGACACCCTTCAGAAAGGAAGAACGGAGCCTCCCTAAAGAGGAATCATACAACTAGTCTTTTACTGATTAGTTCCTGTGATATGGAAGTTGCTAATCACAAAATAAAAAAAAAAAAGCGGCAGTTTTTTAAAAAGAGCCAAGAATTCCCACCAGAAATAACAACTCACAGGTTTGTGCGTTATGCTGTACCACTGACAGGGGCCACCAGTTTTGCCTGGACAGGGAGCTTCCACTTCAGCAGGCTTCCAACACTCTGCCAACAGGTGACCTACAGAAGATATTAATGCGTCAGCAGGATCTAGACAGGATGAAGCCATTTGGCCTGCAGGACTTTTCCAAATGAGGTGCCTTTCCTCCACAACAGCTAGACAGAACCTACTCCCTGAAAGCCAGGTGGTGAAACAGCACTGACAAAAATGTCCCAGCTAACCTGCACGGTCAAAAGTGGTGCTTTTTGTAAACTTTGCAGCCCTTCCCTTCTGATGCCGTAGGTACCCAAGGAAGACTTTCACCTGTGTGGTACCTTCGCCCTTCTGTCCTTAACGGGACAAGGAATTCATCGTTAGCCTGTAGATCCCTCAACTTTAGCCATATAGCTATAATTTATCTTCCCCCAAATCAGAGTTCCTTCTTCCATTTATCCTTGTTGGCCTCCTCTTGGCACATGCAAGAACTCCCCTCCAATACTTTAAATGTTTTCATGTTAATAATAAATATGTTTTCCTGCTCATAAGCAGTAAATGTGGCAGAAAAATGGGAAAATTTCACATCGCTTTTTTAATTGACCAGACAGTCTTTCCTGCCCCTCAGTTTATCCCAGAAAATCATTGCTCAAATAATGTGCAAGTGAAGATAAAGGAGCTGAGAATCATTAGCACATTTGACTTGGCAGCTCGCAAGAATGATTTTGCAAAACGAAATACAATTTGTAGCAAAAATGGAGGATTTCATTGTTCATATACTTTAAAATATTAACTGTCAGTGATATCAGGTTCTTGTTTCACAGGAGTCTGAGACTCCAACAGTTCTAACTTTCAGGCACACAGTTTTTTCTGCATCCCCATATATATAGGGAATGCAGGAAGAAAGTGTTAGAAACCATCAGAACACTCTGATTACTCTAAATACCTGATAGCAAATATTAAATATGCCATGCATGGCTTCAGCTGCCAAGAGAAACACTGTGAAGACATGGTCTGAGCAGCTGACCTTTAACAAACCAGGGCCCGTAAGAACTGTGACAAACAGACCAACTGCCAACTTCCAGTACGGCAACAGTGCAACACCAAGAAGCCCGTTGACAATTAATCTGCCTTTGGTCAGGCAGCAGCAGCATTCAAAGAGGAAGACAACGTAGTCTTTATCAGGGCCACTATCTTCGCCTCGTGTTCACGTGACTACCGAGAGCTCCATCTCCAGAAGACAAATACAGACCCAGTTTCCAATCTCTGGATTGCCTGCGGTTATTCCTCCCTCCTCAAAAGAACACATAACAAGAATCTCACTGTCACAGCAGCAGATCAGTACTTCTGGGCTCTTCAGAACAACCAACGCTTCCTCGCTCTCTTCCGCCGGCCGGTGATACCGCCCATGCACAGGCAAGGTAGCTCTAAAACAGCGAGAACACCGAGGGTCGGGCTCCATGTACAGGAGAACAAGAAGATCTGTGGCTAAGTACTCAGGAGCCTCCACATCAATGACATCAGGAGTTAACACTGCCTGCAGGTGAAGAAAGATATGGATGTGGTCGTGATCAGAATCAAAGTAAGGGAGGGAACCAGGGAAAAAATAAATTAACTTTTTGTGCATGATTCTGGGATTCAAGCGGCCACTGTCTGCTGCAGTAACCTACTGCAGCATCAGAAGGGAAAATTATTTTCCTCATTCTATTGTCTAACACTGGGCCCAATTTCACGGTCAGGAAGATCAAGTTGGAAATTCTGTCCTTAAGCTGTTCCAAAATAACTTTTCAAGTCCCTCTCCAAAGAGCAGTTCTTATGTATGGAAAGTTTACAGTGCAACCACACCTACAGCCAAACCTAAGAGCCGTTAGCTTAACGAAGCGTATCGGCAAGGCCATGCCAGCGCTTGCAAGCAGCCCAATGGCAGAAGTTGCCCAGAGTCTTTGCATCCATATGTTTTAACTGAATGAAGCGCCTAAGGTTACCTTAAAGTGCAGCCTTAGCACATCTCTCTACCCAAAATGTGAAGCAAATGCTTGAAAGCAACATAGCAAGCTGTTATGAGAACAAAGCTGTGAAGCAACTCAGTCCAAATGCACAGCATGAAGCTGAGAGCCCACTGCCGCCTCTTGCGTGGGGGTTAACCTTCCCTCTTTTCAGCCTGAACAACTTGTACCACAGTTGCTCCTCTGGGGCTGAGCAGAGTTGCAGCGGCTCCCTACCACACACGCCTATGGGTAGAAACATCAGCAGCACATGACACAAAATACCCCGCACTGGGTGATGCTGATCAAGCCAAGAGACACAAAGAGATGTCACGAAGATGATACTGTGCAGCATCTCCTTCCGGGAAAAGGAATTAATCACCTTGGTTCAATGAGCCAGATAATGACCAGAGATTACAACTTCCTGAGCATACTCATCCTTATCTGAGTAACTGCCAGATGTCTGTTAGCTTCTTAGGGGTTGTTACCTTTGTTAAATTCTGCTGCTGCAGCGACATCAGCTCATAGGGATCCACGTAGATTCCTGGTGGAAGATGAGTTCTAGCTGCCACTGTGCATCTTCCTGCATCCTCCCCCACTCCAAGTTCTGCCCTGACCAGCAGGTCCCTTCAAACAAGTGACAGAAGCAAAACGGTTATACCTGCATGTCCAAAGATGGCACAACCCTCCTCCCTGAGAGACATACTCTGAAACGCGCAGAGATCAGATGCAGTTCTCATTGTACTATGTGCAACAAATCCAGAAAACAGTTCCCTGTCAAGCTGTGCTGTCCTTCTCTGGTTAGGATGACGTAGTTCACCCTAACTCCACATCCATGACCAAAATGAAGTTTCACTTCCTTGTCAACTTCTCAGAACTACCAATGGTCTCCACACAGACCTTGGAAAGGGGCCTTCTCTTCTTCCTCCACTACAGCTTGTAACTGTTAATTACTCGATCATGCGAATATGTTCCTAGTGCCTAGCCACGCCTACGGATCACACCGCAGTGAGCTGATACAACTGTGCACAGACTAGAAAAGAAGCTTCTTCACACATAAAATTAACCGGCACGTTATTCTGATGCAGTGCTGGGGTGACAACTTACCTGTGAAACCCCTCTTTCAGAAGCTCCTGCATGACAGTGGCGTCCTGACAAGCAGCCTGCACATCTAAGGGAACACAGAATGAACAAGTAACAGTGTTTAAAGAACAGCACACATAATTATCACACGGGCAGCCAGCCTTAGCGAGCAAAGTTGTATAATCTACAAATACATCATCTGCAAAACCTCAGCAAAAGGCAGAGTATTTCAATTTAGTACAACTAACAGCTCTTTTGTCAGTAGAACACCAAGCCTCAGCTACTAGGAAGGCTGAAGTATCTTGTTTTTCCAGTAGGGCAACTTTCAAAAGTGTGCTTTTATGTTTACAAAGGAGCTTGTACTAATCCCCACTTTTTCCCACTGCAACCCCCAGTCCAGGTGTGATTCCTTATCTTCTACTTCTGTACCAATCTCTGTGAGAGATAGATTGTAACTATGACCTTTGTGTTACAGCCATTCTTTATTTTTTCTCTCTTAGTTTCCACAGGATTTCACTTTTTGGCCTGAAACTCCAGTCATCTTATGTATAACACCTGCCTGAGCAGTGACCTCAACCAGGGCCACAATGGCTGAATATGAAATTTTGCAGGTCTTGCAGCAGTTTTGCAGTTACCTAACCCAGAAAATTGCTTGCTTCCATTAGTAATTTCGAGAATAGACTATCTCAGTTGGAAGGGACCGACAACGATCATCTAGTCCAACGGATGATGTGACCACTTCACGGCTGACCAAAAGTTAAAGCATGTTATTAAGGCCATTGTCCAAATGCCTCTTAAACACCGGCAGGCTTTGGGCATCGACCACCTCTCCTGGGAGGCTGTTTCGGTGTCTGATCAACCCCTCCGTAAAGAAATGCCTCGAAATGCCCAATCTAAACCTCCCAGGCACAGCTTTTAGCCGTTCCCAGCCCCAGCTCCCGCAGCGGCACCCGGATCCCCCTCGCCGGGCCAACAGGGAGCCGCTCCCCCGCGGCCAGGCCCGGCCTGGCTAGGCCGGGACTTACGGAGGGCGCAGAGGAGCGCGGCCAGCCCGGCGCGGAGCAGCCCCTCGCCCCGCCGCCGCCACCACCGCGGGCCGCCCGCCATGGCAGTCCCGCTCCTGCCGGTCCCGCTCCCAGCGCCCGCCTGACCCCACGGGGCTGATCCACCACTCTCCCCGCCGCACTGCCGGACCCCGCCGCTAAGCGCTGCCCCGACGCCTCCTCCCGCCCGCTGCCCCCGGCCGCTGCGCGGGCACCGAGCCGCAGGGACCGGGCCCCGCCGCTGCCTCCCGCAGGCGCTGGCGCGGGCAGCCCGGGCGGGGGCCTGCGGTGGGAGGGCCCGGCCGTAGCCGCTGCCACCCTGCTGGCGAAGGTCCCGGTGGAGGGAGCGGGCTCTGGGCCGTCGCTCTGCCTCGCCCCCCTTCCCTTCCTCCCCGCCGCCGCCTGAGGTGAGGTGAGGAGAGGTCGGAGCGAGAGGCGGGAGGGGTGGGCCCGATCCTGCCCCGCTTCCCTTCCCCCTCAGCGTTTAGGCCCCGACCCGCGCACGACCCCGAAGGTTTGCTCATTTGGCGGAAACAAGCAGCAGAAAAGCGGCTTTTTAACGGCAAAAAAAATCGTTATGCTGCAGCGCAGAGGTTGACAGGGGGAAGAAAAAAAAACCCAAAACACACAAACAAAAACACACCACCTATCTGTGTTCCAGAACTACTGAAACTAGCGTTTCGTGCCTGGCAGCAAAGGTCTCTGCTTGTGGTAACTGACGAGGCAAAGCCTCTTTCCCGTCTTTTACGGGATCCCAACAGCATTTTCTCGTTTGTATTTCTTGTCTAAGGATCCCTTTCCCGTTTCAGAGACGGGGCCCACTCTATTGTCAGTGACCCTTCAAAAAGCCATTTGAGTTCAATTTGAGGCATCATTTCTCATTTTAAGATAGTGAAAGGGGCTCTTGAGAGACTTCTGCTTTTCTCCCTGACTTATAGAACTACTTAAAAGCAAAAGGTACAGCAGCTCTAGTTAATTTTCAGTATTGAGAACATTACTGCAAATTTGAACTCTTTCCTACGTGTTTTTTAGCAAAGGAATCCTTTTCCACTCGTCCTCAAAGTAGCTTTTGAAGATTAACACATTTTTTCTTGCTTTGGAGACAACAACTTTTTGGGTCTAATTTCTTACTCTGCCTTGTGGCAGTCTCTAGGGTAGTCAGAGGAGACGACAACCTTCATGTTTGGCATATTTTCACTTAGATAAAATCAAAAGTAAAGTCAGGCATGCATTCAGTGTTGTACACTAAGCTGGGACAGAGGATCTGTACCAGATCTGCATCTGTAAGTTTTCTCTAGTATTTCATCTGACTCAAGAAGGGGACAGAGCCAGAGGAGTTCTTGAGCATTTTGGGTATGGAGAAATGCAATAAGGCAAAAAAAGAGAAGTCACTGTCAGTCAGGCTGATGTTCCTCCTCTCCTCTTCAAGACAAAATGCTTTGGAGAAGACTGAAAAGGATAATTATGGATTAACCTCACCTCAGTCATGCAGCAGCTGACTAATGCACTGACACTTGAAAGTTTAGTAGTCCTTACTTTAAAATTAAATTCTCATGGGTACAGTATGTTCATACTATCTGTGTAGATACAGCCATATGTTTAGTGGGTCAGTTGGCCATTTCTCCTCACCCACCCTCTTCCTCTACCTTTTAAGGATGGCAAAAGTTCCCGGTGCCTCGGTGCGACAGCTCAGCATTTTCAATTCTTAAGACAGTCTCAACCTGCATGAACATCTTACAGCTCAAGCTCTAATAGAAATGTGCTGTGTAAAAAGCATTTTCATTTCTCACTTGCAAATTCTCAGTTTTTCAGTTTCATTGACGATATATTTTAGCTTGAGATGGCATAACCATTTGAACATCATCTCCTCTCTTCAAAATTAGTTCATGTTTTTGTTGTCTCCTAATAAGGGGTTTAATTACTCTTGTCCTTAATTCCTGAATCTCTTTTCTTTCCTTATCCTATGTCAGTTACAGATCTGCTGCTGTACTGACGTTACTCTGAAACAGATTTACAAAAACTTACTAGGTACCCGTCCTCTTAAAATGGAAAAAAAAAAAGGGAATTCCAGTGTTACATACATCAACATTACAGATGCAAGGGTCTCCCTTACCATATGAAATAAGGAATACAATATCCTCAGGCTTGTGACAGAAACAAAGGAAATTTGAACCATATTATTCAGTTTGTATCTTTTCAAAGCAAATATGTATAATAGACAAATACCTACCGCAGGATTTTGTCTTTATTGCATCTCTTGCAACATTCATATTTGATTTTGTAGAAACTCTTTCAGTGGAGTTCCAGGACATTTCAAATTTTTGTTTTAGGTGCATTTTCCTGATTTTTTTTGTTTTCAAATATGCTCAAATAAGCTTACAGCAGAAATTTATCCTTACATTTTTACTGAAGAAATCAGATTCTCCCTGAAGTCATACCTGGAGCTTTCATATGAACTATCAGGCAATGCAAAGTTAAAAGCATGGTAGTTAGAGCAGAAAAGGGTTTGGTAGGTAAGCAATTCCTAGCTCTCCAGAACAACGGGTATTGCAGCAGATGTCATTTGTGAAGAAACTAATACATTGATTTACTATTTAATGACATTTTTCAGTTTAAAAATTAATAAATACTAAAGACATCTTTTAGGTATCATTTGACTGTGCAGTCCTGTACACAGCTGGTAAACCAAAATATTAACTTGTGTGTGATATGTAATCCCGATTCAAAGCCCTAGTAGTGACAGGCGCAAACCAGGAGTTGAGAGTCGCTCTGCGCCCTGGCACCCAGCTCACCGAGCATGCAGGGACGTGTTCCACTTCCACTGAAATCAGGGAGACCTATGCTGTGGCTGCATGTTTTTGCTGAATTCACATCACTTGAAGCCTGGTAAAAAGAACAGTACCAAGACACACCCCTACTTTCTTTCCCTTTTTTCTTTCCCTCTTTTTCAGTGTCACTGAGGACACCTCTGTAAAGCTGACCACATTAAACCAGCAGTGAGTACTGTAATGACTTACGTTGCAAAGAAGTGCGGCATCTGCTTTCAGCCTCCATCCATTATCCTGATCTACAAAGAAGACAACAAGGATAAGACTCGGCAGCGCATCATGCCTGTCAGAAACTTCTCCAAGTTCTCAGGTGCGCTGCGTTTACTTGTAGCATTCCCCAAGTCCTCTCCAGACACAGTGAGAGGAATGGATAGTTGGTAAGGGACAGTCAGGTAGCTTCTCACCAGCATGCAGGGAGCGCAAAGAGGGGTTGTTCTGTAGTAACAGTGTCTCCCCTGAGGAGCCACGGGCTACACCTTAACCTGAGTAAGGGGCTCTGCTAAATCTGGAGGTCTCGCTTGTGAGGGTTTGTGAGAAGAGGATCTGTTTATGGGAAGAGATTTGCTTGCAGCTCTCAGTCTTCATTGTGGCTTTGTCTTTAGACTGCAGCATGGCTGCTGAGCAGCTGAAGAACCACCCTCGGCACAAGGCTTACCTAGAAGGAGTCTCACTGCATCAGCTAAAGAAGCTGTACAGTTTGCTGAGAGGTCATCTGGGAGGAGAGAGCCTGGCTGAGAGCTTGGAGAAGTTTCAGCGAAAAGAGACAATTGACCCCGAAGAAGATATGAACAAACTAGATGACAAGGAACTAGCCAAAAGGAAGAGAATCATGGATGAGCTCTTTGAAAAGAACAGGAAGAAGACAGACGACCCAGATTTCACCTATGACATTGAGGTTGAGTTTCCACAGGATGAGCAGCTGGAGTCCTGTGGCTGGGACATGGAGTCAGGGGAAGAAATCTGATTCTGGACAAAGATGTCTTGGACAGGCAGTTCAGAGACAAGTCCCTCAGTCTCAACAGAAAGGCTCAGCATACGGATTCTGTTGCATCATTTTCACTTCATGCATTGATGCACCTCACAGCTATGGAGAACTCAAGGCCTAAGGTGCTATGGCAATTCCATGTTTAAGTGAACTTCGTTTAAGAAGCCAGACTTGATGAAATGGAAATTGGGCAGCTGGACTTATTGGCTGTTTTTAGTCTTTTCCTATGTGTGAGTGCCTAAAATAATTTGAAATTATTAAATCCTCTGTTCACATTTCAGTCAGCTTTGGCTGAAAACCTCACCAGCTTACCATGATTTCTATTCAGCTTAATCTGAAAATGAAGCCTTAAATATCTATGTCTTGAAAGCAGTGTTAAAGCTTTATTGTATACATATGGTGTTTATTATTACTTGTTGGAACATTAAATATGTGCTAGTCTTTCTGGATGAACCAACACTGCATTGAGAATATTGCCCTCGTGTTTCCTGAGTGATGTTTAAATCTCCAGCTTCAGCTTACACAAATATAAATTCTTGTATTTAAGAAATAGAGTATCTAGAAAGTAAGTTAGTCTTGAAAGTAGTGTTGAAAATACAGTGATTTCAAAGTGATGAAGCAAGGTGTTTTGCTCCCTTTTACTGCTAGATGATGCTTCCTCAGTAAGTGCTCAGTTCTGGGCAAATAAACTATCCGAAACAAAAGTAGCATGGTAGAAACTCACAAAGGCTGCGGGTGGTCTTAGAATAAAACAAAACCTTTACCCCTGCTGCCTCATCAGGCTACAGTTCCCGGATCACTCAAAATAGTGCTGGGGTGAACCTGACGTGACAAAGCTGCAGCAAGAGGTCCTCCACATAGTGTTTTCATGGTCACTGAGAAATTCATCTCTGCAAACTAATAGTTCACTTATCCCACTGAAGTTTTTAGTCCCACCATCTTCCTCAGCTGGTTTGTACTAGCCAAATCCTACTGTCTTGTAAGAATTTGAAGACTAAGTTTAGGATTCTTTACAATATTAGGCCACTCCAAAAGCTTCCCAGGTTTTGGCTTTCTGAAGCTGGGTGGATCGTAAGGGTTGTGAATGGGATGGGCCTTTACCCTGAATTGAGTGGCCTCAAGACGCTTGTGCCTAAGGTAACTAAGAGCAGTTGTAAAGAGCCTCCAAGACCAATTTATTTCCTGTCTTCCTTCTTGTGACCACAAATTAACTAAAACCTGTCAGTTTTATCATAAGGCATCATATCGTAGCACAGAAGCTAGAAGAGCTCTCCTCCTACATGCTGAAGTGATAGAGCCAGTTCTGTGAAAAATCTGAAGTGTCAATTAAAGCACTGTACTTTGTCATCACTGGAGAAGATGAGCGAGCTTATGTTTGTCCAAGGGAGTCTTCAGTTCAGAAGCAAAATGGAAGCTGAAGCCTCATTTGCCAAATATTAAAAAAAAAAACAAAAAAAAAAAAACCCTCACCTCTTCCACCCACAAAGGGGTGTGTAGATCTTCAGCAGAGGCCTTTTTCTCTTTCCAGTAAAAGATTGCAACATACCAACACATGAAGATCTCTTATTTGTGTGAGAGGGGACCCGTGGGGACCTCTCCTCCACACCCAGCCCACTATGGTCCTTCAGGACAGCAGCCCTCCCCAGTATCACCTGGTCATCGCAGTTTGGGCTCAACTTGACACAAAGGCATTCCATGGCCTCATCCAGATCATGGTCAAAGACACCAAGCAGGGTGGATCCCAATCAGACCCCTGCCATATGTGTCTTCTCACCAGCCTGCTGGTAGAGCATGTCCTACTAACTGCTGCCCTCTGAAGTTCATCATCCAACTGATTTTTATCTGCCTGGTTGCCCACCCATCCAGACCACGACATCCTCACTTGGATGCAAGAATGTTGTGGGACACAGTATTGAAAGCCATGCTGAAGCAGAGAAAAATGGTACCCACTGCTCCCCCCTTGCTTCCAAATCCAGCCATTTTGTCATGAGAGGCAAGCGGGCTGGTCAGGCATGTCTTAACCTTGGTTAATCCACTCTGACTGCTCCCAGCTGCTTTCTCCTAGAAATATGCTCCAAGAAAGCACACTCCATGATTTTCCCAACGTGAGAGTGACCACTCTGTTGCTCCCGAAGATGTCCTTTCAGCCATTACTGAAGATGGGTGTGACATTTGCCTTTCTCCAGTCACTAAGGACCTCCCCTGATCTCCATGACCTCACAAAGACAGCAGCTTTGTAAGGACGTCAACCACTCTAAAAGTGGAAGCTCATCTTGTTTGCCTTGACATCCCTTGCACGTCCCAGCTCTGGAAGAGCCTCAGCTTTCCCAGCACCATGCCCCTGTGCCTCAGCAAAGCTGCCTCCCTCTCTCGTGATGGTGGAGTGTTGAACATCCCCCACATCGGCTTGATACAAGCATCCATTCCCCAGGCAGTGACAGGCACCTGGGTTTCTACATATGTGCATGCCCATGGCTGTGCCCCACATCCCCTGCCCAAAAGCAGAAATAGCAGTGGCCATGGTGGTGGAAGTGCATACCTCCACCCCCGAAGGCCAGACCTAGCACCCATAGTGGGGGGAAATGTCCACAAGGAGTGGGGTGGTCACAGGGGCACCCTGCCAGTGAGGAGACACCAAAACGTGCCTGTGGTACCCAGTGCCAGCGCAGACCTGCTGGAGGACATCACAGGGACGTATTTATAGGTCACTGTTGTCCCTCGGGCATGCAGCTTACGGGCAAAAGAACAGCTGAAATATGTTGAGGGATTCCCCAGCTGGGGCCTGATTTGGTTTTGGCTCTTTTGGTCTAAAATCATGCCAAAAAGCAGCTGTTTTCTGAGACAGATTTGCTATCTGGGTTTCCAGAGCCTTGCCAGCACTCAGCCCCAGCGGTGCTGCTGGCTGGTCCAGCACCACCTAACCTGTACCATTTTTTCCAGCCCGGCAGAGCAATCAGCCACACAAGGCTCACCAATGTCTTCCCCAGCACTCACCACAGCTCTCTTTTGGCCCCCTACTCTGCTGCAGCCCATCCTCACCTAATGTCTACCCGCACATCAAGGTGGCAGCACCTTCAAAAACAGGCGGGGATGCACTGCTCCACCTCCAAGCCTGCCTCCCCTCTCAGCCACATCCCTGTGGGCTGGCTCTATGCTCATAAGTTGCTTCAGTGCTGCAGATGTGCCAGACAACATCCAGGCTGTGGCTGACCCTTGTCCTCATCCCCACGCCTGCACTGGGAAGGATGCTGCCCTGATGGCCCTGCTGCCAGCCTTGGCTCCCACTGCCTGCACGACCCCCCAGCATAGCTCCTGGCCACACAACAGCCTCAAGCATCTCCCTCCACCACCTCCCAGGGCAAACCCAGCATAAGGTGGAGTGACCCTGGGCTGGCTGGGGTGGCTCGAGCACCCAGCACACCCCACATCACTTCGCCAAGCTCATCCCACTCCGGGCAAGGACAAGGCCCCATCATAACCATGCTGGCACCACCGCTTTCTTCTCTGTGCCCCATGTTCCCGTTGAACTCAGACATACGTTTCACTGGAGACATCGCAACGGCGCCACAGGAAAAAAGCTGCTCTCGTTCTCAGCAGAGCTTCTGAGTTCGCACAAACCACCATTGCTTCTCATTTCCACCCACAGTCACCCTCCAAGGAACAAAGTGGCACTTCCCCAGGTAGCGCGCTGCTGGAAAGGGAGAGCCAGTACATGCTGCAACCGGGGCTGGGTGGAGGAAACGCCCCCCTACCCCCCACCCCCACCGCAAGAGCTGACAGCCCACAAGGGCAGGGCTTGCAAAACACGGAGGAAGGCTTTCTCTTATCTCCTTTGCATCTGTTTAATCCAGCAGTTGCTGGAGGAAAAGAAATTGATGATAAAATATTACTGCTGATTTAATTTATTCTCCTGTCTTTTAGTCAATATTTTACATCATTGCAACTTAGGCTATTTTTAATGGGCTGTTTTAGCCAGGATCACTACTTAAACATGCAATGACACTCCAAAATGTGTTTTTCAGCCCTGCTGACAACACCGGTCTTATCAGCACACACACACACGGGTGCACACCCAGAGCTGCCTGCAAGTTTACCAGTGCCGGCAAGAGCGGCATGGGAAGCTGCAGCCATGGAGACCTTCTCTGCAGCACCCAGGCAATGCTTGCACCAGCCCAGGGCAATCTGTGGAGCCTGGCTGCAGAGCTGGAGGATGTTCTGCAGCAGAGACTTGGCTACAGGGGTGAATAAATAAGAAGGAACTGCCTGAGTGGGGGCATAAAACAGCACTGGGTGCAACTGTCCGTGCCCCTTTGGCCAAGAGGCATTCAGTGTCACGTCTGCTTGGCTCTCACCAACATCAGCTGAAAGTTTCTGCTGAAGATGTGTCCCATGATGATGCCCAGCACGGCCCCAGGCTCCAGCACCAGCCATGGCCCTGCACCCTTCAGGATACCCTTTGGACATCCATAGCACAGCAGCTGTCCCATCACCCCCTGGTCCTCCAATCCCACAAGTCTCCATCTCAGCAACCTCAGAGGGATTATCACGTGTGATCCTGACAACCTGTTCACATTCACTGTTCCTGAGCCCCTTCTCAGCAATCAGTAAGAGCTGGACACCCCGCACCGGCTTTTCACCATTTTCAGCAGCTTTTGCTTTAGCATGAGGAACATGAGAGCAAAGGCCACCAGGAGTGTCAGGCAGGTGGGCAGAGCCAGCACCAGGTAGAGGAGCGCCAGGTCAGCTGTTTGCCAGCGGCAGCTCTGCAGAACAGGCTCGGGCAGCGCCCTGGGGTTCAGTGTGCGGGAGGCATAGCTGCAGGTCACCTCCTGCCCATCGGGGACTTGCAGCCCCTCAACCCGCTGCAGGGCATCCCACCAACCCAGCGTGCAGCAGTTGTAGGGGTTTCGGCTGAGGTAGACCTCCCGCAGGCTCTCACTCAGTGGCATCCGCACGATGTCTGGCGGGAGAGCCGGGAGGCAGTTGTCCCGTAGGTCCAGGCTGCGCAGTTTCAGGGCACCCAGTGAGGTGGGGAAGATGGTCAAGGAATTCTTTGACAGATCCAAGCACATGAGGCCGTTAAAGGCAGAGAAGTCCACAGCAGTGGAGGACAGGCTGGTGTTCCTCAGAGACAACTCCTGCAGTGTCAGAGCAAGGTCCTGCAGCCACCCCAGGTCCCCAGACAGCACCTGATGGTTGTCGGAGAGGTCCAAATGCATCAGTGATGTTCCCTGGAAGGGGTGACCGCCCAGTCCCTGCAGGCCACAGCCAGCCAAGGAGAGATGAGTCAAGGTCTTGACACCCCTGAAGTCCACGCAGGGGGGACTCTCTGTCTTGCCTGTGACAGCTGGCTGGGGACAGAGGTCGACCCGGTTGCGGCTGAGGTCCACAGTAGCAATCTTCCTGGTGTAAGTAAAAACCCCAGGAGGAAAAGCCTGTAGCCTGTTGGTGCTGAGGTTAAAGAGCTGCAGGTTGGGCAGGACATCCCCGGCATCCACCTCCACCCCCAGCTCCACCAGCTGGTTCTGGCTGAGATCCAGCTCTGTCAGCATGGCTAAGGGGTTCCCCTCTGACAGGTGAAATGTCTCCAGGCAGTTCTGGTTGAGCTTCAGGTGGGTCAGGGAGGGCATCTGGGCCAGGAAGCCCTCTGGCAGGTACCAGACCTGGTTCTGGCTCATGTCCAGGAAGCGGAGGGAGGAGAGGTTGCTGTGGCAGATCTCATCCCAGAGGCTGACTGTCGTGACATTGGTGGAGTTGCCGTCAATGAGCAGGAACTGCACCGTGACATCCGCCAGGGATGTGCCATTGGGGAGGCGCTGGTAGAAGCTCATCTCATTGTCCTTCAGCAGCAGGGAGTGCAGCTTGCTCTGCCGGGGCAGCACAGGGAAGAAGAGAAGGTGGTTGTGGGACAGGTCCAGCACCTCCAGCTCAAAGAAGTCATCAGTTTCCAGGGCCAGAAACCACTCAATGATGTTGTTGCTGACGTTGAGCACCCGGAGCTGGGTCAGACCAAACTCCACAACACATGGGAGGTAGTTGTAAGCTACGTTGAGCCTCTGCAACCTCTGCAGCCCTTCAAAAGCTTGGTCTATCTCAAAGATGTAGTTCTTCTCTAGGTTCAGCTCCAACAGCTGTGTCAGGTTCATGAAGACAGATGAGTCCAGCCTCATGATGATGTTCCTGGCCACAGACAAGGACTCCAAGGAAGACAGGTTCCAGACCAAAACTGATATCATATTCTCAGTGAGGCGATTTCCAGCTAGGTCCAGCGTCCTCAAGGCTGGCAGAGTAGAAAGAGCAGCTGCTGTGAGTGAGTAGTTGGTGAAGAGGAGGTTGTCTGCCAAGGAGAGCACATGGAGGCCTTGGCTGCTGAGGAAGGTGCCAGGCTCAATGAGCTCCAGCCGGTTCTTGGTCAAGCTGAGATGCCGCAGCTGGTGATATGAGAGCAAAGAGGCATTGCCCAGAACCTGGATAGTGTTGACATCAAGCAACAGCTCCTCGGTATCACCTTGAAGATTCCCTGGAACGGAGCTCAGCCATCTCCTGGTGCAGTCTGCAGTACTCTGCACCTAAAGCAAGAACTGGATATGTAATGCTGCTCTGAGAGGAGGGAGACGGGGGCAGATGAGGAGGGAGAAGTTTGGGGAGCAAAGTGAAGATGGAGGAGGTAGATCTACAGTTAGAGCCTCAGCACCCAAGTCCACTCTTCAGCTAAGCCAGGTCTGGAGATGCTGAGGCCCCTGGGCTTTGCAGGGCAGGACCAAGAAGTCAGAAGGGCGAAGGTTTGCAAGAGAGGACTTACGAGCTCACAGCTGCCGAGAGATGTTGCCCAGGCTGCAACCACCCCGCTTCCCCGTCCCACTGCCAGGAGGACCAGAAGCAGGGAGAGACCAAGGAGTGGGGTCTCCATCTCAGCAGCAGCACTCCTGCAGAGATGGAGACACAGGTGAAGTCAAAAGCTGCAGACCACTCATCCTGAAAGGCCCAGATTTTCCCAGGGAGTCCATCATGGCAGTGGTGATCCTTGTGCACAGCCAGCATCCTGCCCATGGCTGCTGCCTGCAGGCAGGCACGCAGCCCCCACTGTTGCCCCCAGCAGCGCGCAGAGGCAATGGGCTCCCATAGTGGTGGTCAGCGTGCTCCATGAGACCCGGGACACCATGAGAAATGGTGAGAGAAACAGCAGAGAGCCCCGGCACCAGGCCCACCTGCCCCAGCAGGACCCCTCATGGGGGTCCACCGAGCAGAGCCTGGAGGGCAGGGTAAGAGAAGGGACAGGGATGTGGCAGCCCAGTCCCCAGACAGGGCAGCACACGTGGGAAAGGCAACGTTGTCACTGCACAGCTGCTCACAAACACCACTGAACTGCAGCCCTCGAGCAGAGGCTTCCCCCCACCAGGGCTCACGTCCCCCCTCTCCAGCACCAAATGCTCCCCTGGGGGACACCGACCCAGCCACCACTGAGCCCCTCCACCACCCATCCCTGCCAGAGGTCCTCCCAGGGAAGCAGAGGCTCTCTAGCGCAAGGTGCCCCATTACTAACTTGATGGAACCGGAGCTGACGGCATTTGCATCTGGGGAAAGCTGAACCTCAGGCAAATGAGCAGCGAGGTCTCGGCGAGGGCTCAGCAAGCGGAGTTTTCATAACTGCCAGTGCTTGAAGAAGAAACGGGGGGTTATTTTTGGCAGCCTGGGTAGCTAGAGGGAGCAGGGGACATGTCCTAGGTTGTCCCCTTCCTTGGGACAGCCAAAAGTGTTAAGCTGGTATCTTATAAAAGTGGCATCTATTAATCTGGCAGGGATGAAGAGGAAACCCCCCTTCCTCAGGCTGGAACTGATGCACAGTGGCTTGCACCTTCCTACGCCCTCGGTCTCCAGCAGCACCTTACACCCAGGCATGGTGTCCTCACTGCACCCAAAAAACAGCGGCTTTGGCTCTGGTTTGCCTTTGGCCCCTGAACACCTCTGTAAAAGCTCACGCTTTCCGTCACGCAGCTCAGCCTTTCATTGCCACCCAGCATTGGCCTCCCCCAACACCAGAAGCACCTCCATCCTCCCACACTCCTCCCTGTGGCTGTGGGGATGGCACCTGCCCAGCCGGGAGAGCGGGCAGCAGCACCGGCAGGAAACCCCTGCCCACAGCCCTGCAGTGGAGCCCACACGCAAGAGGTCTGGGAGCACCCAGGGTGTTCCCCGCGGTGCACGCCAGCCCCAGCACTGGCCCACGCAGCCACAGCTCTTGCGAGCATAGGCATTAGCAATGCACAGCCACCACAGATCTTCCAGCTGGCAAGAGGGGCTCCCCAAAAACTCATGGCGGGCTTTTTCTCCTGGCAAAGGTATTGGGGGGCAGTTACTCACCACGTGGGGCAGCGCGGAGGGCTTGCCGCACCTCATCCTGCAGCCAGCAGCCCGTCCAGCTGCATTTGGGGAGCTCTTGGGGCCAAGGGTAGGTGCGACCCACTGAGTTTCTCTCCCACCCGCTTTCTCGCTTAGCACTAATATAGCCTTTGCGGAAGGAGCTAACGGAAACTGCAGTCACATGGAGGCAGAGAGCGTGGCCAGGCACTTCGCTTACTGATCTCAGCACTCATAGCCAGGGTCATGCACTCACAAACAGCTCCCCAGCAAGGAGGAACCACAGGGGCCGGGCAGGCAGGGAGGGGGATGCCAGGGGGAACTAGCCCCCACCAAGGGTTACACAGCTCCTGTCTCTCCTTCTGCTCCCAGGGATGAGCCAGCACTGGGGGCAGCTCTTGCACCATGACTTCTCTGCACAGCTCCAGCAGCAAACCGCTGAAAGAGCTTCAGGTGGCAGAGGTAGTGACCTGGGGGGGATTCTTGCCTGTGGAGCCATACCACCGACCCTGCCAGGGCTGGAGAAAAGCCACCAGCTGGGCAGTGCTCCCCTGCATGGCACCTATTCCCATTGCATCCCTCTAGTCCCCTGCTTGCCTCCAGCACCCAGCACAGGGGCTTCGACAGGAACCAAGGGATGCACTTGCCACGGGGAAAAAGGTGACGCTGTTATTTCCCATTGCATCCCAATGCAAGGTTGAACGTGTCCCCAGATGTTGAGTCCCTGCTTTGGGACACCAGCACCCAGCTCCTTGCGTTGCCTAGGTGAGATTTGGGATGCTCAGATCCCACCACCCATAAACCTTTGTGTCTCCTGGGGCTGCTCAAAATTTCAGCAAACCCAGTGTGCAAGTCAGACAGGGATCTCCCAAGTGCCAATCCCTATATGAACATCAGCATAAATGGCTTTTCCCACAACTGCTAAGGCAAAGAGAGAGAAAAATCCACATTTCCAAGGCGATATGAACAGGGTGGCCCCCTTCCTCCTCACACCCATTTGTCCCTGCTCTCCATCTCCCTTCCTACCCCACATCTCCCCTCCCCCAGGGTCCTCATCCACCCCCAAATCCCCAGCAAATCCAGCCACTGAGGGGGAGAACAGTTTGCCTGGATTTACCTAGCTGGGAAAGGGATCAAAACTATGAAGAAAGGATCCAGTCCTGCAACAGGACCCTGTCTGGTGGGATCAGCGGGTACCACCCTGCAACGTCCACGCTCCCTGTCCCAGGCACCAGCGCCAATGGGACCTTCTGCAGCAGTCAGGAGACAAGCAGTGTTACTGCAGCACACCAAGCACCCACCAAGGGACATCACAGCCTGGGGCACCCCCACCTGCCACGTCAAGTGGCCCCCAAACTCCTGCAGCCAGCAGAGACAAATGACTGGGGAGATATTTTTTCTGCCTTCACACTAAATTTCATTTCTTCTGTGGAAGGAGACTGAGCTCTCCCATATCACTCACAAAAAAGCCCTGTGGTTTCGTTTCCTCCATTTTCAAGGAAGTTTGAAGTATAAAAATCAAGAAGGAAAAGAGAGAAGCACTCCTTATCCAAGTGAACCAGAGCAGATGGCAGAAGCTCCGCAGCAGGGCAAAATTCCCATGGTCACACAAAGGGCTGACACTGGCCACTGATTACAAACCCACTTCTCACCCCCAAAACCCTGCCACAAGCCCAGCCTGCACCAAAATGATGCATCTGACCTTTGGAGATGCAGGAGCCAGCAGAAATTCTCCCCAGGGCTGGGAAGTCCTGAAGCCATAAAACTCAAGCATCCTCACCTGTGGCAGTACTCCACTCTTGGGTGATCTGGAGGCTCCTGGGAGACCTTCTGACGAGATTCCTTCATATGGTGCCACCAAACAAGGTGATGCCCCAAGGGTTGAACCAGCTTCCACCCTGCAGCCCAGGAGGAGCTGGGAGATTAAAAACAATGTGCTTCATCCCCAGCCCACCGCTTTGGCTGACCAATGCCAAGCCAACGTAACCCCTTTTCCCCAGCAGCTGACAGGGCACTGTGGGATGGGAGAGACCCTGCACCACCCGACAGCATTTTGCCCACCCTGTCCTCCACGGAATGCAGCCGCACACCACGGCTGCTCTCCACAGAGCGGCCACCGGCTCTGCACTGGGGCAGCTGGCAGCAGTGTTGCATTTCACACTTTCCCCACATCCTGCAGCCGGATGGTTCTGCAAATGTCCCAAAGCTGTTGCCCCCTCCTCTTCCTCTCAAGCAGCATCATGGCCCCTCCCAGTAAAGACTGGATGTATGCTTTGAGATTTTTTATTTATTTTTTAATATCAGCATGGTAAAGGCAATAGGGATTGAGCTGCCAGGAGCTGCTGGTCTGATCAACTCTTCATGAAGCTCCAGTGCAGCCTGATGGCACAGGTGCATTAAATTGAAGGAGACTGACCCACTTGGAGCGGGGTCCACACATACAACTGCAATTCCTACAGCTGCAGGAGAGGACCAGGAGTCCCCATACAGTTTCATACCCAGTGAGCTTGCTCCAAACCATCTTTTTCCCCTAACAACTCTCTAATTGTCAAGCACAATCCAAGAGAAAAGTTGCAATGAGAGGCCAGCCTCCCAGTCACCCCTGGACAGCTGCACCCAGCACAGGAGCCCACAGGAAAAGAGAAACTGCAAGAGAAAACAGCAACCCCATCACTGCACCTTGGCGTGCCCCTTGTTTTCCTGCAGGAAATGTGATTTCTTCCGGAGTGGAAGCACCAAGAGAAAGGTCACTCATGGTTCACACACCAGCCTCGGACCACAGCCTTGGCTGAGTCGGGGCAAAGCAAAACAGAAGTGTTTCTCCATGGGCTTCCTCTACTCCCACTGCGATGGAGAACTAGAGAGAATTAAACAAGTCATTGTGCAAGGGAGAATGGTGCAAAGCATCCCCAGAAAGCCTCCAGCTCCTGCAGAGGGAAAAGGGACAGTGAGAAGAACCAGCCGCTCTGGGAAACGAGCCTGGGAAGGCTTAGATAAATACCTACAGAAACATCACCATCTCCAGGATCATGGGAAACCACAAACAGCATTACAAAAAATATTAGGTAGGCCTGAGTGACCAACTCTGTCGCAGCAGCATCTCAACTGTCAGACCTCATCAGAAAGGGAGGAGCGGACGTAGGGTGAAGACCAGGCTCTCCCTCCAGCCATTCGTTCCCAGGCACTGTGGTCAGCAGTAACTCCAAAAATTAAAGAAAAACCCAAATTTTATCTTTAAAACCCACATCAAATTCTCATTTGCTACTTGGCTGAAGCATGCACAGGTAGCACAAACATATCAAGAAGACACAAGAAAATAAGTTATTTAATTTAATCACCTGCTCTGGATAAAACAAGGGAAGCTGAAGGTCCACTATATCTCAGAAGCTGCCGGTAGCAGTAGTTGCCTCTAACTTAAGAGCTACGAACATAAAAAAGAAAACAGATCATTCATTACATGGCCAAAGGGGAAAAGCTAAACTGACCAGCTGGACAGCTTAACTTCAAACTACAGCTCTGGAAGTTCTCCTGGCTGAATTCCTTGATGGGAATCCACCCAGTGTATCCCCAGGGAACAACAAAGGATGTGCCCCGTCCCAGGATGGCGTGCATGCATCGACGTACATGAGCATCTCTACAGCCCCAGCGCTGCAGCTGAGCTGGAGCTCTGAAAGAAGCACAGCTTCCCTCCAGTGTATTTCTTGCAGTGGAAACAAAGAGACAAAAATCAGCAATTTATAATCAGCTTCAAAATCTTCCCGCCCACCCTGCTGTAGCCAAACAACCTGCTTGTTTGTTTACCTAACCACGCTTGGTCTTTCTTCCAAGGAAACGTGTGCTGGCACTGACATTTGTCACTAAACTAAAGCTTCAGGCTCTGGTTTCCCAGCGGCTTGTGAACCCCTGTAGCCAGAGCATCCTTGTCCAGTCTGACTCCACCGCCCCGCTGATGCTCCCTTTCCAGCAGCAGCCCACGCTCCTGTCTCGTTCCCACTCTAGGACCCTTTTATCCACAACAAAGCTCACTTTTGCTCCCTCATTTTCAGCCATCAGGAGTCTCCCAGCTCTTGCCAGGTTTTCTGATGGAAAGAGGGAATTAATTCTGGGCTGTTCTGAGCAGATTGCTTGCTTGCCTTTGCATTGACGTACTGGTGGCTGACACCTGCAGACGTCGGGGCTGCAGGAGCTCAGGGAGGGGAAAGGAAATAACCCCACCAGACTGGCAATGTGCAACGAGCCTGGAGGGACCCTGGTGAGCTTCCAGTATGAACAATTTGGAAAATGATGCCTTTGGGCTTGAAGGGCATTTGACCAAGGACCTAGACACCAACCAGGAGCCCCACAGCAGCAATTTTCATAGACGAGTCCCACTTTGACCCTTCAGTCTCCAAAACGTGCAAGTATCCTCTACTGGGCTCAGAAGACAGACAGAAATAGGTCTTAGTAGAAAGCAAAATCACGTTTCTGAGAGTGCAGGGCTGTGTGGAAGGGGAAGAGGGGAGCTGGTCACTGGCTCGGACACAGCCACTTCCCAGACCCACATGTTGGGGGGGCTGAGGCTGCACCCCGGTTCCCCACCTGCAAGTGGGTCCAGGCCAGGCAGCTCTGTCCCTGCAGTTGCCACTCTTCCTTCTCCCACATCTGACAGCATGCGAGATGTAAATGAGGAGGAAGCGGGCCACAGAAGGGAGAGCCACAGAAGTGATCTCATTTCCCCCTCCGCTTACCCACACACGCGGCCAAGCCCAACCTGCGGCCAGGCTCCTGCGCCTCTCGTAGCTTTCAGCCACCCGCCTTTCCTAGGCCGGGGGTTTGAGGTCTGCACAAGGAATCCACCACCACACCGAAGCAAACCTCCTCCTCCGAGAGCTGCAGAGCATCCAGGTCACAAGGTTTTCAGAGCAGAGCATACAGCAGGACGCATCAGATGTTGAAGTAGCAGAGCATTGCACTTCTGTAGCAGCTGGAAGCCAAGTGCATCCGCTGCCTTACGAGTCATGATCCTAGACAGACACTACTAGAAGTTCAGATGCTCTAGACCACTGCTTGCAATGCATCTGCAAGAGAAGCAAGTGCCTGGAGCCAGAGAAGACAACTGATCTTTCCTCCTAGATCTCCTCAAGAGCTGGAAAGCCCCACAACAAAGTTGCTTACATCTACAGTTTGGTCTTTGGTTGCACCTAGATCTGAAAACGTCACCCAAGTTTTTCTCACAGGGTTGCCATATGTGGATAAATGATCTCAGTTTTGTACTGTACAATAAAATAAACCATTAAAAGCAATAAAAACCCCTGACCCATCTACTCCAGCACATTCACTGGAGTTTTTAGCCTAAAACTGTCAGGACTGGAGGCTCTAAGTTACCAGAACAAGAAGGAATTGATAAGTCACTGCTGTGACAACATTCAGCAATGCAAATTGTGGCAAGAAAAACTACTCCCATCTGTAGTCACACATACTCCCTCCCTTCCTGCTGCCACCCTGCTTATGAGAAGTGAGTAATTGTGTCATTAGTGCAAAGGGAAGTGAAACTATCTCAGCTCCTTACAGAGTTAAGCCTATCCCACCCAGCTTTCCCCTCCGGCCAGGAGAGCTGACATCCCTGCTACATGGTGTTATCTCCCAAACAACTCTTCTCAATGGGGATTTCAATAAGGGCTGGAAGCAAGCTGGAGCATTCACACTCCCAAGTCTTCCTTTCCCAGCTCTTCAGCCTTGGGGCTCAGCATCCCTCCTTTCTAGCATGATAATTGCAGGACAAGTGACAAAAAAACCAGGCTGCAGGGTGTCAGGATTGGCATGCCCTCTTGCACTTAGAGCATATTCCTTGGTCTCTCATCAGAAAACAGAAGAAACTGCCAGGATATAAGTTTCTGTGTGTTTTTTTTAAACAAACTCTAACACAAAGGTGACACCATTGTTTTATCTGAAACCTCACCCCCCAGCTGTATCTGGGGGACTCAAAGCAGGCTTTCACCTTTCAATTTGAGACCTGAATTAACACAGGAATGCAAGAGGAGGAAAAGTTCAAACAAATGCATTGATTAATAAAGTAGATCTTCCCTTCTTGTACTCCATTTTCCTTCCAAGAATTGCTGCTAATGATCTGCCAGTAAGGACAAGCCACATCCCAGAGATGCACAGCATGGTGGGATGAGACCACAAGGCCACAGGTTGACCAACTTATTTCCATACTGCACACTCTCCAGAGTCCCACTAATGTTTGTTCCAACTCTGCTCCCATTCTGCACGCGTCAATTATTTTTCCAGGAATAAGACAAAATCATACACTAAAACTGAGATTAAAATCTCTTGGCCATTTACAAAGCACCAGACCCTACCCTCGAGCTCTGCTCTTGCGCAAGACCTTGCAGAAGGGCTCAGGTGCCCAATGTCAGATGGGATCCGGCATGAGAAAAGCGTTCTGTCACCTGAGGCACAAAACAAAAACAACCAAAAAAAGCCAACAAAAAAACCCATAAGTTGACTTGGAAGCAGCAGACAGAGGCTGAAATGCTCTAACTGCTGCAGTATTCAGTGTATCGTACAAAAAGTGTTTTGGCAACATCTGTTTCTTTATTGGCAGGTTTGTCCAGCACTTTATTATTAAGTCACATATTGAAGCTGGTGGAGTGTACTCTCTTAAATTACTACTTAAAAGCAATTGGATATGGCTTCTCCTAAATGTAGGATGCTAAAGAAACAAAAGAACTTCATAACCTTGTTTTAATAACTCACTTGAAGGCTCTCAGTCTCCAATCACTGAAGTCTTTCTTGCAGCTGAAGCTGCAACCTGCGGTTTGTTACCTGTAACCAGGTACCGTGGGGGTTCTGTGGCTGGAGTACAGCCCATATCCCACTTGATCTCAGATTTAACACATTATTGAGCTACAGAGTCTAGGGAGAGCTCATACACACAGCACACGCTCACCTGCTTGGGCTGAAAACAGGTCTGTGCTTCCTGCCTTGATTTTCAACTCACCTGCTGCAAACTGAAGCTGACGGACCGCTTTAATCAAGGGCATCAGCAATGAAGGACGCCAGTACGCCTCGCTGCAGGTATGTAAGTGAGCTTGAACATTTGCAAGAGAATTGCATTTTGTAACTGTAGGATACACACTGTTTTAAAACAGCTGTTTTCACATCTGTCCCTGGCTTTGGAGCGTGCCTGTAAAGATGCAGAGACCGCCCTGTGCAAATGAGAGCAGGTTTATGATCTGAAATCAGAAGTTCAAGAAAGGACAAAAAAAAAAAAGGGGGGGGAAAAAAGGAAAAATCACTTTGCAAAACATACAAACCACTGCAGATATATAAAGGTGACGCATCCCAGGGTGGTCACTCGTTTACAGGCAGGGTAACACTCCTGCTGTTTCTGGATAAAATTACCAAAGGTTTAAGCTGCAGAAACTGGGAGCTCACAAGAAGATCAGACACTACATAAAAGACAAGAACAGTCAAGGTTATACCTTCACATGTTTCCCCATTCAAACACTGCCTGCAGGTAAATATATAGCTTTTATCCTGAGTAGAACAATGTGGATTAAAAAGACGAAATAAATCAAGCAAACACGAAACAACTCAGCTAGCTCACAACAAACCTGCAAGTGCAGGTATGGAAGGAAAAAGACACCCTTCTTTGCTGAGCTTGTAAAATTGCAGAAGAATAAATGACACTTGCAATATACAACAAGTTTTATTTTAAAATCCCTGTTCAATGATTGGGGGGGGGGGGGGGGGGTCAACTGCAATGGAAATATTTTTTTTAAATAATCTTTTGATGATATCACAATTTCCTGGTCATAAATGCCTGAGAGGAAGACAAGCAAGTCTGGTAAAAATTAGATCTTGAATGGCAACAGTGACATTTTGTTTCAGCCTCTCAAATCCTTTTCTGTCTTTTAAGACAATCTCAGAGTCGCAGTTAGGTGTGCTCTCACTGAAAATAATTTTCTGAACTGCAAAGATTTGCTCAGCCTAATTTCAGAATCAAGGATTCAAATGAAGAAGTATATTTCAAAAATTCTATTTCCATTCTCCACTTCTCTATATTCATCTGTTTTGTTGAGGATTTTTGGTTAGTTATGTTTTTTTTAAGAGGCCAGGAAGCAAATGCTGAGGGAGAAGGTTCCACATTAAACGTTTGTTTTGCACAACACTTACAAAACGCTCCCACAGCACTGTGGGAGCCCTCTTGTGGGGAGGTGTGAGAATTCATTCGGAAGTCACACAGCCTGTACAGCATCATACAGTGATGAAAAACATACATGAGAAGTGCTGCCTATAGTATAAATTAGCAGGTTCAGCAACACTGCAGGGAAAGCTTTCTATATTCATTTACCACTTAATTTCCTTTCAACTGAATTATACCTTAGTGCGAGGTGGACTGCTATCACTTACAGAAATCAAACACATCACACCCCTAACCTTTTAAAAACCTGTTTTGTAAATGTAGACAGGATCCTAGGGCAGATTTCAATAATCCCGTTTTCTGCTATGGATTTCACCAAATTATCCGTATTGTGCAAGAACTGGAGCGGTTCTGGAGAACGGCAGCACATACAGCACTTTCAGTTGTGTTCCTGCCAGCGTCCAGAGCTATTTATAACGTGTAAAGATTTAGCTAGAACTGAAATATCAGTATTGAAATACACCCAGGAATACATTCAGGAATCACTGAGGGCTGGTTACCTCTCCAGTACTTAGAGAAAATAAGTTTTGTATGATCAAACTATTACTAGGCTGAGCGTTATTTTAATTCATCACTGCTGTCATTATCCCAGAGAAAATGGAAGAGGAAAAAAACAGAGGCAGCCATCTGGAAGACACACCCGTGTATTAAGGAAATTTAAAAATGTAGATCATCAGTAAGTGGAGAGAAAAGCTAATATGTTCCAGCTTACTACCAGATTCAGAGGTAGGCAGAGAAGAATCCAGCCACACGCGAGGCAGCAGAAGTTCAGCCTACAGGATCAAGGCCATCTGCTCCTGGATAGTTTTGTCACCTGAAACACGGCCAGAAGTAGCAAAACCAAATGGTGTTTGCTAGTAGAAGGCGCACACAGGACTCCCAAAAATGCACACTCGCCCCTGCACTTTTAAGTGGGGGGAAAAAAGCATTTTCAAGAAAATATCCCTACTAGAGTTTGCAATGCCATCCAGCAACCTCTGTCCTCTTACGGAAAAAGAAGTCACACAACGGACTTCAGGCCAACACAACAAGCCACCACCAAAGCTACAGACTCTGCCCCAAAACAAAAGGCCATATCGAGCTCTTCACTTCCTCAGACACAGAAGTGTGACCAGATCAGATGACCAACTGCTAAGCTCCCAACAGGTTTCACAGCACACTTACAAAACTGAGAATTTTGTGTGGTTTTAACGGACAAAAATGCTCACTTAACAAAAAATTCTGGATGTCCTGCAGGATTCTGAAGCCAAGGCTTGTGAATCTGACTGTTTTCTGTTATGGGAGCTATGCACAGTGAATGTTCCTCCTGACCAAAGCAGTTAAATCACTGGTCGGGATAGAGAAAACAGCTGTTTAGCCCACTTTGAAGTACCTCAGGCTAGAAAAAGTGATTCTACATTTTTGGTGAGCCAGCATCAAACCCCTCCGCTTCTGAAGCGGCTCACAGAGGTGTTAGCCAAAAATTCACTGATTAAAAGCAAATCCTTGATGCAGAGAGTTTGGAAAATACCTGGGAGCTCACAACCATAACAGAGCCTCCTACTTCTTCCCAAAAGCACCATGAAATATTGAGCTCCCATACAGAAAGCTAAAGAAACAGAGAGACACCAAGAAGCTGACCTGGGAAGGAGGCATCTCGGTACAGCAGCAGGGCAGGACAGCTGCAGCAGAGAGCACGACACCTCAGTTTGAATCAAGAGACCTCCAGCGGTCAGGAAAGCCTTTTCCCACATTGTCACACGTGAGCATCCCCATGCCAGAGGATGCAATTTCCCGAGCACGGCTATCAGACCACTGAGTTTTCAAGTCCTTGTTAACCACTCATCAGATTCTTTCTTTTCAAGCAGTCACACGGCAAATCACACAGCCCCAACACCTCCATCTTCTTCACGCACCAAACTGATACTCCATCTTTCCTATCACCACACCACGGATGCCATTACAACAATCCACACCAATATATCCTTCTGAATTATAGCAGAGTTTATTTTAATATTTTGTACAGCCAGCGTTGGTCTCCAGGAATAAGTTATAATCTTACATAAATGAGTCCCCCCAAACCCACCCTTAAGGAATGTTCAACTTTCAGCATTTCTAATTTAGAAGGAAATTATTTATGGGGTAAGATGCAGTCAGAATAATGGAAATCAATCTTAATTGGTGCATAAAACTCCTCAGAATTCTCAGGGTTTACTTGCATCTAATTGGATTCATGAACAAGCACAGAGGCCGAACCTTTCAGGACTGCACTGAGAATACATTCACCTCAGGGACAATTTTATTTTCTGAAACTGGACAGACTTTTGTTTCCTTTTTTGTCCCACAGTTCTGCTATGCAGATACATACTTTACAGTCTAGTACAATCAATGCTTGTAATGGATTTTTCCAAAAGATACTCCTATGCCTGTCCCACTTCATTTATTCATTTTTTCTCAGCATCACTTAAAACATCTTAATTTCTCACTGTGTAGATTGTTTCTTTAACTCAGCCAAGAGGAACATACCTCAATATTGCCTTTAAGCAATAAACAACACACAAAGCAAATAAATACTTTAAAAACCTTTTATATGGTAATGATGTACATACTATGTTCCAGTGCAGAACTTGGTTATCTACTAGGTAAAAAGCACTCCAGGGATAGCTCTTCAGCAGCAGACTAGGAGCCTCACTCACCTGCTTGCACCACTCCCCCCACATTACTCAAGTTAATGGAGTGGGGGGACAGGAACGAGCAACAGCCAGAGAAGAATTCCCCTCTCTTGTGTGCTCAGAGAATTGCCAGTGTCTGATATTAAGCAATTCACATTCTCTGGCATAAATAAAGCAAAAAGAGGTTGTATAAACATTTCCTTCTCCCTCTCTGAAAAGCATGCCTCACTCTGAAATAGTTCAGACAGCTCTGGGAAACACCAATCAACAAAAAATGAGAGTCAGGGCTTACAGATTTTAATGCCCTTCTGGAGCTCCCTACAGACTTTTCAACCTCAGAGGAAAGCAATTTCACCATGAAGTGTCTCCTTACAACACCCCTCAGCTTCACAGCTGCCCCACCCTGCGTATGCCAGCACGCTGACACACTGTGGGGGGTGGGGGGGTGAGGGGGGGTGGGGGGGGTAGGGGGTGGGGGTGTTTGTACAGGGGTTTTAGAAAACCAGTGCAAGCAAAAAGCCTGAACGCTGAACCTGATCCAGAGTTCCCATCAAAGGGCTGGTGAGAGTTTTGCTCACCCTGACTGAAAACGGGCAGGCAAATACTTGGGCACTGCGGGATTTTATTCAATTAAAGAAAGGTTCAGCCAAGTCATAAAGCCTTATAAAGCCATTTAAGCTGAAAACAAGCTCTGGATTCAGAAACTGAATGCTCCTTCCTCATTATTTCGAAACATTTTGCAACAGTGAGTAGAAAGTGTAAGAATGCTTTAAAAGTTTGTATTTTTGATGTCAAAACAAAGACAAGCTCACTGCTGTTATGCCTTCCTTTCCTAAAACAGACTGCAAATTTCGGCTAAAGGAAACTCATGGTGAAAACGTTTTGCATTTCCTACAGTGAACAAAACTGTTGCTTAAGCTATCGAAACTTTCACAGAAAATGACCCAATGTAGCACCATACTCCACAAGAGCATCCCAAAATGATTTACGATACAACAGAAGAAGTACACTTACATGAATGTTATATACCTGTCCGAGGTATATTTTCTGATGCCACATAGTGGGCTTTTTTTCCCCCTTTGAGAAATTATGTCCCAGTTAGAATAAAGCAAACCCATTCTCTTAGCTGTTCTTTTCAATGTGCTCTATGTACACAACCCTTAAAATACACTTAAAAATAGCTGCACACATTTTGTATCATTAATACTAGAGAAGGACAGTCCAGACAGACCATGCTTCTCAGTATGTTAAAAACTGTAACTAAAACCCAACCAGACTTGCTCTCCTCTGGTACCCATGTTGGCCCAAAGGAGGGAAGGGAAGGAACAAGCAGTTTTAAAATGGGAGTCCTTCACAGAACACGCTACTTACAAATCTCAGGTTAATTTCCTCAAAGAGTTTTGTATCAAATCCTTTCTTAAATATTTGAGGTCACACACTGCCATCTTAGCAATGAAATCTGTTGCAACATGCATGTGTCAGCTTCCCACTCAACGAACTGCAACCCTGAGGATTTTTCTGGACTGGTAGAAAGAGGAAATGTAAGACAATTCCTGAAGTATGGCTGGTCCTCCATTTCAAAATTCCACATGATTCCCTCGATGGTTCTTGGACACACACACACACTTTTTTGTTTTTCCTCTAATACACGTTTCCTTCTAACCAACATGCAGATTTCTCCTCCCAATCATCCACATCTCAATGTCTCAACAAAACAATCCACGTCATCCATCCAGTGGTTTTCCCAGGTAGACCAAAGTCACTTCTGTGTTACCATACACAGCAGACACTGCTGGATACAGGCAAACTTTTGGCAGTCCTCTGAAGGCAACTCCCAAGAACTCATAGCCCCTCTCAAACGCTAATGTTTTGTCTTCCATGTCCAGGATAACGCGAATCCTTTCACCTATCTGGAAATAGAGACAGGAGGGGGAATAAAACAAACAAACAAAAAAGAAAAACCCACACAAATAGAAAGAGTCAGCATGTTCAAATGGAGACACAAAAATAAAGCATAGCCCATGTATAACACAGTAGGCAATTTTAAAGCAAGGCTTTCCTGTTCCTTATGATTGCGTTACTTTTATGACAGGAATTCCGCAATTTCTCTCAAACGCACTAGGATCCCAAGTACCTCTGCTGCCCACTTCCAACGGGCAGCCTGCATCTCACCACCTAAACGATAATAAACATAACCCTTTTCAAATGAACCTTGCAAGAGCACACCAAATGCCATGTGCTTCAGAATACTGCAGAGTTTTGGAAACTTTGTAATGGCCTCAAAGCTACCTGAACTCTGTATTTAGCTGTTGCTATCACTGAGCAATAACTGCTCTGTGAAGAGCAATTATAAAGACATTGAACTTGTTTTAGAAAGGTAAGTGCCACATACAAAATATACCAGAATACACTACTATGCCAGTGATGTCACTGACAGAGGTATTCCCTCACCAAGGCAGGGGGAAATTCCAGTGCAAAGCTCAGGCAAAATAAGCATGAAAAACCTAATATATATATATATGTGTGTGTACACACACAAAAGTAAAGCCAACACTGAACAGAGCAAAATATTTGGACCTAGGCATGCACGGTGCTCTGTGCATGTATCTAGTACACATTATTTCAGACATAAATAGAAGTCCCAGACACCAGCAGCAACCACAGCAGGAGCCGCACAAACTTCTGATTCTTCACCAGCCAGCCCCAATGTTGGGGATTTCTTCCAGCCAACACGTTTTTCTTCTAACCAACGCTACAAATGTGTTTCCTTGAAGTAGATTTTCTAGGAGCAGATCACTGTACTAATCACAAAATACTCCAAAGTACCTATTTGAGCTCTCAACAGTTTTTACAGAGAAAGCAGTGATCGCGTTCACCATTGAGCCCCCCACATGAGATGGGGACTTCCAGCTTCAAAACCTTTCCTCACCCTGTTGCTGCAGAAAGGCCTATGCAAGGACAGCAGAAAGCGACCACAAAGGGTCAAGCCTGGAATGTGCAGACCCAGTTTGCATGCTAGGGATCATGCAAATGGGAAGAGATCTAAGTCTCTTTAATTATGCTAATTTTAGGTGTTATTCGCAAAAACAGCAGGTATAACCTTCAGACAGAGTTAAGCGCTTGGCAGTGAACTTTTACGTGCAATTTAGGAATATCAGATACAAGTTACTACACAGATATCCAACCACAACGGAAACATAAGCCAATACGCGTACAAAGCCACAGCATTATGAGATGGAAATTACAATGCATACAGCTTAAGTTGTAATGCAAGGAAATCCAGCTGTCAAAATGCAGCTGCGTGAGCAGCCAGAAGAACAAAAATACACACTTCTATAGGGACAAAAAAGTGGAATGCCACTTGCTCTTTAATAACCTGAAATTATTTGAACATCGCATCCCAGCATCCCAGCCAAGGGATGTCACCTATGGGAACACTGCCAGCAAGCAAACAAGCAGCACTCAGCACTGCTGCAGGTTTTTGCAGGAAAACTCTTACCTAAGCACTAATCTCGGCTCACGCTGCCATACTACAAAAGGGTGAAGCACCACAGACCTTCACCTTGCTGTGGGGCAAGTCGATACTTCAGAAGGCTACAATAGTCTTTTTGGCTTCTATTTCAAAAAGCAACACGGCATCTAAACAAGATGCCCATGGAACATGCTTAGCACTCGATATCTGAAATAAAAGTGGGGAAGCAACTGACGGTCAGATGCATTAAACACCACACACAGGCATAGTCTAAGGAAGCGGCAAAAGACGGGGGGAAAGGCTCACAAGGTAGAATTATTTGCCTTCTGCAGGGATGGCAAAGAGACCCTTAGGTGGGCATTTAGGACCAATTCAGCAGACAGCTAGGACATGCGAGGGAGGAGGTTCACGACAGCTAGCTGCTGTCAAACATGGTGGAGCTTCCAGCCTGTGCCAAGCCCCACTCACCTGGTATTTGGGCGCATTATTGCACTGTGGGAAACTGCCATTCACCTCCCCGTTATGCAGTAAGTTATTGTCCACCAGGTTCCAGCCCCAACTCTGGTCATCGCTCCCCAGCAGGGCCACGTAACCCTGACACTGCATGGCTGCCCGCTTTGTGGCAATGCCGATGACGGCCACGGTGCCCAGCGGGCCCTCCCACCACACCTCCCAGGCGTGGCGGCCCTCGCTGAAACCGATCTTGGTCCGTGCCCCGTCTGTGCTCTGGGCAATGGGGTTACGGTGCAGCGTGAAGCCGTTCTTCTTGATGTAGACGTTCCGTGAGCAGTCGTTGGTGCTGAAGGCATGGTGGAAGGCACGGACCTACAGGAGAAGAAGGAGGGCGCGTGTGTGGTAAAATCCTGTCATGTTTTTCAGGGACCCCCCTTGGCTTCCAATGGTGGGTGGGCCGAGCAGCTAGGGGGGTGTCCCCGAGCACCTGGGGCGTTGCTGAGAGGCTGGGGAGGGATGTCCCCGAGGGGCTGAGGGCTGTCCCCGAGTGGCTGCGGGGGGTCCCGGGCTCACCTTGCCCTTGTATGTGGGCACGTTGCAGAGGATGTCGGTGCGCAGGGCCTCCTCCGCCAGGCAGCGGGCCGCCAAGCTGCGCCACACCTCGCTGTTCTCATCACCGTGCAGGACGCGGTGCCACAGCTTACAGACCAAGGCGCAACTCTTCAGCTCCCGCAGCTCCAGGTAGGAGAAGACCAGCTCCAGCACCCGCCCCGGCAACCGCCAGCCCGGCCCTCCCGCCGCCGCCGCCGCCGCCACCCCGCCGCTGCCGCTGCTGCCTCCGGGGCCCGCCGCCATCGCCTCCCTCCCCCTACCTCGAGAGGGGACCTGGACGCGGGGGCAGCGCTGCCCCTTCCCCTCACCGGCCACAGCGGTGGCGGCGGGCCCCGGGCTGAGGACGCACCTTCGCTCCTTCCTTCCCTCCCTCCCTCGCGCCCGCCCAAGGCCCCTCACGGCGCGCCCGGCGCCGCCATCACCACAGCCGCGGGCAACGCGCCCCGCCCGCCGCGCATGCGCGGGAGCGGCCGGCGGAGCTGAGGTGAGGCGGCGCGCGCGGCGCTGAGGGGACTGACCTCACCTACCCCCCACTCCCTTCCCCCTCGGTGCCGGTATCGGTACCGGCAGGGCACGTTCCGGGACACCCGTCAAAGCTGTCTCAGGTTCCCCGAAGAGCTGGCTTCCCCGGCGCTGGGGTGCGAAACCTCTCCCTAAAAACCAAGAGTCGGGCCTACCGGTGTGAGGGGCTGCGGGGCACGAGGGGGAAAAAGTTACCTCAGATTGTGAAGGGCGGGCGGGCGGGCGAGCGAGCGGATGGCCGCCAGTTTGCGACCCGAATTGTAGGTAAGGTATCCGGCGCTTCCTGTAATTTTATTTATTCGACGAGGCTGAAATTTTTCCTGGTGGATTGAATGAATCCTAGCTCCTCTTTAGACCAGACTCAGCAAAAAATCACGTGCAAAACGTAACATGGTGGAAAAAAACACCAAAGAAAAAGAAACCCTTTATTGCCAAATAATGGCGGAAAACCACAGGTGTTCAGGCAGCACCGTGGTCGCCAAAGCAGGTGCTGGGACAGCTGTAGCTCCGTCCTACAAACCCCGTGTTGCTGTCTGTGCCGCTGCCCTGGTATTAGCTCTCCTTTTCCTCCACAGCCTGCTAAGACTCTCCAAAACTTGGTTTGCTTTTGTGTTGCTCACTCCCTCCTCCCTTTCATTTTCTGCTGATTTGTTCCCCTAAATGGACCTGTTGCACAGGCTGCTGTGGGCAGTTGTGCGGAGCAAAGGGCTAGGGGCACAGGGACCTGGATGGGCATGCTTGGAGCTGCTTTGAGGCCCAATTAAACCTGTTGTGAACCTTGTAACTACCTGCCTTAAAATAGTAATGCTTTTTTAAAAGATGCTATTGTGTAGCATTTTATACAAACATGCTTTAGTGTTTACCAGTCATGAGAAAAGTACCAGTCTGCCAGTTTCCCCTTGCTCCTTTCCTGTACATCCCATTAAGAACCATGCCCCTGTTTTGTCAGGCATGCTACGTCCTTATGCACTGCAAGGAAGTAGCAGAGGAAGCAGCTCTCACCTAGGCAGCCACAGCAGAGCAGCAGATCTACTCTGTGTCCTGCACAGGTACATGTGCCAGCACTGCTGCCATTCCACACAGTCGTAGCCAGCATTGATGCTGTTTGAGCCAAAGCTTCATTTGGGTACTGATTTGTCAAGGTGCCTGTTCTAACTGGGTGCTCAAGTTTTCATGTAGTGCGTGTTACAGTCAACACAATTATCTCATCGCTTAGATAAGCTTTCCCCTGTAATGCAACCAGCACTGGCTCAGTTCAGGGTTTTGCTTTTTTTTGTTTCAGAGGTGTCCCAGAAATATGGCAGTCAAATGGACTGGTGGACATTTGTCCTCTATATTGTGCTTGAATGTAAACTCGGAAGGGCTGGTGGCTTCAGGTGCGGAGAGAGGGGAGCTCACACTCTGGGATGGGGGAGGTGCTCCAGCAGGACAGCTCCAGCTCCCAAAGGCAGACGACGTGACCTCCGTGGTGTTCTCTCCCTGCCATCCCAGCAGGCTGTACACCTCCCATGGAGAAACTATCAGTGTGCTGGATGTTCGATCCCTCAAGGAGCCTGTTGAATGCTTCCACGTGAACGAGGAGGAGATCAACTGCCTCTCGGTGAACGAGACTGACAGTTTCTTGGCTGCGGCAGATGACTCGGGGGCAATAAAGGTTATAGACCTGGAAAACAAGAAAATCAGCCGGTCCTTGAGACACTCAAACATCTGCTCCTCTGTTGCCTTTCGACCTCAGAGGCCTCAAAGCCTTGTTTCCTGTGGACTGGACATGCAGGTGATTTGCATAACAAGTAGATGGTTATTAGAGAAGTGAAACAGTAACGACCCACCTGTGTAGCAAGGCCCCAACAGACTTTCACTGAGACTGAGGGCATACAGCCTGCAGTCACCGGAAAGCTCCCTAACTTTTCTAAAACAGTTTTGGCAGAAAAGCTAACAGTGTTGAGGCTGTTTGTGCCATTTTCTACTCAGCAGTTCCTCTCCCTATTTTTATCTTTGTTAATAGTTACATTATAGAAGTGGGTATAGGTATAGAAATGAGAAGATGGTGCAAAGCATGCTCTGGCCACATTAGCTCTCTGTGGGACCCAAAACCAGAAGTTGTCCCTAGTTATGGCTGCAGACGAAATGCATTTGATAGGAAGATGCAAGATGCTTGAAGCAGACAGTATGCTAGCAAGAATACTTTACACCAGATAGATAAATATCTATCCAGGTGGTATGTACTGCTGTCAGGACAAGTAATTTTCATAAATTTATCCTTTGTTCTGCTTAACCTCTTGAAAATGTTAAATGTGTTAAAAGTTCTTTGCCTTTTACACTTCTGTGTCCTTGTCAAGAGGAAACTTTGCCCTTTGCACGCCTCTTGTGGAAGCGGTCTAGGAGAAACCGTGCTAGGAGTTAATGGAGTCTTGAGTGACATTGCCAAAATTGGCCGCCTAGAACAGATGTTTTTCAGTAATTTCTTTCCAGTGGTTGAGATCTGACCACATTCCTGGTTTAGCCCGAGATTAAAACTATCACTTCTACAAAGGTTTCCGTGGTTCTAGCGGTATTAGGTTGAAGTTTGCTTTGACAGCGTGGAGCAGTTTCACTCTGTGTTCTTAAAACCAAAGTACATCTAACACCCGTTAGAACAAATACATTTTAGTATTTAGTATAAGTGGTGTTTTGCTATATTAAAACCATGGATCATATAAATTCAGTAAGTATATATATCCAAATAGGGGCTGATTGATAGAAGTCTGCCAAGTTTAAACTTTGTCAAATTTTCTGAATTCTTTGGGTTTTTTTCTTAGGTTGGCTAAAAGATGGATGTAGGATTTTAAATGAAGTACTGTAAGAAACTTCTTTGCAGACGTACCAAAGTGTCAGTCTGAGAGGAGTAAACGCGCAGCACCTTAAATGGCTGGCTTAACTTCAGGTCCCTGAAATGCAAATTTTTTAATCAGAATTGTAACCGTTTATATACCAGTTCTGTGCGAGTGACCTAGTTATTTTTTGGTGACTTTTTACTTTTAGTATGTTTTACTGTAGCTTGGCAAGGAGTTTTTTAGGTGAAAGTCAGTATCCCAAAACAGTAGTAATTCATTAGTGTGTTTTTGTACAACGAAAAGAGCGTTTTTGCAGATGCAGGCTGGCTTTAGGATACATCATTTCACAAGGAGACACTGAGCTGCAGTACTCTGGAATGCTGTGCTGCAGCATGTCTTTGGACAAGTTACAAGCTCTAGGAACATCAAAACATGTTCTGGGCTGGCATGCCAAACCCTCTGTGAAGCCACATCTGATGAGAACTCAATTTTATGTCGCTGGTGTTTTTTCAGGAGTGCCATGGAAGCAGGGAAAATGCCACCAGGACAGAAAATACTTACTTTGCAGAAAACTTGTTAGCACTCAATGAATACAAAGCTGATGCAGTGCTGCCTGTTGTGAATATTGGAGTATTTGCCCTAAGCGTTAAGATGCAGCCTCTCTGATTTACTCTGTTCTGCACAGTAGTTGTGGAAAGTTTTCATCAGTAGCAGCAACAGCAGTCGCTAGAACAGAAGAGTGACAGGAAAACACTTATTTTGGATGGTTTAGTGTGATTTGGATTCCAGAAACACAGAGCCAGTGTGACAACTCTTTGGTGGCCAGGACTTCTGTACTGGAGATTACTAGTGGAGGAATATATTAATATTATTATTAATATTAATAACAAATTAAAGCTTTTATTAAAAAAGCAAACAGCACACCAGTACTGCATTAGACTGGCTTGTGCTTTCATACCTGTTGGCCTTGAAAATGCTCATCATCGATTCTGATACTACAAAAGTACTCAGAGAATTATTTTTAACTGGTACAACATAAATCTGTAGTACTATGAATGTATGGGAGTATGAGAGAGACAAGATTCATTTGAAGGCACAATTATTGCTTCATGAGGGGCTCAGAGGTGGGGTGTCATTTTAAAAGCAACTCTAAAAGTACAACCTCCCCCCGTCTCAGGAAAAGTGCGCCCTACCTCAATAGGGAAACCAGATCTACTTATTGGATATTAAAAAAAATACATCTTTGTCTGTTTAAAATGGAGGTCCTGAATTACTGTTTGCCTTTTGCTGTTCCATTTTTCAAACACATTCACAGAAGTTATTTTTTTTAGGACAAGTGTGTAGCAGAGACAGAACTAAAATTCGGAATGATAATGATCTCTACTGCTAGCGTTTCCGTGTCCCTCCTTTTAAATAATTGATGTGCAGTATATCATGATTAGTACTGCTGAGATGAATGCAAAAGCATTTAGAACAGCTTTTTCATCCATTTCATGGTCTAAAGGTCTGAGTCATTGATTCAGCTGAGTAGGGCAGTCTAAGGGTTTGGAAAGCATGCCGTAAAGGTTTGCCATATTTATCAGATGAAGTTCAACCACTCCTCACAACACATCCTGCACTCATGCGTGGCCTTTGCTCTGCTAGAGCAAGAAGTGCAATTGTTTTGGGTTTTTTTTTTTCCACTGTTAGTGAAAGATGTGATTTCACATAAAATGCACAAATTATTGATTCAGACTTTTTTTCCTTCAAGGTTATGCTGTGGAACCTGCAGAAAGCTCGACCCCTGTGGACCACAAACTTGCAGGAGTGTGAAACAGAGAAAGACAGTCCACAGTCAGCTGGCCAGTTCTTTAACCCGCCACTTGCACATTCCCTGTCTGTTGCATCATGCGGCAACATCTTCAGCTGTGGAGCTCAAGACGGTAAAGTCAGAATATTCAGAGTCAGTGGTGTCAAGTTTGAGCGTGAGCTGGAGTTTCAAGGCCACAGTCTGGGAGTATCACAGGTCCTCTTCATGCCAGAAGCATACTGGTTGTTGACTGGAGGAAATGATGGGAAAGTCTTGCTCTGGGATGTCAGCAGCGATGTTGGAAAGCAGCAGAAAAGTCCGGCAAAATCTCTCCAGAAAAGGAAGGCTTCCACCAGAAGAGATGGAAAGCTCAACAAAGAGGCTTCAAATGAACATGCTGGAGTTTCACCAAAGCTAACCATTGAGCACGGAGAGAAGGTGAACTGGATCTCGTGTGCAGAGATCAAAGGCTCCAAGAGAGTATTGGTTGCTGATCAGAGTAATTCTGTGTCTGTATATCTATTGCCAGACCCTTAGACATTGAGGTGTTTAAAGAAATTTGTGGGGGAAAACCACTTCTCAGAGCATTTGAGATGAGCCTGGTTACATCCACTGACAGTGAACTGAACAGTGAAACTTGCTGCATCCTTCGGAATGGGAAGGGATTTATTTGCTGTGTACTCACGCAAGTACTCATGATGTAACTGGCCTCACCTTGTGTTTTTCAGCAGCTGTTGGGATTCACTGCAACTGTTTCTTACAGGGTTGGCAGTTTGCTTCTTGGATTCAAGCGAAACAGGTTTCAGTAGATTTAGGTAATATTAGTTCATGACTAAGCTGACATAATTCAAGTTGGAGGAAGAGATTCACGCTAATGGGGACACCCACAATGCCTAATGAGGACACTGAGCAGTCATTGCCTGAGCTCCTTGCATTTTGAACTTTCTCAGTGCTTTACTTACTCCCCCCATTAAACTGTGTCACAGTTAGCATAAACTGACCGTAGTGGAAATAGATTTGTCATTAGTTTGTCAGCAGCTGCGTATAAGACTGGAGAAGGATCGACTAATGAGTAATCAAATTACTTAAACAGTCATTGTCAGCTGGATTTTTTTCACGCTGCAGTAAGCAAAAGGGCAGGGGAAAATGGTAACATCTGGCTAATGGGTCAGCTGTCTTATGCGTTTAGTTGTTTATTCCATGGAAAAATAACTATTACACTTGCCTTAATGCTTTGTCTCTCACTGCTCCCTTGTGCTTATACTCACTCTAATATTGCCAAATTTACGTGCTGTGCAAAATGGTGTGAAGCAGGGTATTATGTACCCCTACGCAGGGGGAATACAAGGGCCAAAGGCACCCCTCCTCCTTAGCCAGATGCTTCCACTGTCTTCCCAAGGCTTTAGAAACACAATGAGCAGAACTTGGCCATTATGGCTTGCTAGAAGCATCTCTTCATTTGCAAGTTGAAGGTGGAGAGAATGTAACTAAGTGGAAATCCTGCAGCTCTTGACATATTCTATTCATGCTGGTTTTATCATGGAATGGCAAATAAAAGAAGAAAAGCTTTTTTTTCCTCAGTCTGTCCTTAATCTTTCACAAAACCAAATGCGGGGTACTGGCTGAAGACTTGCTTCACTGATGCGGGGTTTGCGCTGTCTTGGTTCACCAGCTCTGCTGTTACCAGACACATGCTATCTATCTCCTTTTTTTCTTTTGGATGGAAAAATTTCCAGCTCCTTTTTATTGCATACCCAACTCCTGAAAATCCTTAGCCAGTTGTGCTGGCTGTCCATCCTTTATGGAAGAGATGTCAACACTCTTGGTTTAGCTATCCTTCATCCTCAGAGCAGCTCTCTGCAACCAAATACAACTCATTCTCATCCAAATCTGATTTTACCATCATACCTTTTAAACAGGAAAGAAAAAAAAAAGGGGCAAAAAAGTAATCTGCTTGTACAGCCTTTAACAGTAGGAGACTTTGGCCCAGGACATGAACTGGGTGGGCATGACAGCAAAATGAAGCCAAACAACAGCAAAAAAAAGCAGAATAGTGTAAACCCCCACCCCCACCCCCCCCGTTCCTGTCACCTTTAAATTAATTCTGTGCAGGAAGGCAGGATCAGTGGGTCAGAGGAAGCAGTCCAGAGGCGTAGTTCCGTATGTGATACGTTCGCGAGCATGTGTCCGTGCATCTATGACCTATATTTGGATGTAGGGTCTATAAAAAGCCTCAGTACAAACAACCTCTGGCAGGAGTCGGATCCCCCGTCCCTGTTGTTGCTGCCTGCTTCAGGAGGGAGGATCAAGCCCACTCTGGCTTTTTTTTCTTGTCTTCGTGTTCTCCAGGATGGCTAAAGCCAGCATCTCTCTGCGCTCCCTGAACGAGGTGTTAGACAGGTCATTGAAGGGTTGTGCTAGTGCTGTGCTAAGGGACAGGGAAGGAGGAGGGGTGCAGAGCTCTGGGGCAGGGGAGGGGAGACCAGACTGTCCGTTAGCGCAACAAACCTCTGCTTCCTTGGAAACTTTCATGGGTAACAGAGAGGACGTAAATATATGTTGTGTGTACATGGGAAGGGAGCGGTTCGTGAGCAATCTTGTGTTTCTCCTTTACTTGTTGGGGAGGGAAGGAGGCCAGAGCCGCACGCTGTCTGTTTTGTGAACGTCGCTCTGGCCAGCCTGCAAAGTGCTAGTCCTGGTGGTTTGCTGCAGGGCTTGCACAACTGCCCCATCAGCAAAGGCCTGTCACTGCATGGTGTGCTGCCTGGTGATTATGGGTAACAGGAGGTTTGGGGTCGTGCTCTGCTATGGTTGTAAATGGAAGATTTGGGATGAACTGAATTTGGGAAAATGCCTCAGAGTCTGGAGGGTTCAAAGATAGGAAGTAAGTGGTTATTAACAAAGCCAATCCCTGAGAACAGACTTTTCTTGTAAGTTTAAAGACAGAAAATCCCTGTGGCTGAGGAACTGGGATATAGGTGATGCTGATTCACCTTCCATTTTCAAACCCTGTACTCAGAAGAGGAAAGCTTGACCAACAGGTTCATTGGCTTCATGTAAAATAATCTGGCCCAAGCTGTCCCTGCTGGCAGCAGTCCCTGCGTTCAGCTGCAGCGCGACAGCCCAGTCGTTGGTTGACGGTGTCTCTGACCAGCTGCGCAGCCAACAATCATGGGATCAAATGCAAGCCATAAGCATTGCTCTTCAGGAAGAAGAGCTGAAAAAGGGTCTGAAATTCTCCACAGTTAGAGAGAGGTGAGACAGTGTTCCCTCTCAGTGGACTTTCACGTGTGACTTATCTTACGCAAATGGTATCAAGCTCCAGCTGACGGGCTTGGTAAGAGACTGCTCCTCCTCATGCCAAGATACTAACGTCATTCAGCAATGGCTTTATGACTCCTGATTCACACAATGGTAAGCACAAAAATAGATACTAGAGACCTGACAGAGAGAGAAACAGAAACATGGGAACCACTCCAGAAAGAAAAAGTGAAAATTAAGTCTGTGGGAAACTGATTGAAGAAGGGTGTGTCTAACTGGTACCATGAAGTGAGTGTACAGGAAGAGCTGCGGAGAAGTGTGGGGCTCTGCGTTGGCCTGGATAATAAAACGGATGTGACAGTTCTAAAGTAATGAAAAACATATTTCTGTAAATGCTTGAACAGTGGAAATAAGGTTATGAATACAACCATGCTTTCAGAAAAGTGGGAGTGCTAGATTTCAAATCTTCCAAGTCCAGTTCTGTGTGCTAACAAGAAGAGAGGAACTTTAAAAGCTTTCTGGTAAAGACTGGGGATGTGGTTTGTGCATGCACTAGTCAGACATTAGAGGTCACCCACTCAGTGGTAACTTAACTTACATTAAAGGAAAAAGTTTTTGGAGGTTGTGATTGAAATGAAAGCAGAAGGTTTAATCCATTCTTCCTCCTTTCATTCAGAACATGGATCAAGAGACAGCAGCACTGATTCTATCAGAATTTACAAAAAGCTGTAGAAGATTAGTTATGGAGATCGGTTGTACCATGGTGGTAACCGAACGGATATTTTTAGAACCAAAATTAACAAATGCTGAAATGTTTGCTTAAAAATACACAAGACTAATTTACAGATAATTTACAGAATATACCCCATATCAAAAAACTGCTGGAAAGATAGAACTAGTAAAATTCTAAAGCACTGGACTAAAGGCTGCTGAAAAACAACTCCAGCACTGACAGTAACGTTAATGATGAGATCTTTTATACATTTTACTATTATTTTTAGAGGAGAAAGCTTTCAAGAATGAGCCATTAGGAAGCTTATTTACTCTGATAAAAAGCTGCAACCAGGGAGCAATTCACGGGCAATTATCTCCCCCAGGACAGGACTCATGATCCACCCGGCAAACCTTGAAGAACATACTCATTTTCTGACAATTCCCCCCTCTGCTCTCAAAGAGTGCTTGCACCGTGTTATTCCTAAAACTTTTACCATCAGGGTTTCTGCACTGCCACATTGTATTATCCTATTTCACTGGTGTTCTTTGCTTGTGCAGCTATAGACATGAAGCGGATCTGAAACATTCACAGCAAATATCGACCCACCTCAGCGCAGCTTACACATATGCTCTCTTTGTGTTGACAGACTTGATCCCATTAAGACATATCAAGTCTTCCAATTCTTCAGAACTATCTGCATTTCTACATCAGGCAAGCTCAATTTTCCAATTAAAGTTCTATTTTAGTCCTAAAATTCTCATGGTGAGCATGCACACATAAATACATTCGAATGGGTGAAGCCCCCATGAAAGTCAACACAGGAATGATGTGCAACACGATGGATGATAACTAGGTGAAATCCCACATCTAGTAACAACTAGTTTCAATGCCCAGTCTCAAAATCTCTGCTGTGCCCTAGTAGGAGACAGGAGTCTCTGAGAAATAATCTTGTCGAAGCAAGAGAAGCCCTACCAAGTAAGGTCAGGGTGTGAGCAGCTTTCACAAGATCATATAGGAAGTCTCCCAGCCTCAGGAAACAACAGAAAATCGTTAAACACGGGTCTGCACAAGCTGCCAGACAAACAATGAATTAAGGTCAGGAAGACTTAGAAAAATATGCCACTGTTGATGCCTTTTTATTTCCTCCTTGTTCAGGTCCACTGCAGACAGTACCCAAAGCGGGAGAAGAGGAAGGCAGGTACAGGGGGAAGCTACTGTTGGCAAAGCACTGGCATTGTCCGTCCTCTTAAAACAACAGGCTTTAAAATACCATGGAGTAGGCGTGAAAGAAGGGAAAACTGTTGGGAAATTATTTAATCTGCTGTTTATACAATCTAAAGTTAACCTTTGTTTGTTTGGAGGGGGGTTTTGTGGGTTTTGGCTTGTTGGGTTTTTTTAATGCTATAGCTGAAAGCTACTGTGTATTTTGCCCGTATAAAAAAGTTTACCCAAAGAGAAACAAATAGGAACACACACAAAAAAAAAGGTAAAGGCCTTAATACAGTGTTTAGCACAGGAAGGTCACAACTCAAAATCCAATTCCATAAACATTAGCCTACTATAGTAATATTTGTAACAGAAGCAGCTGAGCAAACTGGGGATGAAGAAAGAAAAGCTAAAGGGGAAAAAAAAGGGTCTTGCCTGTAATAAAATTTAGCAATGGCGTGGTTTTAGTTTCACTGATACAGACTGAAGTTCTGCCAGTAAAATGTGAAAAAAAATCACAAAAGTCTGTAAGGAATAGCTGATGTTCTGTGAGTAAATCACTCGTCAAGTACATCATACCAAGATATTTGTTCAGTATTTAGGAAGGAACCCTGAATGGTTCATATTTTGAGAGCTTTGAGATCCTCAGGATTCTCAGGAGCACACCTTGATGTAAATCAGCTGAGGCAAACTTAAAGAAAATTGTCTTTATGCAAACCACCCCCCGAAGGACAGAAGCCCAGCATACCCTACTTCTCCAGTACAGAGCAGCAAATGGGTACAAAGCACAAGTATTTCCATTCCCTCATACTTTGTTCCTTAAACATAGTAAGTTCTTTTAAACCCAGCAGTTTTCTTAAGCAAAAGTGGAATGTAGTAGCTCAAACTCAAAACCTTGTCTTTAGGGTTATAATTTAAGAGTACAAAGATGCACCTTTCCTTTTGTTTTTTTGTTTGTTTTTTAAATAAGGAAAACCACAACATACTAAGTAATGAAAAAGCAGCTAATAATACCAGCCGCAAAGCAGTTTTCTTATTGCTGTTTCACTACAGTCTTCTTATCACACAGCTGTTCTGTGCAAGGAGAGTCCTGTAAGAGGGAAAACCAGAGCATGATGAGCTGATGGGAGAAGAGAAACATTGTGGGTGGCTTGTTTGTTAGTTACATTGTTTTTCATCTGAGGAAGAATAACAAGTTCTGCTCAATGTCAAATGGAAATGGTTCAGAAGATCATGATACCACAAGTAAAAGTACAAATCACCTCAAAATATATCAGAGAAAAAAAAACTGTGCCACTAACATTGATACAAATGGTTGGGACCTGCAGATGCATCTAAATCCAAGTCTTGCACCTGTGTTTAAAAGCTAAATGACCTCTGCAGCAGCGGGGGGCCAGAAAGACCTGGGCCGTGTCAAAAACAACTTAATTTCTAGTGGTATGTGTTCTCATACAGCTTGGGAGGAGCCTCAGAATGGGGTCTGGAGCTGTGCAAAGTGCAGCGTAAGCGTCACCCACTGTCACGGCAGAAAGCACCACTATTTATGCCCAAGTCCTTACGAAATGCCCTTGTTTTCCATCCCTCAGAGTAGAAACCAAGCTGCAGACCTTGGAGGCTCAGTTCATGGACCTGGACTCAAGCTTGCAGAAACTGGCGCAGAAGTTTGAGCTGCAGGCCGAGGCACTGGAGGAGATGAGCCAGGACCCCCCATGGATGTGGGTACCAGAGGAGGGGTGAGCACAAGGGAGGGATGGGTCAGGCCTCATCCTGCGCACAAGGTGACACTGGTGTGACTGCAGGTGCACTCCCAACACAGGGCCATGCAACTATATCGACACATTTACCTTTTCCAGGATTGCTATTTACTGCAGAAATGGGCAATGTGAGGAAAAAGTACAGTTCTTTTGATAGTTGTTTGTTTAAAAAACCAAACCAACCAGTCTGTGAGCTATTTATGTGGTTTATAACAGTCACGTTGCTTCCAGTATAGCAGGGACCTCAAGTCTGTTGGTATAATTCTGGCCTGCAGTAAGCAAAGGAAAAAAAAAAACCATCCCACTCATTAACACTACGATTACTTTCTCAGATAAAAATAAGGCCAGAAGATTCACATATTCAGCACCCAGGCCGGGCTTTGTTAATGCACATATCAGGCTTTCCATTTTTCACCTAAGAGCTTCTGGAACAGCTCTTGCTTTCCACACACGGGGAGAAACAAGCTCTAATCAGGCCGCCCTTCGGCAAGATCTATTTATGGCTGAAGCACTTGTTCAGGCGACAAAACTGCAGGACGGCGGGGATGTCCCCGGGGCTCGCCGCAGGCTTCAGGGGCTGGCTGAGGCGGACGAGTGCTGGGGCCCCAGCCCCAGGGCTCCTCCCTGAAGGTCTGTGTCTCCCAGCAGGCTCTGCTCGCAGGAGAAGGCGGAGGAGGAGGAGGAGCGGAAGGCCGGCCGGCGGGAGAGGCCCGTCAGCGCAGGGCGGGGCGGAGTGGAGCGGCCGGCGGGCGGGCGGGCGGCACTACGGCGACGGCCATTACGGGAGGCTGCGGCCCTGCCTGCCGCCGGGCCTGAGGAGGGCCGCTGCCGCCGCCCCAACGCGGAGCTCCAGCTTGGTGGGTGCTGACTCCTGGCTTTGACCGACCGGGGGTATGGGGGGCACGGCCGTGAGGGTGGAGCGGCGCCCCTGTGTGCTGGGCCCCGGTGGGGTGTGTGGGGGCTGCCTGCCCTCTCCTTCCCTCCCCACGGTGGCCGCGGGCTCACTAAGCGTTGTTGTTTCTGCCTGTATACAAACCGAGATTAGTCCAGAACAGGTACACGTAGACTTACGAGGTCTTTTTAACAAATCACCTGTGAAACCGGGTGTTTTATGATATCTAGCACACTTCTTTTTTTAAAAAATTAAAGGCTTAAAATTAAATGTTTTATCAGCAAAGGGAGAGCAGAAACAATAAAACCCAACTTAAAGTATATTTGTCTCCATGTCATGTTCCTGTGTGATTGAAACTACAGTATTCCTCTCAGAAGGTCCTCCTGTCTCTTGTGAAGCTGTCTGTTTTAAAGAAGCTTTTAAGAACTTTCTTCAGTTCCTGTAACTTAAAAAACTGTGTTTTTATCCTTTTTGCTGTATGTGTCTTTTATTTTCTGTTCCACAGTATTTCTGGGCCAAGTGGAAAAATGCTGTGAGGAAGGTTGATGATAGAAAGGCTGATGATCCCCCACCATTTTAAGCTGTACAAGAAGATCTGAAGTGTTGAATGCATTGGTTAGTTCTTTGCTTATGTTAACAAAAATTATTTTTACATTTTAGTCCCAGCTTAAGCAAATGAATGAATGAGGAAGAACCTCCCTCTCCTCTGATGCATAGGGATGTTGTATTTCACCTTGAGAACATGCTGGAACTGAGTCTGTACCAGAAGCAGCTTTTGAAGGATGTGTATATACTGAAAAATTGACTGAATGGAAGGTTCAGGTAACTGTGATAACACATCCATCAAACGTGAGCGTAGCTTCTTGCTAATAGAGAGTAAATGCTGGAAGAGCTCTCACCTTCTTTTCCCCCCTCTCCTTACTACCTCCTACCTATTCTCGAAGCACCTGTTAGAACTCACAGGAAACTGCAGTAGGAAAACCTGCCACAGTTTCTCCGTGACTTCTGGAAAGACCTGTGTCTTCCTCTGAAGGTCGGGAATCTGTCAGATCATGAGCAAAAGTAACCACTTAAGCAGACTTCTTATATCTGGTAATGCTTTCATAAAGTAGCTGTAAAACCGAGCATTTTCTCTTTTATATTCATTACAGGAAGTAAAACACACATTTCTTTTTGCTCTCAGGTGCTGATGTTGTACTAGTCTTGCTCCCCTGCTTTGAGCCAGCATGTCGAAGAAATCAGAGACTCAGCTTTCCTTGTCTGACTGCCTCTGCCAAATTTGCATGGAGATCTTTATAGAGCCTGTGACGCTGCCATGCAACCATACCCTCTGTAATTCTTGTTTCCAGCTGACCGTTGAAAAGGCCAGTCTTTGTTGCCCTTTTTGTCGGCGTCGAGTCTCTTCTTGGGCACGATATAATGCCCGCAGAAATACTCTTGTCAACTGGGAGCTCTGGGAAAAGATTCAGAAGAATTACCCGAAGGAGTGTGAGCGGAGGATTAATGGACAGGATTTGGAAGAGGAAAGTAAGTAAAATGTCACTTGTCCTGGGATGTCTCTGCTTTACCAAAGTAATTACTGTTGGTGGACTTTAGATGTTGTGAAATAAGAAACTGCCTAGACAGGCTGTGTTACTGCTAGAAAAGGCATTGTCGGAGCTCTCCTGTGAAAGGGGCTCGGAAGGCAAATGGCCACGTGTGCCTTTTTCGTTTGTAGTACAGAGGGTAAGTTAGATTGTCTGATCATTTCAGTAGATATTTGTTCATGCATTTTGTGCAAAGAGTTGGTGTACAGCCTCCTATCCTTGCAAAGGCAGTAATTCATTACTGGTACAACTTCAGCTGAGAAATCTGTAAGTGGAGTGTTCGCATGTGCGTGTGTTTATCACTGTCAAGTAAGTGAGCGGTTAAAAGTTTTTCAACTCTTAGATGCTGTTAATTAGTTTGGTTAGAAATTCCAGGGCTTCAGTCTGTGCAGGAGTTTCTGAGCCTAAAATTGTGGTGTCAGAGAAAAGGAAGTGAAATCTGATTAACTCTTTTTTAAGAAAGATTTTGGGTTTTCTTATGGTGTAAGCTCTGTTGGGGGAGGCTAATTGGTAGGTTGGCTCTAAGACATGTTGTTCCACTTCTAGTATTATAAAGTCTTTTTTAATCACAAAAAGCAAAAGATGTCAGCATACTTACTTGCTCTATATACTGCGCCTGGAAAACACTGACTGTTCTTGCCACCCTGTAACACAGTGCGGCTTTTTAATTTTGTTCCTTTGTAACACCAAGTGCTTTTTTTTTTTTGACAGCACTTGATTTAAGTCAAATCATTCCTGTGACAATGTATGGAAGCTATCTTTTGTTAAAATCTTTCATTGTGGATTGTCATGATCTTGCTTTGTTGCGCTCTCCTTTTTTTCCTTCCTCTTATTTAGTCTGTGTCCCTCATCCGCAACACCAGCTGAGCAAGCCTGGGGAACTGAGGCAGGAATATGAAGCAGAGATTAGCAAGGTAAGTCTAGAAAGAGTTAAAAGCATAAATTCTTTGTATCTAGTTATTTTAATTGTTCACACAAACAGCTGTAATGTTATTTAATGAAAAAGAGACATACTTAAAAAGGCATTGCTGCTGAAAGAACACACTGGTCATTCCTGAAGCATGAATTAAATTTTTATCCTTTATGGAAGAGGAGACACTTCCTTGTGTTCGACATGAGGTGACATCTCTGAAATTTTCTTGTGCTAGTTTATCTATACATCCTACCTCACCCTCTCAACTGGTCCAGTAACATAAGCTGTCTTGTTGCCCATGCAAGTAGGTGTGCTGCACAGGCTAGGAAACACGTAGGGGTGCAGATGCGGCAGAACACCTGGGCAGGTCTCTTAGTTGATACCTCATATTTCCCAAAACTCTGCAGAAGAGTTCTTTCAGGGTTAGAGCGTCACCCTTTCACTCTCTGCATGCCTGCCCAGGCACACTAAAATGGCTTTCCTAGGTCCTCAGATGCACGTAAAGTATTTTGGACCAGCAAATGTAAAAATCTGGAGTTTTGGCTTTGGTCTTGTACTTGCCTTCTTGATTTCCCTCCGTAAGTAACATACCACAATTAGATGAACTTGGGTAATGAATGTACCGCATTTTGTTTCCTATTTGCTCACTCCCTGTGTTACCTGTGTTCCTTTGAAAATCAAAGTATTTTTAAGAAATTTTAATGTTTGTTTGAGGATCTGAAGGATCCTTCTTCCTCCAATTCAGACACAGTAGTAAGAATTATAATTGGAAGTAGTGTCAGAATGCTCCTTTCCCTGACAGCCCTATTGCTGGTTGTTTCAAGAGCTGGGGGAGTATGTGAAACAGAGGAGTGTGGGATTCTCTTTAATGGTGGTTATGGGATAAGATTGGCTGGCAGCAATAGTACTGATGGTTAATGGAGATGGTGCCGGTGAAATACGTAGTGATGTCTGGTGCCAATTAGAAGTCATCAATACATGAGTAGAAACAAACTCAGACTTAGCATAGCTTGTGTGGTATTACAGCTTGGCACTCTAGCAAATTTCCAAATTCCATTACCCAGAGCTTTGTTCGTTCCTGAATTACTTTGCTGTCCTTGTGGAGTCACTGATAAGTGGTTTACCCAGAGTGGATGTCTGCCATAAAGAAGGCAGATTTAAAGTCCTTGGCCTGCTGCTTTGAGTGTTTTATGTTTCAAGAGAGTGGAGGGACTCAGAAAGCAGATGTGCTGTCTTTCAGGCGTCTTGTGCTAATATTATTGCAATAATATAATCAGGTTGAGCAAACGCTGTGATCTACCTGACCTTATAAAGAATCTTAATTCAAATTCTTCTGTGGTCCATGTATTTGGAGATCTTAGTTTTTGTTACTGACATTTTCAAAGGTGAGTAAATTAATTTTAACCTTGCATGCTAGCACAGTTAATGGCACAGTCTCACAGAAATTAAAAGGTAGGTTACTGTTATCAAACAGAAGACTATACACAGAAACAGTTTGATTCTTACATCTTTGGAGAGTTGTGTAGTTAAATGCTGGCTTTGAAGTTTGCATGGTGTCTTTGTGAATAGTCAATCATTCACATTTAAGAAGCATCAGCTGGGAGGTTCTGGTGTAAAATGTAATCCTGTAGTAGTAACCTTTAAAAAAACCTCTTTTTTAGGTAGAGGCAGAAAGGCGAGCACATGAGCAAGAGGAAAACAAGGCAAGTGAGGAATACATTCAACGGCTTCTAGCAGAAGAGGAGGAGGAACACAGATTGGCAGAAGAGAGACGGAGGGAGATGGAGGAACAGCTGAAGCAAGATGAAGAGTTGGCCTGGCAGCTGAATAACAGTCTGGTGAGTTAGGATCAAGGGAGACTGTAGAAAACGTTGATATAGTGCAAGCACCTTAGTCTTTTCGGAGCAGAAGTTAAAATTTTTAATAATTTAAAATTATTTTATTGGTAGTTGAAAAACTGTTGTCAGCCCCCAGTACTTTAGGTCCTTGAATGACCATTAACTTCTGAAAAACCAGTGGGAGGGTGAAATACCCTAAACATTTCTACCTGTGTAATATGCACCTGAAATGTGTGCTGGATGTTTTCATTGTTGAAACATTAAAACATTGGTTTTCTTCTGAATACTTCTTTTTTTCCCCATGATTTTAAAAATACTTCTTTGGAAGAAATTGATGTCTGTGGCCTGTACGGAAGGAAAGGAACGTATGATGAAAGTTTACCTTATGTTTTTGGTTTTGTTTGTTTTGGGGGTTTGGTTGTTTGTTTTTTGCTACCTGATAATAGGCCTAATGATGAAACCTGTGTACTTATTTGAGCAAAACCTCTTGTCCCTTAATGGCAGGTACGGGAAAGTGTACAGAACGCGCAATGTTTCTTATTCCATAAATACCCATCTCTTACAGTTCTATAATTCTTTGGACAAAAGTAACTAATTCTGCAGCAGAAAAAAAGTAGCGCTCTGGGTTTTCTCCAGTTTGTGTTTTGTTTTATATAATGCTGTTTTTACTTGTCATCTAAGAACAATGATTCCAAAGGACATGTGTTCAGCAGCCCTTCACCAGCAGGCAGCCTCTCATCTGAAACATCCCCAGCTACTTTGTGCAAAGTGAAGTTCAAAGCAAGCAGCTTTGGAGACATTCAGAAGTAAGTAATTCAAGTTTTTTTTCTTCAATTATTGGTCTGTTTCTTGGTATAGTGTCCCTCTGCTCTGTTCGCTTCCTTGGAATCCTGTAGTCCAACTTCCGTGGATAATCTGGAGCAAATATAAACTGTTGAATGTTAAAACATCTCCTCTTAGGATAATATGCACTTCTCTTGTTTTTCTTTGTCAGAATGAACCTGAAGATCTTGACTAATGCAAAGGACAGACAATTCAGGGGAAGAAAAAAATTTTTTAAAGTATACTTTTTTCCCCCCCCTTTTAAGGTATCTGTCTCCAAAGCTTCATCACACATTGGGATCAGCCACCTTCTCTAGAACAACAGAAGGAGGCAGGAGTGACTCCGGCCCTGCAGTAAGTAGAATAATTTTGTTATAAACCTCTGTAATTACAGGTTATTTTCCCCTTGCCTGTAGGACTGTCAATCCTATATTCCTGTTGCATATCAGTGCTGGGCAATTTATCTTGCCCTTTTTGAACTACCTTCAGTATTCATGATTCCCCAAAGTGGAAAGGGAAGAAACCATGCTTGGCAGTCCACAAATGCACACCTATGGCTTACTTCGATAGTTACCTTATGTAGCCTTACAAGTACCTTACCTAGATGTCTTCAGCAAGCTCTGGGTTGCAACCAATGCTGTATAAAACTAAAACGATGGTTCTGGAGCTCACTGGAGGAGGTTGCACTCCGACTGCCCTTACGTACGTCTGTCTGTCCCACCTTTCCTGTGAGGCTGTTAAAGATGATGAGCAGGCTAATACCTCAAACAGTTGATTTGAGTCGTTGATAAGAGGAGAATGCTGCAGTTGTGTTTTCAGTCCTTTAGCTAGGCTTCTGTAAGTTTTAAAAAATATTTTAATTATTATTAAACAATTATGTATTTTTTAAAGAGAAGAATTGAAATTAATATACCAGAGTAGTTATGAGCAGTGCAGCTATGAGAAGTGAGACTTGCATTTTATTAATACCCATTGGTTTTTGATAAATTTACTTTATTGGTGGTTTCTCCCTTTTCTTCAGGAGTCCAGCAGCAATGAAGGCAGCAGTTCTGTATGGCAAGATGAGCAAGAGGAAATGCCAACACTGTCTCCGCAACTGACCATGGATCAGGGTGCGATTAAAGATTCCAGTGCTAAGGATTCATTTTTGGAATCATGCATGAACTACTTCAGTGCCTCAGCTTCAGGGGAAACAGCTGTTGCCAAGCAGGAAAAAACACCAGGACCAAAGTGTCTAGGAGACAAAGTTCCAGATGCGCTTTGTGAAATTGCAAAAGAGGAAGTGTCTAGAACAGTTCTTTGTAGCTCCCAAGGAGGAGTTGATGGAATCGAGTCAGACAGTGTCAGTTTAATACATGTAGAAAGCATAAACCTTGAAAACTCTGCTGAAACTTGTACCTGTATTCAGTCAGCAACAAATTATGTGATGTCTGACAGCAAAAGCGTAATATATGATCTCACGGAGGTAGCTGGACACTCAGGTGAAGAGAAACCAGAGAGACTGCAGAACACTAAGGAGACTCCAAAAAGAAAGTTGCTGGAGCCACCAGCTGAAGCAGTGATTGACTTTTGCGTGCTTGATAAGAAGAGAAGAACTTTTTCGGAAAGTTTAGAGGACCAAGGGGAGCAGTTAAATGATTTTAACTTGCAATTGCAGAAGGCCGTTGAGCAGGATTTCTATGAAAGGCGTATGCAAGAGGAGCAGGACAGGCTTCTGGCTCTGCAGCTGCAAAAGCAGATCAACAAGGAGGAAAGGACACTTAATCGACAAAAGGGCTCTCCAGATGAGTATCTTCTTCGTGCCAAGCCACCTCAGTCTGTGAAAGACTCTTCTGGTAGAAAGGGAAGTTCTAAGATGGCAAAAGACTCAAAGGTGCCAAAAAAACAGGCTGAAACAAATCACCGCAAGAGTCGGAAAGGTTCTTGCAATGAAAATTGGCAGTCCCCTACCAGAGTCCGAATGAAATCGCCCGGCATCAAGGGAGGAAAAGTGTTGAATTGCGTGGTTAATACCAGTGACACAAATGATGTTTATTCACTATCTAAAAATAAGCAAAAGACGATCCTTCAGATGTTTAAAAGCTCTGTCATGGAGTAGATTAACAGAACCACAGACACATGGTGGAATGAGAATTAAAACCATGGTAATGCTTTGTCCTGTGTTAAGCAAAGCTTCCTGTAACAACTTTAAAACTGTTTGGGTTTGAGGGGGATTGCTTTGAGTCGCAAAGTTGTGTATTGTTAGAAGTTTTAATAATGGATGCCCCCAGACTTCAAAAAATGTTACTGATCTTTCTTGACTACAGCTTATTTTCTACCACTTGAATTTACATAATCTTGAATGTGAATACTGCTAGTGTTTAAAGCCAAAAACAACTGATGGCCTTATCTTAGAATGAGAATTCAGGGCCCTTTTTGGAAAGGATGCACATTCCACAGAGGAAACAAGTGAAAAAATGGGTCTGTATTTCCAGTTGTCTGCCAGCTGCAACGTTGATGCTTTACTTGACACAACCAGTGCTCTGTTAGCCTAAAGTCCAGTAAAGTGCTTTAGTTTATTTGTTGAATTGCTTTGTTTGCATGACAGTTAACAACAGTATAACCAGACAGCCAGTCTTGCAGACACACTCTTTCCCTCTCATATACTGACTCCTTTCTTAGACACAGAGGGAAAAAACAGGTCATTCTCCCACTGCCAGAGCCAAGGATCTTTCACAGATGCCAATAGTATAAGTGGTGGTGGGCTTGTATATGCTTCTGTTCAAAGGTCACTTCTGCGATCTGACTCTCACTGTTAGGAAAAAGATACTTTTGTTGTCTTACTGCTAGCGTTCCGCAGCTTTTCTTGTATGATAGTATTACCTGTATTTAGTGCTATTTAATTTTCATACTCAAACTGGTTTGAGTCTGATCAAAACCACATAATATTAGAAAAATAGTTCAGAAGACAGTTATGTTGCAGAAAGTTAAACCAAAAAGGGGGAAAAGCGACTGAAAACTGGCGTTGTCAGTAATGACATAACCATAATTAAAGATTCACATAACAGCCATGCCTGGCGGTAACCATTCCCGCTCCCATTTTTAGAGGGACTAACAAATATTGTCTTCCAGTTGGGTTTAAAACTAGCATCATTCAAAAGAATTACAATTTAGGTATATGGGAAGGCTGAGGCCTGTAGGAAGTTGAGGCTGGTGAAGAGTTGATTAGTTGCTAGCTGGTTTCATAATAGCAATAGATAAAGCAATCTTTTGGCTTTTCTCTTCTTGTAACGAGATACTTTTCTGCTGTACATGTTTGAAAGGGAACAAAGCAGCAATCTGTTGCTGAAGTGCGTGTGCTAATCACCAAAGCTTGCAAATTATTTAAATGAGTACTTTTGAACCTCACTGATGATTTATAGTCTTTAACTTGGTTCTGAGAAATTTATAACAAAATACTTCAAAGTGGTATCTTCTGATGTTTGAAGTTAAAAAAAATCAGTTTGAATTTTATTGAAAACATGAACAGCACACCAAGCCAAAAATGGGAATTGGTTTTTTTGCTTTACCTGCGTGTTTCTATTAAGGTGGGCTTCTCATAAATAAATGATCTATTCTAAGACTTCTTGAGAAAGTTGCAACAGGTGACCAGTTGCAAATCATTCTGTTCCTCTTGCTGCTCACCCATTTTGCTGGAAGCTGTCCTTCAATATAGATCTGTTTCTGTTTAATCCTTACCATTGTCTGGGTTATTTTCTGTCTTACCCAGGCAGTTTAGTATAATCCTTAATTAATTAATTAAGGCAGAGGTATTGACTGTTTTCATGATCATGACACTTGGCCATTCCAGTCATGATAAGCATGTAGGAAATAAACTCTCCATTTTCAAAACAGATGAGAGAAAGAGTGGGGTTTTTGTTGGGTTTTTTTTTGTTTTTAAGTCTATTTAGCATCATTTTACAATGGATTTCTTAAGTCTGATGTTTATTTTTAACTTGCTTGAAAGATGGGTCTTGCTTTGGCATGGAGCTCCTCCTTCCAAAATCGTGTAGAGATACTTGGTGAAGTATCACATTTGATAGATGCTTGGTGAAAAAGGAAGGGAAGAATGTGTGGTCATACAGGTATATATCCAGATAAACACTAAGGAGCTACAAAAATGAAGCCATAAATTAAATATATATCCCCCAACAGCCTTAACCTTCATTAATCTACTGCTGTCATTGTTTTGGGGCTAGCTCCATCCCTGTAGCAGGCTGACACTAAGTAACATCCACTTAGTCATAAGATAAGAGGCATTTTGTTTAAAAAAACACAGTATGAGAACTCTGATTAAGCAGGATCATGCAGCCTAGCTGAGTATACCTCAGCAACATAGAATAAGCTGCTGTAACAGGTCACTGCTAATGACAGGGTTCCTATGCTTATGCCAGCTTTGGCACTTAGGGACTCTCCATGATCTAATTCCAGATGTTAAAATGGTAGGGGAAACAGAGTGGGCACAGGTCAAGGGAGAAGGAGAATTTCCCTTTCGGGCAGCAATGCACCATGTGTAACTAGCTCAGCTGCACACAAAGCCATGTCCCAGTATATGAGATTGCTGCATTTGATACCAGTTTCATTCCCTTTTCCTCCACAAGCTGTTTTGTGGATTCTTTCTTGTTCCCATTTAATGTGTTGGTTATATGGAAGAGAGACATAAGCTTTATGAAATGCACTCAACTAATCCCAGTTAGAGGTTCAAAAAGGTGAGGGGAGTTTTTTGCATCTTACTTCAGTCTCACACAGACTTAGTTCCTTGCCATCAATAGTAAAGCCTGCTGCTGTGATTCCACTGAAAATAAATACAAAAATTACAGAAATTAGCCATTTCAAAGGTCTAAATAGTACAGAAGAGTATTTTGGGGTGTGTGTGTATATATGGGAGGGTTTAAAGTATTTGGGGTTATTTGCATTTTTCCAACTTACTGGATCTTGTTCTTAGTGTAAGAATGACCTTTCACATATGAATCTTTTTTTTTAACAATGGAAAAAAGGCAAGAGCAAAAAGTCAATCATTAGCTACAACCAAACTTTACAACCTATACCAGAAGGCCATTCCAGCAGCTTCATCCAAGCCGGGGAGCTGCAAGCCCTCAGGTCCCAAAGGTGATCACATTCCTTACTGCGTGTGTGGCATAATGTTCCTTACCAGGCACCTCTTCAGCCTGTCCCTTCATATTTTTCTTGTTGGAGGGTGGAATTTGGCCACTGCTGAGTGCATTTTGGTTGCACCAGCGTGCTGTTCCCATTACTGCAATCTGGGTACTTTGAAGCAGGTAAAATCAGCTTTGACTGGTTTAATGGTGTTCGTGAAACAAGAGCCTGTACTTAGGCTGTTTGAGCTGGTGTAACAGTTCACTGCTGCTCAAAAGGGTGAGCTTGCCTTCTGCCCTCAGCTAGCTTTAGTGGATTATTTGTCCCCTTTGTGAACAAGTTCAGCTCATCCAACTGCCAGGAAAGAAAACAAGTACCAAAAAACCCAAATACTTTGACAGGCTTGGTTGCTCCCCTGAGAGCTAAAGCTGGTGTGGGGATGGGAGGTAGGGAGAGAAGCAAGAGAGGGAACAAATCCACCTGTTTTCATGGCAGCAAGTTTTTAAATTGTCTTAGACTTCTAAGGAATCCTCTCCTTTATGTGGTACTTGCTTTGGTTGACGCTTGTTAATGAGTCAACCAAACGGAGCTCAAAGGCACTCCAGCCTCCTCCAGCCACACGCAATGCTATGTTGTAAATCAACTGAAAGTAGTAAAATGTTCCTTTTCTATGGTCGCAATTTCTACAGGCAGCATAGGGATCAAAAACACCTGGCGTGCTTGTTGTTGAGGCCATTTCTCTTCTGACTTCAAAGAACTGATCACAAAATTATCCCGATGGCAAGGGCTGCCCTTTAATGAGCTCCCTTGACAGGAGCAGCTACTCCATTTCTTGTCCACCTTGGGTCCTACCTCCTCCCTTGCAGCACCCGTGCCCCTGTACAGGCTTCCACATGAGGGCAAAGGCCTGCCACACCTCCTGCTTTCACGGAGGCATCTGTGATCAGGTAAATCTGTGCAGAAGCCCTGGCCTCATGTTGCAAGCATTTTGGTATCACCGCTAAGGCCCCTCCCTGCTCCTTGAGTCCCATGATGATATCTAGAGAAATTAATTAGAGAGCTGGGCAATCACCAACTGCATGAAGTTTAACAAGGGCAAGTGCCAGATTTTACATCCAGAGCACGGCAACCCTGTATGTACGTACAGGCTGGGGAATGAGAGGCTGGAGAGCAGCTCTGCAGAGCAGGACCTGGGGGTGCTGGTTGTTGGCAAGTTGCACATAGAATCACAGAATCACAGGTTGGAAGGGACCTCAGGGATCATCTAGTCCAATCTTTCTGGGAAGAGCAAAGTCTAGACAAGGTGGCCCAGCACCCTGTCCACATGACTCGTAAAGTTGTCCAACGTGGCTGAGCCAACCACTTCCCTGGGGAGATTATTCCAATGGTTGACTGAACTCACTGTGAAAAATTTTCCTCTGGTGTCCAATTGGAATCTCCCCAAGAGCAACTTGTGCCCATTCCCCCTTGTCCTCTCCATGGGACTCTGTGTAAAAAGGGAGTCTCCATCTTCTTTGTAGCTGCCCCTTAAATACTGGTACATGGTGATGAGATCCCCTCTGAGCCTCCTTTTCTCAAGGCTGAACAAACCCAGTTCTCCCAGCCTATCCTCATATGGCAGCTTCCCAGTCCTTTGATCATCTTGGTGGCCCTTCTCTGGACCCCTTCCAGCCTGTCCACATCATTTTTGTATAGTGGGGACCAGAACTGTACACAGTACTCCAGGACCCCCAGGTCCCTTTCCACAGAGCTGCTCTCCAGCCAGGTGGATCCCAGAATGTGCTGCACTCCCGGATTATGTTTTCCCAGGTGCATGACCTTACACTTCTCCTTGTTGAAATTCATAAGGTTCTTGCTGGCCCACTCTTCCAGCCTATCCAGGTCTTCCTGCAAAGCAGCTCTCCCTTCTGGAGTGTCTACTTCCCCACTCAACCTGGTGTCATCAGCAAACTTCATCAGGCTACACTTGATGCCGTTATCCAGATCACTTATAAGGATATTGAATAATGTTGGGCCCAATATTGATCCCTGGGGGACTCCACTAGTGACAGGTTGCCACTTGGAAAAGGAGCTATTTACCACCACCCTTTGCGTGCAGCCTGTCAGCCAGTTCCCCACCCACTGCACAGACCACTTGTCTAGGCCATAACGCATGAGTTTCTCCAGGAGGCTGTGGGGGACTGTATCAAAGGCCTCGGAGAAGTCCAGGTAGACATTGTCCACCGCCTGCCCCATGTCAGCCAGGCAAGTCACTTTGTCATAGAAGGCCACTTTGTCAAGCATGATCTGCCTTTAGTGAAGCCACGTTGGCTTTTCCCAATCATGTGCTGCATTTGACTTGTGATGGCCCCCAGGAGGATTCATAACATAACTTTCCCAGGGATTGAAGTAAGGCTGATGGGCCTATAGTTACCTGGATCCTCCCTTGAGTCTTTCTTGTAGATAGGAGTAACATTTGCCTTCCTCCAGTCCTCTGGGACATCCCCCTTTCTCCATGGCTTCTCGAAGATTATGGAGAGTGGCCTTGCAATGACATCAGCCAGCTCTCTCAACACCCTTGGGTGGATGTCGTCAGGGCCCATTGATTTGTAAGGGTCAAGCTCCTGTAGCAATTCATAAACTAACTCTTCCTTCACTGATGGTGGGTCGGTGTTTGGATCAATCAGCAATTTTGTGCCCAAAGCCTGGGACCCAACAGTGTTGGTAAAGACAGAGGTGAAGAAGGTGTTGAGGACCTCTGCCTTTTCTGCATCGTTGGTGATTGACTCTCCTTTTCCGTTTAACAGTGGGCCTATGTTTTCCTTCTTTTTCTGCTTATGGTTGACATGTCTGAAGAAACCTTTCTTTTAAATTTTCATGTTTACAGCCAGTTTCAGTTCAAACTGGGCTTTTGCTTTTCTAACTGCATCTCTGCACACTCTGGCTATGTAGTTCTTGGCGGATAATCCTCCACTTCTCCATCTCTGGTGTGCTTCCCTTTTAGATTTGAGTAGACCCAGGAGGTCATGGTTGAGCCATGGGGGCCTCTTGCTCTGCTTACTTCCCTTTCCTTTGTAGGGGATAAATTGGCTTTGTGCTTCCAATAGAAAGTTCTTGAAGAATTCCCAGCACTCACTAGCTCCTTTGTCTTCCATGGAAGCCTCCCACGGAATCCCTCCCAACTGAGCTCTGAGTGAACTGAAGTTTGCTCTTCTAAAATCCAGAACCCTTGTCTTAGAGCTGACTTTCAGCACACTCAGCAGGATCACGAACTCCACAATATCCTGGTCACTGCAGCCAAGGCTATCACTAACTGAGATATTACAAAGCATGCTTTCTCAGTTTGTGAATAGCAAGTCCAAGCAGTGCCTCCTTCCTGGTTGGCACATCTAATATTTGTATCAGGAAACAGTCCTCTCTACATTCCAGGAACTTGGTGGATGACATGCAAGCTGCCGTATTGTTCTTCCAGCAGATATCTGAGTAGTTGAAGTCACCCATCAGGACCAGGTTCTGTTGGCCAGAAGCTTGCTTTAGTGCCCCAAATATCGCTTCGTCAGCTTCGTCGTCGTGGTTAGGAGGTCAAGAGCAAATGCCCACTGTGAGGTCCTGCTTGGAGATGACCCCTTTGACTTTAATCCAGAGACACTCAATAGAGCAGTTGCAATCACCATAGTTGACTTGAATACATTCAAGGTGTTCCTTGATGTAGAGTGCAACTCCTCCACCTCTTCTACCTTGCCTGTCCTTACGAAAGAGCCTGTAACCATCCATTTTATATATATATATATATATATATATATATATATATATATATATATATATATATATAACCCCAGTTATTTGAGTTGTCCCACCATGTTTCTGTTACTCTTATGATGTCATACCCTTCTGAGTGGGCACAGAGCTCCAGTTCCTCCTGTTTGTTACCTAGACTGTGTGTATTTGTATACATACACTTGAGGTGATTACTCTTCTGTTTCACCTCTTGGGAGACAGCTAATGAACCTTTATTACCACACTGCTTGGCCTGACTTACTCCCCCATTGGACGTGCTGGTGTGAGCATTTTTGCAGCAGATCCCACCCACCAAGTCCTTCAGTTTAATGCCCGCCTCACCAAGTTAGCCAGCCTACTCCTGAAGATTCCCTTACCCCTTTTAGACAGATGTATTCCATTCCTCCCTAGCATGTTGTCATCATTAAAGAACACCCCATTGTCATAAAAGCCAAACCCGTCACAGTGGCACCGGCCACGTAGCCAGGAGTTGATATACATTATGCACCTGTTTCTGGCTGCTCCCTTCCCTCGAACTGGCAAAATGGAAGAGAAGATCACCTGGGCACCAACGTTTTCCACTTGCTCCCCCAGGGCTCGAAAGTCTTCCTTGATTTTACCCAGGTTACGGCTCTCAGTGTCGTTCATGCCTACGTGAAATAGTAAAAGTGGATAGTAGTCTGTTTTCCTGATGAGTTGTGTCACCCTCTTGGCAATGTCTCTGACCTTGGCTCCTGGAAGGCAGCATACCTCTTGTGACTCCCTGTCAGGTTGGCAGATGGGTCCCTCAGTACCCTTCAACAGAGAGTCACCCACCACGATCACTCGTTGCTTCTTTTTATGATGTCCACTGTATGTTACTGGTACAGTTTCCCTTTACGGGGGACTTTGCAGACCTTGCTCATGGGTGCCCTCGGTCGTTAAGGCTTCATATCTGTTTCTGACTGGGATGTTGGAGGGTACAGGCTGATGTGGAATCCTGCTCCTGTGAGTCACCAGGGTCCACAGTACCTCATTCTCGGCGGTGTCTGCCACAGGAACATGACTTTGAAGCCACCTCTCTATCTCTGCCTCCGCTCCTCTAATACTGCGCAGCCTCTTAACTGTTTCCTGCAGTTCAGCCACCTGACGCAACAGGTCATCAACCTGTGCACACCTCGTGCAGGTACCTACCTTATTGTCAGGGGAGGGGTTTGGGCAATTGCCACAACCCACTGCCTGTACTGATGTGTCCTTTCTTACCAGACCTGTCTGGGTGGATGCGTCTGACATCTCAGGGGCTTTTGCTGAACAAACAGTGGTTTTAGCTATGAGGCGAGTGCCCACCATTTCGCCCGAGACCAAAGCACTTGCCTGAGCTGTAGACCTACAAGCAGGCTGTGGTGTCCCTCCTGCTTGCCCTGCCTGCTCGCCAGCATGTGCCTTGGCAGCCAAGAGAGCCAACCGCATCCAGAGGTGCATCAAGCACTGCATTGCAGCCGGTCGAGGGAGGTGATTGTCCCACCCTACTCTGCACTGGTGCAGCCTCACCTCGAGTACTGTGTGCAGTTTTGGGCGCCACAGTATAGTTAAGGGTATAATTATAGCTACTAGAGAGTGTCCAGAGGAGGGCCACGAAGTTGGTGAAGGTTTTAGAGGGTAAGCCATAGAAGGAGCAGCTAAAGTCACTTGGTTTGTTCAGCCTGGAGGAGACTGAAAGGAGATCTCATTGTGGTCCACAGCTTCCTCACAAGGGGAGGAGGAGGGGCAGGCAGTGATCTCTTCTCTCTGGTGGCCAATGACAAGACCCAAGGTGTGATAATTAATTTAGCCTTAAACGGAATTCCAATTAAAGTTTACAATTTATTGAATAGAGACAAGTAAGCAGCGCTGGATGCACGGGGGATTCTTCTGCCTAACGTGCATCCCGTCATACAAAATTACAGGGTTTATATTCAGTTACTTAATTAATAACAATTAGTAAAAACACGCCTAAGTTTACACTCATTGGTCAGTGATAAGCATCCCACTTGCCGTTGGTCATCCGTAGTTAAATTAGCCACGCTTGCCATGTAGATTAGCACGCATGCTCTTTATGGGTGTGTGGGGGGCAAGTCTTTTTGGTCCTGAATTGGGTCGGTGGTCGCAATCTCCCCCTGCCGGAATTACCTTTCCCCCAGTTTCCATGCTTCAGCGCCTTCTGAGCCAAGAAGTTCCCTGTTATCACTACTGGCTGATTTGTGGTCTTCCCTTATCTTGGCACTCTCCTTTGTAGCAAGATGTTTCCACTGTTAGGCCTTGAAGTTCTACTGAATTGTATCCTTTCAGGAGGCTTCTTGTCAATGAAGCATTCACTGCTAATGCCCTCTTGTCTGGCCTAAGCGTTATTTATTATCTTGTTAAAATTCTCAGGTGTTAGTTTCTACTCCTAACTAAAATTCTTTCTTAACAATTAACAAATCGCCAATCACTACTCCAACCATTAAGACAGTTAACAAGTCAATTGAACGGCTCTCGGTTACACAAGCACAAACAGAACGGTCAAATGTTAGAGGGTCACACTTCCCCGTGTGACTCTAGCATTGTTCCATATTGACATGAATCAGATGAACACATTTTACACAAGGGAATGGCAGGAAGATGTGCCAGGGGAGGTTTAGGTTGGGTATTCGGAAAAGGTTCTTCACCCAGAGGGTGGTGGAGCACTGGAACAGGCTCCCCAGGGAGGCAGTCACGGCACCAAGCCTGATGATACTCAAGAAGCACTTGAACAACGCCCTCAGAGACATGGTGTGAATTTTGGATCTGTCCTGTGCAGGGACAGGAGTTTGACCTCCTGTGGGTCCCTACCAACTGAGGGCATTCTATGATGCTTAATGAAAGCGGAGAATCTGACATGTAGAAAGGCTGCTGCCGGCGGGTGAGGCCGCTGGGTGGCGGGGCGGGGCGGCAAGACGGCCGTGTTGCCACGGCAACTCCCGCCTCTCCGGGCCGCTGAGGCGAGAGGGCGGGCCCGTCCGCGTTGCCGCGGCAACTCCCGCCCCGCCCGCGGCGGCCCGGCCAGGCGCCTCCCCGGCGGCGAGCAGAGGAAGGGCGCGGGCGGGCGCCGCGCCTGCGCAGAGCGGGCGGGCCGGCGGCGTGCGTGTTGTTGTGCGGCGGCGGCAAGATGGCGGCGCACGGGGGCTCTGCCGCCTCCTCGGCGCTGAAGGGGTTAATCCAGCAGTTCACCGCCATCACGGGTGAGGCACACGGAAGCCGGGGTCCGCCGAGCCGGGCCGAGGCCGCCGCCGCTGCGTGCTTAACGGGCGGCCCCCGTCCACCCCCCGCCGCCGCCTCAGGGGGGTCGGCCGCCCTGGCGGGCCGGGGGCTGGAGTAGCTGGGCCGCGGCGTGAGGCCCTGAGCGGGATGAGAAGGAGCAGCGCCGGCGGGCGGCCCCGGGCAGGCTCCCCCTTCGTCCCCCGGGAGGCCCTCTCGCCGCCTCCCTCCAGGGGAGAGGCGCTGGCGACGCCTGGGCCTGTCAGCGAGCGCGTTCCGGGGCCCTGCCCGCCGCGGCGGCGGGTGGTGCCTGAGGCCCAGGCCGGGCACCCGCGGTGCTGCCGCCCTGTACGCCGTACGGGCCCCCTCGCTCTTAGGGGCGGCTTGGAGGCGCCTCTCCCGGCTGTCCCCGGTCGGCCGGGCTTCTCGGTGGTGCCGGCGCGAGTCCGCCCTCCCGGCGGTCCGGTCCCATCCGTCCCGGGAGCCGCGTCCTGTTCTTGGAAATAAAGCTCAGGACTGGGAGGGAGACTGGAGCCCAACCCCGAGTCCGCCTTAAAAAACCGTCCAAGTATCTTAAAGTACAGTCGTCTTACTGAGAATTTAGTTTGCTAAGAAAAATAGCAAGTCGCTTTTGAAGTGAAGTTTATGGCAGGCGGTAATTCCTGCTTTAGCTTGTGAACTTTGTGTGCCTGACCCACTTTGTGTCTAATCAGCTTCACCATAGTTCCCCCTTGCTTGTGGCATGACATATCAAATACTGAAGGAGCATTGAATAAAACATCTTTAGCTTTTTAGTTGATATAAGTGAAACTGCTTTTAATTCCGCTACTTTAGCCAGCTCAATTTCGGGCGGTGTCCCTGTTCTCAGGCTTGGCTACACTCAACTCCTGAACCGGGATGTCGAGGGTGTTTAGTACGCCATGAATGTACTGGTAGGGTACACTGGGAAATTACTGATTGCTTGGCTATCCTTAAAGAAGCCTTTTAGAATAAACCTGCTTGAATAAAAAGAACCTACAGCAGATATGTTTTCATTACAGTATGTGCCCATGTGTGCCTTGTGTTTTCTTTTTCAGTAGCAGCTGAGATATTTGCTAAAAAACAAAGCAGAACAGGCAGGGTCGTGCTAGTTTGCTCTTCCTGACAGCTTTTTGTGCTTACACAGATGGTTTATGTCAAACATAAGAGCATCCATCCTATGCTTTCAAAAAGAACCTTCTGGGCTTCACCCATCTACTATTAAAGTAGAGTTTTGAAGTTTTGCTTTTCCATTTAAACAGAATTCAAGGTTATATCTACAAGCGTGTTGTTATGGAGCATCTCTTGCTGATACTGGCATGATTTGACAGGTGCTCAGAAGCGCACACCTCAGTGATTTGTATGAGCAGCTTTCAACTTTGAGTTGTAAGTGTCCAAAATCACTCCTGTCTGTGGGGAAAAGGCTGAGTGAATACTACACAGCAGTTTGATTCTAGTGTAGGTGATGGTGAGGAATGAGGAGAAATAGTCTGTGATATATTTCTCTTACTCAGATGGCAGAATTGTGTTTCTTTGGTGCCCTCATCCAGAAAAGTATAGCTAAGAGCATGTAGCTCCTGTTTGTCTTTACCAGTGAAGTGATGGGATCTCTTTGAAATTTGCTTTGAGACTTTTGAGTATTTAGTATTTTCTGTTTGCCAGTGCAAGCACTGAAAACATTCATATGATGGCATTTTCATTAGGAGTGATGAAGGATCAGTACAAGCACTTTCTGTGTTGGTATCTCTTTAAATTGCATAGGGTTGAACAGAATTTTTCTTCTAGTTCTTCTAAATGAACAACTTTGCATGACTGTAGATTGAGGTTGTAGGTTGGTGTGCATATTCCAAACTATACAGATATTATTTAATTGCTACAGTTGACATTGAAACGAGCTGAAAATGCAAAGAAGTGGTTTATTTGAAGAATATGAACTTGATGCTCTCACACCATTTTTTTGCGATGTCACTTTCTTCATCTGGATTAAGGTCTTGAAATACAGCTGACTGCCATCTGAGGACACTTGTCATGGCAGGTTTGGTTTTTGGTTGGTTTTTTTTTTTTTTCTTTTTTGAAACTAGTTCCCTCAGTCAGTTTGGCTTTCTCTGTGATTTAATGCAATGGTGCAGGTCATCTAAGACTGATTTATCTTGACAGTTTCAAAGTGCATTCTGTCTTACTAGTCTGTTCAAAGTACAGCTTCTTGAGTCTTACCCAGAAAATCTGAGAAATGTCCAAATGTGTTTTGACCAAATCGATGTTATTTTTTATTCTGATGCTGGGGAATGTGTCTTCTTCATTTTGGTGACTTGCAGTGAACCTAGTAAGAGTTACTACAGGTCCAAAAGCTACTACTGAACTGGTTCAGCTGCATTTTGCCACTCTTCCTCTCTACCAGCCTTCCCATATGGAAATAAACTTTTTGGCAGTCCACCACCTATAGTGGCAGATGCTGTAGTAAGTAGATGTTTAAAGAGTTGGGTGCAGGAGAGCTTCCACTGATGAGGGTGCTTCTGTTGATGGGATGCTTTATGAGAAGAAGTTGGGAGGTAAAGGCTGACCCTCTGAGGAAAGAGTTACAAGTGATGCTGAGAACTAGTGTTTTATCTTGAGCAGCAAGAATAAGACTGGATTTAGTTGCACTTAGGAAAGATTTTAAATGTTAGTCATTGTACAAATAACTGTAGACAAATACTACTTTCGCTGTCTGGCATTTTTTTTCCCCCCTCTTATGTGAACTGAGCTTCTGCTGATTTGTTTTTGCCTTTTGTGCAATCAGTAAAACAGGGATCTTTTGATCTTCTCCGCCTCTAAATATCTGTTATAAGTGGGTAAAAAAACTCTAGCAGATAATGTAGTATTCTCCCTATTAAAATGTTATGTCAGGTTTTTAACTTTTTGTGTGTGTGCCTACAAGTGTTTTGGAAAATGGCACCAGGAAAAGGCCTGAGCTCTAGAAAAAAAGAAAAACTGTGCTAAGCCCCCTCAGATGGCTTCCACTGAGTTTTCTCTTGATGGAAGGAAGGAGTCTAGCTGTCCTGTATGTGGCATTCCTTTCCACTGCGAGATATGTATGTTTGTCTCATTTCATAGTTGTACTTCAGAGATAAATGGCAACTGATGAACTGTTTGTTCTAACTATTAATGCTTGCTGGTCAGCTGTTCCTAGTGCTTCTAATCAAAATGCTTTCCAAAGAATGCTTTAATTTATCTTTGGCATTACAGGTGCCAGTGAAAGTGTGGGAAAACATATGCTTGAAGCATGCAACAATAATCTGGAGATGGCTGTCACCATGTTTCTGGATGGTGGAGTCATAGCGGAGGAGCCTAGCACCAGCTCTGCAGGGGTGTCTGCTGTTCGACCGCACAACGAGTATGTACCCGATGAACGTGTCTCTATAAGTGAGCAGTCTGTCTGAAGAAGTCAGTAGTGTAAGGCAGGACAAATAAGACAATTGTTACTTCTAACCTGCTGTCAACTCACTGTAAAGCATGCTGCTTTGATGATCTTGTCAAATTTTTGCTCCAATATTCTTCTAGGTAAATAAGTTCTTATTATGTAAGTTGATATGTAGACCAACGTAAGACAGTCTCTCTAGCACGTACTTCAGAAGTTTTCTGTAGCTTATATGTATGTTTTTTTGCAAACAGAGCTGAAGACACTAAAGTAGAGATCCAGTAGTAAGAGATTCTTACTTTTAAATTGCTCCAGCAATCTTGCTTTACATGAATTTGGCAGTTAGAAAGTAAATGTAGTGACCTTAGTGCCATCGTTAAGGGTTTTATTGTGGTGTTTTAAGCATAACCAGATTTGGCACTGGAAAGGCTAGATCATGTACACTAGTATGCAGAGGAATAAGCAACCACAAAATCCGCATCCGTGTCTTACACATCAGATGCCAATACAAGAAAGAGTTATTCCACTTGAGCATGGCAGAGTGTCTTTCAGTGCTGCCTGTTCATATGTGTGCTTGGGATAAATGAAATATCGTGAGTGGAAGCTAATTGGTATAAGTCACATTCATTAAGTGTTCTAAATTAAACCTAGCCATGCTTTTGTCTTTACAAAAGTCTTCAGGAAAAAGACAACTAAAGAAAATTCCTGCCACTCATACTTCTGAAGCATGTGTATAAATTTGAACAACTGTTTTAGTACTAACTTTTATAGTTGATATCAGGTGCCTTCCTGCTTGAACTTTTGACGGGTACTGAGGTTAAAACTCTGTATCTATAGGTGTTCTTATTTCTAGACAACTTCTGGCACATCAGTGACTTAAGATTCAAGCTTTTATTGGAATACTTTCTTTTTTATACTTGACACCCTCCAGGTGCTGGTCAGCTTAGTGTTTCCTCTAGGAAGAGAGAACAATAAATATGCAAATGCAAAATGGAGAGTAACTAGCTTCACAACAGCAATCAAAGATGTGGAGGTTAATAGCAAGGTTAGTGCATCCTGCTGACATTGAGTTACTTTTTGAAATCTGCATGGCTGAGAGCCACAAACTGCACGCTTTATGACGTCAAAGAGTCTGAAAGGAGAGGACGCTTCAGGAGTAGCTCATAGGCAGAGTATAGAAATGGATTTCCATGGGTGAGCCCATGCCCTCCTTCATGTAGATCCATGGCCCAGGTGACCACACTGAGTAAGTGATACTGTTTCCAGAGCCCTTGTGATTTCCTTTCTTTTCCTAATCATAATTTCAGATTATCTAGCAGTCTCTGCAAGTGTAACTAAGCTGTTGATATGTGAGACAGCCCAGCAGTGGAAGCAAAGAATTACTTGGGAAATGGGGGGAAATGGCTGTATTTGCCATCTTGTTTTCCATCCTTTGGGAAAGAGAGAGCTCTGAGTTTCAAGTGGAAGCAAAAAGCCTTCCAATAGAAGAAAGCTTGCAATAGGGAAGATGATCTCCCCCCCCATGTAGATAATCAGGGGAGGAGGATGGTAAGCGGATTAATTAGCAGCCTTTGCTAAGTTTTAAGAAACTTTTCCAAGTTTTAAGACAGTTACTAAAGAAGAAAAATGTTTTAATAGTAGATTGACAAACCCTGGGATCAAGTCACCCAGGGATCTGTGTGATCTTCTGTCAAGACTTAGAAAGGTCATCCATGCCAGACCTTAATGCAGAGAGTACTAAGTCCTGCTTCAGTGCCATGACTGGGAATGGATGGTCTCTTGAGGCCCCTTTTGATCCCAAATCTCTCGATTCCGTGCAATGGTACAGCAGCATCCTTAGCTGATTCAAGCTGCAGGAGCCTCTGGAGCACAGTTGGATGGGGTTTATATAGTACTTGGAATATTATAATCTCTCTCATTTTTTTTTTCTCCTTTTCTTCTTTGATAGGGATGAAGTACGAGCTCCAATTCCTCAAAAACAGGAAATTTTAGTAGAGCCTGAACCCTTGTTTGGAGGTAGGCTTGTGTTCTTACTTTGTGTTTTTTTTTGTTTTCTTTACTTTGAGATGAGCTAAGTGACAAAAGAAAAAACAGAACTTGCTGAATGTGAAGAAAGCATTGAATGTATTTTTATTCTTGTTTTTTTTCCCTGCTGCAACACTACTGTCATATAATGTGATTGCATACTGCAGTGTTATTGAAAACCTCACACATTAAAGATGCAACGTTCCCATTTCCTAACTCCAGTTTCATGAGACTTTGTGAGGCAACAGCCAATTAGCTATGATAAGTATACACCTGCATTCTGGCAGTTCAGAACCATGTAATACTGCTGTGCAAGGGTTTGAGGTGGTAGGATAAAAGCTTGAGCTTTGACTGACGAGTGAAAATGAAGAAGACAAATGCATGGCTCTCAGAGACATGATAGATCAGAAAGGGCTGAACTTCACTCATTTTTTCAATTTCTCATTTAGGAATTTAATTTGCTCTTTAAATGGCACTGTGCAGCTAGTTTTCTTGTTTGTTTTCTGAAGCTGTTTATTGCTTTTGCTTTTGAAACATTTTTTTGCTCTAAGGGAACAGGTGATGGAAAAGCTCTTTTCTTTTGGGTGCTTTTCTACAATACTGTTTAGTATTCATGTAATACACTAATGCTCTAAATCTCAAAACCTCAGTCTCAAACCTCTGCTATAGTTGTTCTTTTACAGCAGTACAGGGGTGGAACTTCTGTAGCAGGAGTGGATTAGCTAGTGCATTATCCTCTCCTTTTGTATAGTGTCCATGTCAGTATGGAGATCTAAGGCGCTCTCTTTCTACGCTTATTTCCTCTAGCCTTGTGAGGCTCCGTGCTTCTCAGGTTGACCAGGCTGTTTCTAGCTGTCTCTGTGGCTTTTGCCATGTCAAGTGAATCAAGTGTCTTCCAGTTTTTATCGAGGAATGGCATTCAAGTGCTCGTCTTCAAAGTGGCCTCATACCCATAGGAAATGGACTTTTCTAATTGCTTAGTTCCTTCCCATGCTAGAAAGGAACAACGTCAGGTTTCCCCTGGAACTGATTTTAATGTTGATCCTGTTTTTCAACATCAAAGAGGTCTTTAGCCAGGATGCACCAGCTGAGAGGTGATTCCAGAGGAAGATGTCCTGCTGAGGGCTCTCCGAAGACACTGCATCAGCTTGTTCCTCTTGCTCTCTTTGTGGCCCACCAGAGTTTTTGAGAAAGGTCTGTAGACTCCTATGGGTTCAAGAATTGAAGAAGTGCAGGAGTAAGATCTGTTGACCCTAGCGCTTGGTTCTGTTCTACCCGCCTGTCACACTATCTCAGATGTGCTGTCTCTGACTGCCTTCCTGAGGCACTCTGTGAGTCAGTGATACCCTCCTGGCACTATCTGGTCCACCAGTGCTAATATGCTCACTAATGCCACTTCTTTTAACAGCTAGCTGACAAGCTAGCTAAAAACAGAGGGATACTTCACTTGGTCTATTCAGCTCTAACCTCAAAGCAGGGGATGTGCCCATTTCTGTTTTTAACAGTGTCATCTTGAGGTGGTTGTATGAGCTTAGGGGTTTTTCCAGTTGAAGATATGACCCTGTCTATTTGTGCTGTGTCACATACGTGGATCCCGTCTTGCAGTACAAAGGATATCAGAAAAACATCTCCCGGACTGAATGTAGCCATCCATCTGCCATGGAAGATATACAGAAAATTCCTATTTGGAGTAACTGGAGCTAAGTGTGTAGGCATGGCCTAGTAACATCTGCAGTTTGAGAGTGTATGGATCCTATTTAAGGAGGGAGGAAGGCACCCAGCAGAATAACATCTATAAATATCAGCTACAACGACAGGATAGAACTCTCCCAACAAGCCAAATAACTACCTCCCTTTTAGACAGAGAGCATATAGTAATTACTTTATCCTGGCAGATTAGCTGTTTTTCTTTTTTCTGATACAATACAGGCAGACTGTTTTAGCAACCAAAAGGATAACGAGCTGGACAGAACATTTTTAATAATGTTAATAATTAATAATGTTAATAATGTAGAAAAATTTCTACATTTGATATCAAGTATCTGTACCGGTGAATTAATTTTCTCCTTATTAAATATACTATAGAATAATTTATATAATGACACTATGCATTTAAAGATAAAACCATGTCCCAGATCGTGTACTCTGATACAGGTACTTTTTGGGCATATGTTGGTGTATATATATATACACAAATATATATATGTTTATATATAGTTATACTCAGTGAAATTAACAAGACTCAAAGGTGGTATTGTCTAGGAATAAAAGGGGTTTGTTTGCTTTTGTTCACAGAAGTAACTTGTCTAACACCACACATCAGAAAAACACAAAAATAGCACACTCTAGTTCTAAACAGCTATGTCTAAAATAGATTATATAGTAAACCATATATTATACAGCATAATGTGGTATTTGATAAATATTTGCACTGTGTAGGCTGTTTATAGTATAACTTTATCTATACAGAATGAAAGCAACAAGTTAACTGTATAGAGATGAGCAGAACAACATTAAATATGACTCCAAAGCAGAGATGAAGTTAGAGTTGAAAGAATAGAGCAAGATAAAATGTTTACAGGCCATTACAGTGCCGCCAGGCTGTAGCTAAGCCAGTCAAGGGAAATACTGCTTTTGCTGAAGTGGTCCTCCAGTTGCTACTCTTAGCTGCAGTTTCAGTTGCTCTGAAGTTGGCTTTAATGGGTTGTGCTTGTGCCTAAGCGTTTGGAGGTGAAAGAGATGTTACTTACTGGAGTTAGAGAGGCATTTTTCACAAATGTGTTCCTCATTCAGGCATTCTTTCTCTTTCCATGGCATTCTGTATGGGATATACTGATTCCTTCCTTCATACTCTGTATGAGAAGAATGCAAGGAGCAAGCACTGTGTACCATTCTTCACACCCTTAGTGTAGCACACGGTGAAAGATGCTGTGTGCACTATGGGTACAAAACCAGGAAGGCCTCTCAAATCAAATTTTGGAGATACTTGTTTTGTGACCTGTGTAGAGGTCGTGCTTTCTCACTGTAAATTATTTTTCTTATTACAGGTTTCCAGTGGGTATACATTGTATTTATACTACTCTCTTTAATTTGTTTATAATAATAAACATGATAAATATATCATGTCTTGTAACAATTAGGATTTGAAAGTTCTATCTTAAAATTGTTCTGCTTTCAATTAATAGTAATGCAGATAAATAGTTGGACTAAGTGCTGGCAGGCAATTTTGTTTTGCATTCCAAGTACAGTGGTTGTGCTATACCATAAGACTTCAGTGTTACTTTTAGGTACTATTCCAGTTATCTGCCTGGGCTGCTGTCTGTCAGCTGCAGATAATCTGTTCCAAAGATCTCCTTGCACATAGTGGTACTGGAACCAATGTAAGAGTGTGGCTGTTGCCAATCCAGCCGAGGAGTTGGGACAGGATCTGGATAAGAGATTAGCAAAGAATAGAAATGCATTGTGGAAAAAACAAATGTAGTTCCTAATAAATAAAATATTCTGCTATGGGGTTTAAGCCTTTGATGAAGCTTTTCATCTGCTTGAAGGCCTTTTGTAAAAATCTTGACTGGAATTGAGACAGGTTGATGCTGTGACAGCACTTCCACTATGTAATGATGGTCCTTGGCAAGCCTGTCAGAAAAGGCTAACTTTAAACTTTTGTGTATTGTTAATACATGTTTTGTTTCTGGGGGAAGGTTTGCTGGGGGGAGGATGTGTTAGGAAATGGGTCTTACAAACTGCCTATTTCCATTGTCCTCCAGCCCTTCCTAATGACCTTACTCCCACATCATCCACACTTTGGGTTCCTATTTTGTTTTCCCACATGTGATGGGAAGTACTAATATATAATTATTTTGACAGTATATTTTTGAAATAATTCTTGACTTTTTTTTAAAGCTCCTAAAAGACGCAGGCCTGCGCGCTCAATATTTGATGGCTTTCGGGATTTTCAGACAGAAACCAGTAAGTGTCTACCGATCAGTAAGCTAGAGGTTCTATCTTTTTTTTTAATGCAAGTAGGATTGAAAAATCATTTCCATTATAGGCTATGACAGCTTTCAGTCATTGAATGGTTTTAAATTGCCTACTGTATTGCAAAAGTTTAGTTTTTTTAATAACATTATTAGGCTGTTCATTGTTGTAGTGTCAGTATTATTTGCTGATGCCTCTTCCATATTTGTGGTATAGTTAAGGTTGTTAGTTTATTGTTCTGGGATGGCTGAAGGGAGAGTACTGAGTAATGGGCATATGAAGGAGGCTGTGAGGATGCTGGTTCAAACGCTTGCCTGTGTTACATAAATAAAACCTGCAGACAGCATATTCTGTGTACTTTGATATGACAAATATCTTCTTGATAACTCTCAAAAAATACTTTTTCTGCTCTAGAGGGAATTGAAAAGGGGAGAAGAATCTAACACCCATGCAGAAATTTTCATCCACTGAATTTTTCTTGGCTAGCCAGTGGTCATGCTGGCACTTGGAATTAGATTTGAGTAGCCCTGAGACTACTTCTGCAGCTGCACACAAGGCTCTCATAAATTTACCACTGTTTACCGCTGTCTATCTGTTCATACACAGACTCTCCAAATGACAAAGCAATGGCTGTTACTTAAGCCGTTAAGTTTTATAGAATAGGATTCTTTGACAGCAGGACACCAGATATTTCACAGCTGAGTTAAAGCTGTTGTGCAATTGTTATTGCTGATGTTGCTGGAGTGTTCAAGAGGACTAACCATGGACCAGGTTCCCATGTAGTTAGGTGCTGCCAGATGCTGAACTGAAAATATTCATAACTACTTTGTTTCGTTTGGTCAGGGTTTGTCAGTAATAATGAACTCGTCAAGTAGTGAAGTCACTGGCAGCTGTGTAAATGAAAATACACCATTTAGAGAGTTGTCATACCCTTAAATTCTTTCTCATCATCTCCATACTATTATAAGACATTTAGAGATATACAATATATAAAACCATTGTGAGGGTTTATGATGAAACTTTATCATGATTTTTGGTAAAACTTCTTAGATGAATATCACTGTCTGGCTATCTCTGAAAAAGTGGCCCTGGCCATGAAAGTCCAGATTATTTCCTCGCTCCTAGGCCTTCTCCACAAGGATGCTTTTTTCCCTGTCTGGATCCCGTGTCAGCTCAAAAATGGCTTGTACACTATGGCTTATTGACAGCTCCTTTTCCTGCTGGAAAGTTTTTGGCCGTGGGATAGTTATTGCCAATTTCAGCTGATTTGGTTCCATAAAACACATTGTGTTGCTGTGTTTTTAGGTGAGCAATTGCTGTGACTTACCTTTATTGTATATGGTCCTATCTAGGTAGGAAATATGTTCTGTATTATTTTGAATGGAATTGCTACCACTAAAAGAAACACGCTTCAATTGTGGTACTTGGGGATAAACAAGTCTGAAAACCAATTCATCTGAAAGAGACAGTGATATCCTTAGCTGATCCTTGGAAGAGTAGATACTTAATATAAACATCCAGAGATATTTCTGCATGTAAACTAAGGTGTTTGGGTTTTTTTTTTTGTTTTTTGTGGAATTGCCTTACAGACAAGAAATAGAAAAGCTGGAACAGAAATTTTCCAGGTAAAAGTTATGATGCTACAATCTAGCTCAGTTTCCCCTTCTAAAAGCGTCACTGGGGACAAGTCATGGCATTTTTTAGCTCATTTGTTTTCAAATACTGGCATATGAACCCTCTGCTGATATTAACATTTATTAAGATCTTTTTTTAAAGGTGAAATCAATGCCTGGTGCTTGAGAAAGTTGGGGCAGGCAGGGTTCTTACCTTATAGAGGGGATAATCTTGTTCAGTATGGTCTAACCTTGTGACTCCAGTGCTGAAGTTTTGTGTGTGTAACCAATAATAAATCCATCTTGTATTTTGTCTAATTCTGCTTCCTTTCCTCTTGGGGCTGTGCAGTTCGTCAGGAACAGGAGCTACGAAATGGAGGGGCAGTAGATAAGAAACTGACTACTCTAGCAGACCTCTTCAGGCCTCCCATTGATCTGATGCACAAAGGCAGCTTTGAAACGGTAAGTTTTGAAACCTTGGTGCAGTTCCTTATGTGACAACTGCATACAGTGTGGAAGCCTTGTGTTGGGCTGCTGGCATGTATGGACCCATTTGTTGGATGATCATGAAGTTACAAAGGACCATATAGTGATAAATATTTGATGGACTGCATGTGGAAATGTTGATGACTTATTGAAGGACTTAACTAATGGTGATAGTCCACGTCATTTATGTTGTGTCAGTGTGGCAACGCACACTCGGTGAAAGACTTCAGTGCGTGAAGGAGGCTGGTCAAAATGGAAAAAACTGCATCCCTTCAAGTGTCTCTGTATAGCACGATACAGAAAAAGCTGAAGATTGCTTTTGATAAGCGAGCAAGTACTTTGTAAGGGGCTATGTGGTTTGCAGCACAGCCCTGCTAAGAAGCTCAGGCAGAGTTATGTTAACACAGCGAAGTGGTTTCTGATACCTGAACTAGGAGAAGTATTTGAGTGTGACTTTGTCATGAAGACACAACGTTATCTTCAGTAGAGGTCTTGCTCTTGTATGAAATCACACTGGTTGTCTTTTGCATCTGGTAGTGATAGAAAAAGTATCCAAGAGATTAACAGCCCCCTTCTCAGGCAGACAGCTTTAAATAACTTCAGGTGTCACCTTTCCTGTCTCTGTAGGCATATGTGGGTCTAGTCATAAGTTGTTATGATATGGATCAGTGACTTAACTAATGATTAGAAATTATGCAAATTGGTGTGTGTATATATATATTTTTTAGTCCATAATTTCTATATATTCTTTGGAAGTTGCAGTTACTACTGAACTTCCACCTGGTCATCTTTAAGTAGCTGAGATTTATTATTCTTTATTATATGATGATTTCATAAGAATGCAAACTAAAGATCAAATGGTGCAATACAGATGCTGCAAACAGTGTTGGAGATCTGACTCTGTGATCTGAACAGAAATATTATCTACATTCTTTTCACATTTGCCTGTACTGCCATGCACAAATACCAGAGCACTGCTGGAGAATTTTTGGAGAAATGCTGTGTGCCTTTATTGAGTCTCCAGCTCCCATCCTGTTGGCCTCATCTCTCTTTTTATGCTTCCCAAATCGCCAGGTATCAGTTGGCTTGTCACTAATTCCTGTGTTCTGACAGTGCCCTCCATATGTTTAATCTTCTGACAAAATTCCAGGTTTGAAAGGACGCTGATGGGAGAATAGCTGTGTCTGCCTCAACAAGTAATTTTGTGCAATGGGAGCAGATGAGCAGGCTGAAGTAGTTGGTGCTGAGGCATCCCTGCCTTGTGACATGTGGCCCAGGGCTTACTTCAAACAAGGTTGTGTCAGGTCCTCCAGCTGATTATCCCTGCTAGGCCTGTGGTTCAGAGCTGTTTGTGAACCCAGCGAGTGCGTGGTTAAAGGCAGCAGTAAAAGGAATTCACATGAAAACAGCCAGTGCTGCTCCAGATTGGAATGTATACAGTCAGCAAGTGCCCTCTGACCCCTGCGGTGGAATTGGAGATGTGTGCTAGCCTTTTCCTTGCATCTTGCTGAAAATGTTTCGAGGCTTTAGCAATGTTGATTGTGGCATCCACCACAGTCAAAAGTAGTTTCAGAGGATGAAATAACTGATTGATAGATTTGATTGTCCTAAAGTTTCTGCATTCTTATTCAGCCTTGTAAAGTAAAGAAATAGAGAGCGGGGGAAGTCGTATATACACATCTTGTCCTGTTCTTTGCAGTAACTCAAATTTAAAGACATGTACACTTTCTGGTATTGGCATTCACCTTTTTGTGTTCTTGTACAGTTCCTTGTCCCATGGGATACCTTTCATTTTGAACTGATGCCTCTCAACTTCATTGCAATAAAAATCGTCAGCTTCTCAATTTGTTGACCGTTACCCCTTCCATTTTACCTTTTATGGCTGTAGGCTCTGGGACAGTGTTGGGCCTCCAGTGAATCCAGTGACCAGAGTCTCTCAAAATTAATCTCTAGGAAGCTGCAGTTAGCTTCTTCCTTCTATGTATGCTTAGATAAACATATATAAACTAATAAATCAGAGATGCTTATCACACTCCAAAGTATCGAAGACTAAATACTGTCATTTTGATCTCTTGTAGTTTAGTGTTAATCTAAGTGGGGTTTTCTTATTATTGGTGTGTGGTGTATTCTAACTTGAGGGGTGTGCAAGAACATTCTGTCAGTGTTGTGCCATGTACATTTATCATAGAATAATTTAGGATTTATTGCTTTATTCAGACTTCCCAAGAGTTGGTGACACCTCTTCTTCCTAAGGTTCTCACATATCTTTGGTGCTTATCTTCTGTTGCTCCTCTTTGGGTACTCTAAGGTTGATTTTAATAGTAAGTAGATTTAGTTATCTTTTTTTTCCCCCAAGAAACCTCATCTTTCTTCAATTACAAAGAAACTTCATTAACAGTCAGGTGCAAAAAGTTGCCATTTCATTTTAACTCAGTAATACTAGCTTTTAAGAATAGGTGAGAATTAACTTTCATTGAAGATAAACTTTCAAGTGTTGAATGACATTGATTTTTTTCTTAACTTGCTATGTGTGAAAAAGCAGTGTGCTTCACGTATAGAACAACTTATGACTACTATACTTGTAAAGTTAAGTGTGTGATTATCTAAATTACACCACAGAAATGTGGTGAAAAAGATTGTATACAGGAAAATCGTAAAAGACTTTATTTAAATCCTGCAGGCTTTTGAATGTGAGACAGTAGATGTTAGTTACCTAGTCACTGGTGGAATGGGGCTGTATAAACCAAGCAACTGATGGGCCAGTGAGATGCTGACCTGAACTGCCTTTTTTTTTTCCTACTAGAAAATTTCAGAGAAACTTTCAGAGCTTAAATACACAGCGTCACTAAAAAGGCCGTTGCCAGTTAAGATTGCGCAAGGGATTTCTTTCTGTGGTTTCCTGACTGTAATATTGAGCTTTAATGTGTATTAAGCTTCAGAGTTGTCTCCTTAATGTACAATCTGCTAGGAAAAAACCACAAGAGTATAATAAATAAATGATTTGCACACTGAACATGCTTTGTAAAGAACAGCATGGTTTTGTTCTCATCTCAAAGACTGCTTCCAAGAATTGCAGGTGTTCATCTCTTCATGCATATGATGTGAGATGGAATTTAATTTGTGGGGGATACACACCAAATTGACTTAGTTTACATTTTGTGTTTAGGGAGGAGATGGTTCTGGCCTGTGCAGTTCTGTGCTTAACACTCACTAGGATTTCAGGACTTGTGTGAAGTGACAGTATGTAATGTTGCAGAATTTCAAGCCTGTCTATATGAAATTCCCTCATTTTACAAGTTAAACCTTTTCTAGCTGCTCCCTGCTTTACAGCTGAAACTTAATTTTTTTCTTTGTACATAGCAAGCAACAATAGTTTGGAAGCTAATCTAGTCGTACTGAAATGGTGCAATGATCCTTGCATAAGGTGCTTCTAGACTGGCTGTTGCCATAAGCATAGCCTGCAGATGTGCCTTGGGCACAGGAATAGCTGGCTGAGGAAAGGATTTATGCCCTGGCCCAGGCAAGAAGTATAACTGTAACACAGACAGGATGTTTCTTGTTAGATAGTCTTGTGCTCTGACTTTCTGTCACTTATCTTTCAAACCGAATCATGCTTAATTAGCAGACGTCCAGAAGGTCACAAGATGCTGGCTCCACTTCCTTGTTTCTCTCTGCTGACTTAAAGGAGTGGTATGTTTCAGCAAAGTTGAACAAGGAAGAACCACAATGTATATAAACCATACATGTTTTGGAAAAGTCAAATGAGATTAAAAAAATACTTTTTTAGGGCAAGAGCTAGAGGTGATCCAGTGAGATCCAGTACTGAGTGTAAAACAGGACTTCTTTCATGTATTGTCTAACCAGATTGCCTTTTTTTTTTTTTTTTTTAAAACTGTAAGTTGTCGTAGTGCTGAAAAATGTGAATGGGTAGAAAGGGTAAAGGTAAACTTAGGACAGGTGGATTTTCTTTTGGTTTGGGGTTTTTGTGTCTGAGATCCACTGCTTCTATCTTCGACAGTTCCTAGACTGTTGATTGCTGAAAGCTTGAACAAAGATGCTTGCAAAGAGTGGTTGTTCTGTACTTACCCTGTCTGTGTGCTCTTTCAGTGCTTGGGCTAGCCATTTTACCTCAAAGGAGGAAGAGAAATGGGGGCAGTTGAGGTTGGAGGCAGTGGATCTAAAGCCATCAGACATAACTTTCAGGATATGCAAGCCAGCTCTTGAGCCTTACCTTGTTCTTTTGTCACTTACCAAAATGACCCACCGATATATCTCCAAACTCAAAGTTCTTCTTCCTGCCACACTCTTCTTCTTCCACACACCTCCACCCCCTCAGAAAAACCCCAGTAGCTGTGTAAGCAGAGTTGTGTGTGTGTGAGAAATGGTAGCAATTTAACTGTGTCCTTTTAAATGTTAAATGTGAAACCTGTTGGTTTTAGAAGGAAGCTAAAAGTAGTTCCTAAAGCTATACCTGCTCCACAGGTGAAAACTCATCTTTGCAGATGTTCTGTGTGGAATTTTCTGCTTGCATCCTTTTGAGGACCTTAGCTGGATGAGGAGAGGTAGAGCCAGGTTTTCACTGATATTGAAAAATACACAAAATAAGTGCAGAAGAGTGAGATGTACTTTCCAGCCTTCTAGTTATATATTTTTTATGTTCTTTTAATCCAATATGGATTATGTTAGAACACAGGACTAAGGCAATCCAATAGACTCAAATAACATAAGTATTTTTGTTCCCTTTAAACTTGGGCAGTACCTCTAGGCCTCGTCTTAAACCGATTTCCTAGAATTAATTCTCAAAATCCACAGATAGCTCAAAACAAGTCTTTTAAATAAAAGCATAGTGACTATATTTAAGACCCTTACCAGTTACTTAGGTGTCACCTGCCCCACTTTTCTCTCCTGGTGACCAAATACTGGATTCTGACACTGTAATATTAGTGGTAAGTAGTTAGTGTGAGGTCCCTTGTGAGAACAGGAGGACTGTTCCATAATTCTACATTCTTTTTTTTTTCTTTTCTTTGAGTAAAATTAAAATTAGCTCTGCAGGTCACTTGGCCATGCAGGTTACTTTTGTAGACTGAGATTCTTCAATTCATGAAGCTAAGTGTGTGGTGTTCATTTGTCTGTCACACATTGGACAGGCTGACTATTCTAAAGTGTACTGGCTAAATTTAGTTTTAAAGACACAAATGTTTTGGGGAACAAAATATTGTGCAAAACAGCAAAATCTTGCGTAACATCCTAAATCCTTGAATTTGCTGTTAAGTGCATTACCAGCAGGTACACTTATATTTATATACTTTTTTTTCTTTCTTAAAAAGAAAGGGAGTTCAAATGCTAGTTCCAGACTTTCCAGGTGGTAAGAGCATTCCTGCTGTTGATATAGCCCTCTTTTTTTCAACAGGTATGACAGTTCAGCGATCAGAATTACATTCTTGATCAAACTCCTACCATTAACTTGCAACCAAGCAATCAGACAATGCCAGCTTTGTGACTCAAACCAGTAAGATTTCTTCCTGCGCCTTCCTGTCTTCCTCCCCACTTGCAGTCTGGATAACGAGCATCAAAAAAGGATGCCTAATTCAGCAGTTGCACAGTAATAGAGTAACTCAAAACTTGGAGAGAAAAAAGAAAACATACAGAGAGGGGGTCCTGTTGAATTAATGCAAGTCCTCTGTCAATTATGCAACCTACTTAAATAGAAGATGATCCACAGGTTTATCTTTAGAATGAGCAGGTCTTTCCTCTGTTGTCAGATCAGTGTGATCGACTGTACTTTTTCCCAAACAAATATTTTATTCAGCATCCCTGTGTCTGTCCCCCCCTCCCCCAAGTTGCTTTTCCCACTCTGTGCTTGGCTTGTTGAAATCCAGCAGCTCTGTTCATCGATGTGATTCTGTAATTCAGCCAGTCTCATTTAAAGCAGGTCTTCAGCCCTGCCTTCTGTTTTGTGGATGCCTTTTCACTGGCACTGTCCATCTTTCTCACTGTGAAGGGGATTTGGTGAAAAATCTGACAGTGTTAGAAGCCATCACTGATCATTGCTGGCATTGGTTATGTCTGGCTCTCCAGTTTTATCTAATGAATCTTTTCTCTCTGCTTACAGGCCAAGGAGTGTGGTCAGATGCAGAACAAATGGCTCATGATAAACATTCAGAATGTGCAAGATTTTGCCTGTCAGTGTCTCAACCGCGATGTCTGGAGCAATGAGGCTGTGAAGAACATAATCCGGGAACACTTCATTTTTTGGCAGGTGAGAAATGTAATGAAGCTGTGCAGGTAACTTGGTGTCCTGGTAGATGGGGCAGTGAAAAAAATTGACTTCTTTGAATGAAATGGCACAGTTGCAGTTCTCTTGATGAACTTGCAGAAAAGGTGGAGTACTTCATGGAGATGTAGTTTATGGATGTGGATGTATTTCATGGATATGCATTTGAATTAATAAACTGCCTTTCACTTGTGCATTCAGGGTGTTACCATGTAGCTTCTAATACGTGGAGCTTTAGAGGCGTATTTTCAGCTTGTCAGAGTTACTGAGAACTGTACATACTGTTTGTAGCATACACTGTAAAATAGAGAAAAACTTTGTACATTTTCAAGATCCAGTTTGTGTTCCCTCTCCACCCAGTAATTGGCTTCCAACGTGGTATTTTGTAGGTATACCATGATAGTGAGGAAGGACAGAGGTACATACAGTTTTATAAATTAGCAGACTTCCCTTATGTCTCCATCCTGGATCCCAGGACAGGTAAGATAAGTGACAGTTGGTTTTTATTTTATGTATCTGCATTTTATATGTCCTGTGAGGAGGACTGGCATTTGTAGGCTAGAATACCCTCTTTCCCAGTATGTGTTACATTCAGCTGAAGAATCTCAGTTACATCATTTTGCTCTCTGAGAGACCTTATTGTCCCTGAAGAAGGGAGGCGGTATGTTTTGGAGAAACTAAGGAAATAAAATTCCCAAGGCTTGCTGAAATTTTGTGTGTTCGGTTATTGTATTTGGTATAGCTTAGAGAGTACTTTGCTTAGCAATTGAAAATAGTACCACCTGGTGGTATAACTCTGAAATTATTTTTAAGTGTTATTTTAAAAGCAACTTGAAGTCATGTGATGAATAAACTACAATATTTGTAAGCATTACATGAATCTGCTTCTGCTCCTTGCACACAGTAACTTTGTCAGGCTCAGTGATGACTTACTAAATTGCATCTTAATTTTGAAATACCATTTTGGCTTTGGGTTTGTTGTTTGGTTTTGGCTGTGTTTTTTTTTTTTCTACCTGAACAATGAAACTTCTACCTTCCCCTCTAGCTCTTTTGAAGTTGTTACTTTTACTTTTGTAGTCCAACACCCATTCTTCTTTTATCACCATATAATGCAACTATATTAATGGTCTGGTCTCCTGCTTCTCAGGACTGAAGTAATAGTTTCTATAATCACAGCTGAGATTTCTTGCTATTTGACTTAAACCACCCAAAAACATTTTCTTTTTTTAATGTTGAAACTGAAGTTAGGATACTCTTCTTAGCACTTTACTTACAGAAACAAGTGCTGTTTGCCAAGGTGTAGAATCAAAGCAGGCAAGAATGTAGTAATGCTTCTTCATAAACTTAGTGGCTTGGCTTTTTTTCATTTTGAAGCCTGATTCACCATTCTGTGTACACGTTCCCATGGATAAAAAGAAAAGAAGGGAAATAAATGGGTTTTGTTTATGTCTGTCCATGATTGAAACCTTTTCAAGGGAGCGGAAGGAGGAAGCTTCATAATTATCAGGTGGTAGCCTGTAGGAAGCTGCAGTTCCATGAACAGGGACTCTTGCAGAGTGCACGCATAGCAGTGAATTGGTGTGTTTCACCGCTAAGCTGCAATCTTTTGCTGAAATTATTTCATGACACCTTTTGTTCCCTAGGCCAGAAACTAGTGGAGTGGCACCAGCTAGATGTGACTTCTTTCTTGGACCAAGTGACTGGGTTTCTGAGTGAGCATGGACAGCTGGATGGCCATTCCACCAGCCCTCCCCAAAAATGCTCTCGTTCAGTAAGTATGGGGCCCTCTAGGAGGACTGGAGAAACCTGAAAGAACATGCTAGCCTGTCTTTATCCAGCTGTACTGATTTGCTCTTCAGTAGTATAAACAAACTTAATGAGTTAGTGCAAGAGCATGCAAAAATATGATGTGCCAGGGAATGCCTTCTCCACAATAAAAATAGTTATTGTGGTAGTTTGTGCTTTTGGCATTTGTATTGGATTTAGCAGTCACAGAATCATGCATGTGTGGAAGGAAAATATATTACTCCATGTGAAACTCCAAGGAGAAGTTGTTGTGCAGTTATAGCATGACTAGCTTTCCATGCTGTTTGTTCCTGACAGTTTTAATAGCTTCCTTTGAAAGACTGATGTCCTCTTGATTTTCAGTACATATTTAAAAGCAATTTTTATGTGTTTGTGTTATGTCTGTATTCAACAGGAGAGTCTCATTGATGCCAGTGAGGACAGCCAGTTGGAAGCTGCTATCAGAGCCTCGTTACAGGAAACTCATTTTGATTCCTCACAAGCCAAGCAGGAGAGTCGGTCAGATGAGGAGTCAGAGTCAGAGCTGTTTTCTGGAAGCGAAGAGTTTATTTCGGTTTGTGGATCTGAGGAGGAGGAGGAATCAGAAAATCCTGCCAAGTTGAGGAAGTCTCCGCACAAGGACTTGGGGTATAAAAAAGAGGAGAGCCGGAGGCCTCAGCCTGAGCCCCCTGCAAGGACTGAGCCTAGCACAACACCAAATCACAGAGTACTGCCCTGTATTGATGCAGGGATACTAGAGGAGTCAACTGACAAGCCTGAAAGTACATTTCAGGGCCTAGATGTGAATGGTAAGTTGCCATTTTTTTATAGTGACCCATGTTTTGGGGTTGTTTTGTGTTTTGTTTTGTTTTTATTTTCCTGAAAATCTTAATATGCTGTCAAGCGTGGCTTCATCCTGTGTTTTGAAAAGCTAAATCTTTTCTTCTCTCTTACTCCCTCCTTGACACCAGATGTTTGAGCGGTTCACCTTGCCAGCAGCACCACTTTGGCACAGCGATGCCGCAAACTGCAGACTCATGTTAGTCACTGAGCTCAAGTTTCTTATTTGGAGACCTTGTCCATGAATAAACAACACGGTGTAACGCAGGTGCATATGACAGGGCTTCTACCGATGTGACAGAGAGAGACAGAGTAACATCAGCCCCACCTCATGCTCAGTTAGCTTGGCTGCCTTGATGGTCTGGACTGAGTTTTAGTAATGCGACTTTGGCTAATACAAATGAGTCCCTGGAGTCTGTGTTCCCCCCTGCGGTGCCTGAGCAGGGATGCAGCAGAGTGAGGTGGTCTCAAAGGCAGAGGTAGCACAGTGTACTTTTCTCTGCAAACGCTGACCATTTTCAGCCACTACTGCTAACTCTTGAGAAAGAGTCCTGAGTTTGATGTGTGTATTTTAAACACATGTGGTGTAGAAGTATATCTTCATAGACTGGAACCATTTATTTATCTTCAGTCCCTAACCCTGCTACGCTGTGCAGTAAAACCTGCCACCTAAAATCTACAGAAGAACTCAATTCAGCTGCTTTGTTGTTTGTTAACTTGTAGTAACTTCCTTTATGCTAGGACCAAAGGCACAGCTGATGCTAAGGTATCCAGATGGAAAGAGGGAACAAATTTCACTGCCCGAACAAGCTAAACTGCTGGTGAGTGGTGTTAATCGAATCCTTGTTTGAGTACAGGAGAGCTGAAACTGGAGATTTTCTTTTCCTGTGGTAGCACTATTGAAATTGGATCTAGTGAAAGTGGTATATCCAGGGAGTGCTTGCAACTGTCATTCTGTTGTGTTTCTTCCTTGTTGTTCCTCTCTCGTGATAAACAGACGCTGCTGGCTCTGTATGTTTCCATTGCTGCTTGGGTTGCATGTACACTCCAGTGTCTTCCTTAATCCCAAAACTGCTAGTTTCCATTCAACAATTACTCTAAATGGCTTTTGTCTTCATCATTAAAATACTGTAAGATACTCTGAGCTCTCTCATTTGTGTGGGTTTTTTTTTCTTTTTTCTAAATGTGGTCAGACAACAGTAAAATCAAAGGCAAAACTCTTTGTTCCTTTTCTCCATCTCTCACCATACTTCCACGCTCCCTTCTAGACGGGTGTGACAGAGCAGACTTTGGAGAAAGTTCTCCCAAACCAAATTTGTTAAATATTATTTAATTACTGTGCTTCGGGTATGTGTCTCAACTGTGCTTCGGGCTTGTTTACCTTGGAGAAGTCAATGTGGGTGGTGTTTCCATCAAAATTTTGCAGGTGCTTATCTGGAAGCAGTGTGTAAAGAGGTCACTATATTCCTGTTAGCTGTGAGTTTTCATGACACAGTGGCCAGTTAAGCTCATTTTGATGTAATAAACCAAAAAGCTTTGTATTGAAGTCTTAGAGAAGGCAAAAGCACGCCTCCTCAGAAGGATCTTAAGCAAATTTAGAAGAAAAGTGTCACATCTCTCACAGAAAATGAGAGTATAACCAAGTCTGCAGTGCTCTGGAAATGTAGTGTCTCAAGCTCATATTCTCATCCTTAACTCTTTTGCTTGAAATAAAAGGAAAAATAGTTGCCTTTGTTATACTGTCAGCTCTCAAAACCAAGCGTAAGGCTGTAGACTGCCTGCAGTGCTACACTTGGGGTCCTGGGACTGAAATATATAGACTGAGGAGCACTGGCAGAGTGTCGCTCTTACTGTAGGAGTGAGCTTTACTTGCAGACCTTAATTCTTGCTTTGTCATAGCATTCATCAGTATATAATCCTTTTTCCAAGAACTCTTTTATATCTTAACTGCTTTTTGAAAGCAATCTGTTAAATAAAGCTGCATTTATTATTAAACATGTAGCACTTTTGAATACTTAATTTATTTACATAATAAGCAGGTGTAATATTGGTATATTCCTGATAATCATGACTTCTGGTTCGACTCCTTTTATGGACTTACAGTAGTTATCTTGGCATATGATTTCCTTTTTTGCTGCCTTTTCTACAGTCAGCAGAGGAATTTAGGTGAGTCAATGTTTGTGGGTAAAGATGAGTTTTTATTGGAGAGCTGAACAGGCAGCTTTTTTGCTCACATCATGTGATCTTTTAAAGCCATTTCAGTCAGTTCAAGATTGAGTCTCAGTTGCTTCTTTGTGAGCATCATTTCTGTGCTGATTTTTTTCAGCCCTTAGTTGCTTCCATTTTAAAGCTGTCCAGGACTATAAAAATAAATAGTTTAAGGAGACAGTTGCACTTTAGAAGTTTTAACTGATGATACGATGTGGACCTCCCACCAACACCAGCTGTTTTTTTAAAATTTTTTTTTTAATCATTGCATTGTTATCAATTAAAAGCTGCTTCTTCACACACTGTAATCTCCAGGATGTGATTATGCTTCCAATATTACCATAATCCATTTTTTTCCCCCAGGCAAAAACATAAAAGGCAACACTGCCTTTTTATATAATCAGTTGCTCATTGTGTGCAATTAAGTAGCTGACTTCACTCTGTTCAACAGCTCAGCCCTTCATCTACATCACTGACTGGTTGCCTGAATAACTTGTGGTCTACCAAGTGTTGTAAGGTGTGCAGGAAAAGTTGTGCTTTAAGTGGGGTAGGGGGGAGATGAGGGCAGTAAGCTCAACTGAATTTTTAAATACAGTGGTTTGTAAGGGAATTTTGATCATACTTGTAGCCTGAAAAAAGTCAAACCGAGTTACTTGCATTCCTCATCAGACACAGGCATTGTAATCTGCAAGGCCTGTTGGGAGAACAGTCCAAGTAAAAGAGGAGGTTGGGGTGACAGTCTTCTCATACCAAAGTTTTGTGTGTGGATTTTGATGAATTCAGAAGAAATATCTGTTCAGGTACTTCCCTGACTATTCTGCATTCATCAAATCTTGGAAAAGTCCAGGTTGAAAAGGATCCCTGGAGATCATCTGGTCTAGCCCTCTGTTGCAAGCAGGACAGTCGATGAGGTAAACAGGGACCTATCAAGCTGAGTTTTGAATAATTCTAGCAAGGAATATTCCAACACTTCTCTGGGCAGCTTACTCCAAAGTTTAATTTCACTAACAGTAAAGAATTCCTGTCTTATATCCAGATGAAATTTCCCCTGGAGCAACTTGTGTGCATTGTCTCTTGTCACCGTGCATCGTTGTGAAAGGAATGCCTTCATCTTTTCTGTATTGGAACACTGTGATGATATTCCCACCAAGCCTTTTCCTTTCTAGGCTGAGCAAATCCAAGTCCTTCAACCTGTCTTCATGTACAAGGCATGTCCTATACTCTAGTAATTTTGATGGCACTCCACTGGATCCCCTCCAGTTTTAACTTGTCCCTCTTGAATGTAGAGAGACCAAAACTGGGCACAGTATACCAAGTGTGGCCAAGCAGACTGGCATTATTGCATCCCTTGATTTGCTGGCAATACTTCTGTTGATGAAGCCCAGGTTTGCTGTTGCTGCTGCAAGGGCCCACTGCAGACACGTGCTGAGCTTTCTTGATGAGTTTTGACAATCTGTCCATGACATCCTGGATCTTGGCTCTAGCCAAGCAGCAGGCTTCCAAGAATCAGAGTAGAGTTGGCAGTTGGGTGCCGCAGTCCCCCACAGGAGGAGTCCCCTCCACCAGCGTGCACTGCTGCTGATGGATTTGGCCTGTTGAGTAGGACTAGTGGGTCTAGTTGTGCGTTCTGGAACTTGTTAGTCCTCCCTATTTATTGCTGAGACTTTATACTGGTTTTGCAACTGATTTTTAATTTTTCTAAATGAGGGGAGAGCTGCTCAGGTCATGAGTCTCCAGGGCACCTTGTCCTTCAAGATGCTGTCCTCCCTGTGTTTGAATCTTGCTTCTGGTCATCCCATTCTGTCTGCACCACAAAGCCTCAGTTCTTGCCCTTGCAGTGTTGCTGCCAGCATCCCACTGCTTTCCTGCTCATCCTGCAGCAGAACATCCTGACTTCTTCCTGCAGCTCCTTGACCTCGTGCTCCATGTGAAATATTAGGAAGAGTGCTGTGGGCTGTTGCGGGAACCCACGTCCTGTGTCATGTCAGCACCATGTGACCAACAGCTTTTCTACTGGAACACAAACACTAGAATGAACAGCCACCCAAGTGATCTCCTGAGCCTCTTGCTGTGAGCTGCGGCAGTAACTACCAACTGCTTGTTTGCAACTGCTTTTTTCTGCGTACTGGGTTGCTGTAGTCCTGGCGTAGCAGCTAAATAGTGAGGGGAAGCTAGTGGAATAATTGCTACTAGTAGAGGCTTAATGCTGCTGGCTTACCTCCTTGCACTTAATATAGTGCCATAAGTTGCCCACCAAAACTATGTGAACAGTATTGTTAGGACCTCCTTATTCCTTAATACTTTCTGTTTTACTACGTATTAATTGTCTTTTCCCCGCTTTTTAAAAATGTATGACTCTTCATTCTGCCCAAGTCTTGCTCTGTTGCTGTATCCCCTATTGTTCTGCCAATCTCCATTTCTCTCTCCCTGTCTATTTGTACTTTATGCTCTCATCTGCTCTGTTTCCTGATGAACTTGGGAAACGTCTCTCATTGTAGTGTGGACATTGTAGCGTGGAAGATTAGCTCTTCTTGATACCTCTGTTTGGATTGTTGGATTATGAGGCTGATGCCTCTTCATCCCAATGCCCTCTGTATCCTGCCCCAATTGCTATTGTAGGCAGAGAAGACAATGAATTAAAGAGAGCTTTAAAAAAAACCAGAAATGGACCACCCCAAATCCTCATGCTTCTTGAAGGCAACAAAAAATTTAAATTTCTAGTAAAAATACTGCATTTATTTTTGTTAGTGTTACCTGACAAAAATGCTTCTTTGGTGGCTTTTAGGTTTAATATAAGGGTAAAATCTGATAAACAAGTGAGGGGGCTTCTGTTTTGGGGCACCTAAGGATTGTTTTTTTTTTTGCAACTCTCTTTACTGTCATTTGAATGTGTTATGTAGAATTCAGCTTGCTTGAATTAATGTACTGTTATGTATGTCTTCTGTTTGAGGAACCAGTTAGGTAAGGGATCACCTGATAATTAGTTGTTATGATTATTCTTACCATGTGTGGGTCAAATTAGATATTAAAAGAGGGTTTATACTATATGCAAATTTCAAAATTTGCTTTGTGTGTGATTACAAAGTCCTTTTTTTAAGGGAAAATGGGATATTATTTTACATCCTTTTGTGTTGTCTTGAATTATATGACACTTCTTTGCCTTTCTCTCCAGGCTCTTGTGAAACATGTGCAGTCAAAAGGATACCCCAATGAACGCTTTGAACTTCTCACCAACTTCCCTCGAAGGAAACTCTCCCACCTGGACTATGAGATCACGTTACAGGAGGCAGGCCTGTGTCCTCAAGAGACTGTCTTCGTGCAGGAAAGGAATTAGCACCATGGCCTGAGTTCTCCCAGCCTTCCTCCCCTCTCCTCTTTGCCTGGGACACCAACTCATTAAATATGCAGTTGAGGGTCATAGGATTGCAGTGCTGAAATCAGGCAGGCAGCTGGCTGGCCCTTCTCTCTCTTCTTCCCTTCTCCTGCTCTAGTGACCAAATGAGTGTTCAGAGTTTTATTTTCTTCCTCAACCTGGGCCCTGTGGAGAGCATTGGGAAGAATGTCTTCCCTTTGTTTCCATGGAATAAAGTAAAACAGTGATCCGTGTATCCAGTATGCTGGGGCTTGGAGTGGCCATAATACACATACCCTTCTTGCTGCTATTTTTCAATCTGTTCTGTTTAATTTATTTTTGAAAATAGTGTGTGATAAGGCACTGAGTCATCTCTCTGTAAGGAGAGAGTGTAATCTTAAGTACAGTCTTCCCTTTGTTTCATTTCTCTGCACAAAAGGTCTCCATTAACCTTGCAGCCTTCTTAAGGGTTCGCTTACCTAGTGCTCTGAAAACTTGTGTTTTGGGAAGGAATTGGGTTGAGCTGTGGTGAGAAACCTTGCCTCCATCTAATTTAAAGGCTTCTAGATTGCATGCATGGTTTCCTCCTCCTTTAAATGCTGCCAGCGGACAATTAAACAAAAAACCCAACCAACCAAAACACAAACCCTAGCTATACTTTGGGTCAAGCAATGAATGACATATAGAGGGAAAGCTGCAAGAAAGAGAAAGCCACTGTTGGAGCAGAACTGACTCTTTGGTAGGCGTAGGTGGGGTTTCCATTTGTCCTCTCCCAAACATCCCCATAGTGTCTCCTTTTTCCTTTCTCTCAGGATTTTGCAGGTGCTGATGGAAGGTTGGCTTTTTTTTCTTTGCATGGTGTTCTGTTTTCTCCAGGAGTGAGTAGCTTTGCAGGGGTTTTAGAGCACTGACTGCGATTGAGCAGGACCCCAAGGTCTAGGCAGGATTTCTTTCCTTAATTAAAAACATACAGAGCCTTGTCAAACCATGGAATGAATTAGTGCTTTATAAAAGACTTCACAGCCTGGTGGCTTGAATGCTCTAGGCTGCTTTTTATTCTATGCTCATGTTAATCTACTGTCACTTGCTTCTAAGTCTGGGAGGCTGTATGGAAAACTACTCCTTTATTTAGGATTTCTTTTCAGCTCTGGAAGCTGGCACCAGATGTCATGCAGATGTATCCTGTATGTACACTGGGCCATGCAGAGTGCCCTGTTTTTCCAGTGTCTTCTGTAGACATTGAACTGTTGATCAGTTGGTGTTACAGTAGGTATTACAGTGGGATACAAGTTAACTAACCCAGCCATCCTCAAGGTGAATGTTGAATTTGTATATTGACAGCTCAGAACTCAGTTTAGCATGCTCTTCATCAGTGAGGAATAAGGCATGTGAGACCTGCCATAACTGCTAACTTTTTCTGCAACTGTCAGATGGTTATACTTGTTAAAGAAAAATACTTCAGTGGTCACAAATTTACCATGGACTAAAACTTTTCAAGATATTTTGCCTTTAATTTCATATTAGCCTGCAAACTTTGGAGTCTTTAAATGTAGTAAATCACAGAAAATGTCTTGCATTCCCCATTCCCCATCATAATATTAGTTCACAGCTGTCTTCTGCTCATAATTGAGGTTTCACATGTAATCATACACTTGTATAAATTCATCTCCCTTCTACAGAAAACCTATTTTGCATTCTACTACAAGATGCAGTATCGGGAAAGCAAAATCTGACCACAGTTTCCTGATCAATGGCTGATGTGACATCAGATGTCATTTTTGGTTTGTAAAGAGACCCTGTCGTGGAGGCTGCTTCCCAGCATCAGGAAGAGAATTACAAGGCCAGCAGAGGAGGGGTCATGTTGTGTTTGGTCTGTGAAGCAGCAGTGTCACCTCTAGACAGAATGTTCCTTTGTGTTTCTAGGATATCCAGATTCATAACTTAGACTTGGACGTATGAGAGAGCAGGACAGAAGGAAACCTTTTCTGTGTAGGTCTGATACTTCCTTAAGTAGTTTTAGCCACCTAGTTGAAATAACTCACTCTGACGTTTGTTGCCTTGAAACTCATTACCTCTTGTTCTGTGGTTAGCCAGAAGAAAATTCAGGCAGGCTGCCAACAGGATGCAGTACCCAACATGTGTACAGATAGCCCTTTCGTGTCCCTTGGGCAGGCTGGAACGGGAGCGTGTTGACCTTTCCTGCTCTCCAGCCTGCTCCTGCCAGTGTAAGGCAGGGACCCTTTGTGGTTCCCCTGATTCCTCTCTGAAGTTGTTGCTGGTTGGCTGTGTTTGCTGGTGGAAGGGCGACTTGTTTTGGACAGGCTTGGGTTTGTATCTGCTCTGGGAACATTGTTCCACATGAACTTCTCTAGCAGTTAATTAAACATACAAAATTGACTCTTCAGTCCCAGGCCTGTTTTATTGGTACCTCTTCCCCCCTGCCCCAGTGCCCTAGTTGTACTGATGTACATGGGGCTAGCCCCTGACGTGTTGAAGCAATTGATATAAAATAACTAACAACTGTACCAGTAGTGGGGAAGAGGGGAAACTGCATTGCAGGCAGGAGCATGAACTTCTTCCATTGGTTCTGCTGCTGGATAGATCGTGCGCTGTGTGGTGCCACACAGTGTACGTTCCTTTCTTACCCCCTCTTTCAGAGCTAAGCATGTGAGCTGCAGGGCAGCGGGCAGCTGACAACTCCTTCCTTTCTTCTCTGCTCAGCAATAAGGAAACGAGTAGCCTTACACTCATCATCTTGCTATCAAAAACAAAACTGGGAGCCCTACGTCAGCTTTTTGTTGCTTTTGTTACGCCAAGAGCAGCTTGGTCACCTCTCATGAGGAAGCAAATGTTGCGCTTGGCTGCTCCAAGTGTATTAAACCATCAAGAAACATGCCTCTTGAGCATGGTAAATGGCTTTGCCTGCTGGTGTAGCAGCACCAGGAGTGTTTTGCCCTTGTTTCATTTTTTTCCTTCTTGATGTTGTTTTTAGAAAAATATTAATATTACAACCTAACAGGGAAAGAAGAATGTGAAATGGAAGATTTACACTGAAAATGGGGTTTTTGTTTTCCTTCTGTCTTGCAGTTCCTAGTAGTTTGTTCTGTTCCAAAAAATTATGAGCCTCTTTGTTTTGTTTCTGTGGCATGATGTGTTTTTTCTTTCAGTTTAGTTTTGCGTTGGTCTGTGAGCAGGAGGCAGAGAAAAAAAAAAACTTTTAAGAAATATGCATCCCTGCATGTGGCTCTTCTCTTTCCCCGTTCTTCCCAACCCAAATAAAAGCAGTGCTGCAGCACACGTGTCAGTCAGCTGTGCTGTGGTGGATGAAAGCTGTTAAGTGTGTATGCGCGTAATAGCCTTGTAAAATATAGTTGTCTATAAAAAGGCATCCAAAGGTACCATTATTTCTAAGTGATTTCAGCAGCAATTTTGCATCAGCATACTTTCCAGAGATCACTAGATCTACTGCCTTGCTATTACAGGAGAATAACACCTCTCGTCTGTAAAGCATGTCTGTTGTTCACTGCTGCAAACAGCTTGCGTTACACATGGTCCGTGAATTTCATAGCCCTGTTTTTTAAAGACTACCAAATTTATATTCTTATCTGCACCAGCTTATACCAGCTTCCACTTTTACTGGTGCTATGGTTTGTACCCTTGCAGAAACTGGCAGCTGGTTTTATTACATACTTTAATAAATAAACCTCACTGCTGAAGAGCCTGATTTCTCAAATTTCTGTTCTTGCTGGAGCACCGAGCTTGTTCACAGGGCTCAAGAGCAACAAAGGCTAAACTAAAAGCAATTTTCTTTTGAGGCCAAGACATCACTTGGGCTGCATTTCATCAGGTACAAAACGCTGTGGAGATGCATAAAATGTGGTGTTGGTGGTTGTTTTTCTGAACCACATAGAGACCTGTGTGGGAATGTCCATGTGAATGGGAAGACACATGTGATTTCAGGAACTAATAATTTAATTTTTATCCCTTCCTAGTTTTTAGTAAATATCACTACCTTCTTGTTTAATCTCTTCTAATCAAGTTAGTAAAAAATAAGTGGTCCTGTATTCCAAGAGGAGGAGGTGTAGCAGAGGTGTGCTTTAGATGGGTGAAGTGCAAAGTCTCAGTCCTATAAAGACTGGGTGTGCCTTGTCCAGCTATTCTAATACATTTGAATGCAGCCCCTCCCCCACCCTTTAAGAGAAATTATTTTCTATAAATGGAACAGAAACTGTTTTAAAGGCAAAACAAAAGTCATGTTTTGAGCCCTATGTTGGCCATCTGCGTATTTAGAAATATCCGCGGTCGCATGTTTGGAGTGGATCTGAACGAGTTTGACAGCAGGCTGTTGAGGTCTGTTGGTTTACATTCTGAAGAGACAGTCTTGCCAAGGTTTCCCCTGCCCGAGCCCAAGATCTTGCCACAGTTTGGTTGTACTCTGCCATATGCTTCTGAACCAGCGAGGTTAATGGATACCCTTTCTGTGATGTTGTACAGGATGACTTTTTACTCTAGTCTCCTCTTGTCCGTGAGATGCTTAGTGTCTGTTCGCTCCCAATAAATATAGCCATATGTATATGCATATATATATATACACACACATGCAAGTGTTTTTAATAGGAGAATGCGGCACTTTACACCAGTGCCTCAACTTGCCTCAGTTTTATCTTCTGTTGTTTTACATGGGAATATTATAAGTGATGGCTGAAGTTTGGGATTTGGTCACTGTCGTTAATTACTGTGAGTGTCTGCAGTACAGAGAAAAGTAATTTCGTAACTGCTTGTTAATGGTGCTGAGACTTTAAGATATAGAAGGATAGATAGTACATGGAGCAGGGGGACGAGGTGCTATTTTATAGAACAGATTTGTATGAAGAACATCTGGGTAAAACTCAACTCAGAAGTGGTGCCTCATCAAAGGCACCAGACTATAGGATAGGTGCTTTTTTGTTTTTGGTTTTGTTTTTGTTTTTTTTAAATGAGGCTGTTTCCTCTAATTGGTGAACTTACAGTTTCAAAATTATGACTTTGCCTGTTAGTTTTTATGGTAGGCACTTTCTTTTCTTCAGTGATGGTGGCTTCATGTGGGAGGAGGGAGAGGATTAATTTGGAAGATTTCAGCTCACTGTGCTGGGAGGGACCAAACTCAAGGAAACCTCTGATCTATATACACAACTGCTGCATTTTTTTATAAATATATGTAAATGTCCTATTGTAATATTTGATCCTGGAAATAAAACGAACTGTTTTCAGTAGCTTTCTTCATGTCTTGGTTTTTGGGTTTGGGATTTTTTTTGTTTTAGTTCTAATGAAAGTCTGTCCCTGCATTATGTGGAGAGTTTCTAAGTTTTTTTCCTTAAGGTTACTGGGGTAGAAGGAAAGAAAATCAAGCTGAGTTCCCTGTGTGTGTGTGCGTGTATCTGATTTTTTAGCAAAACTGTCAGACTGAGTACTTTTATTTTTCCTTTGCCTCCTGGTTTGTGACTCTCAACTTGGCAGAATAGGTCTGGGTGTTGTAGCTTCGGTTGAACTTCTGGGAAGTTTGCGATTTTCCTATCCTGGCTGTAGCAGCTTTCATTGACATTGACTTTCTTCACAAACTAAGTAGCAGCAGCTGTAGCTCAGCTGAAAAAGTCCATGTGTGGGTTATTTTAGGTATTAGCTCCAGGTCTACCCAGCCCTCAAGGACAGCTTGCCTGAATTTGAATCGTGTTTGCAATATGGTACAACAAAGTATCTGACTTCAGTAGAAAGCTTAAGAAACTGATCTAGGATCATCCTTGTGTTCCTCACTATAGATGGGTCTCCACTGAAGCAGTAAGTTCAGCCACTGCCCTGGTCTTGCCCTGTTTGAACTCTCCAAAAAGTTGTGGAACAGGGTGACTGTGCCAACAGTCATGCTAAAATCTTCAACCAATGTTCCTTGTGACTGATTTCCAGCATGCCTTGGAGGGGACGGCAAATGTGCTGTGCTTGGCTTATCCAAACCCAAAACTTTCTCAAAGGAGGTTGTCCAAGTTCTGCAGTTAACGCCCTCCTTGGAGGGACTTACCTCCAGAGAAGCCCTGGAGAAGGCTGTTGCTCTGGGTGCCTTTCCAGGGGTATCTTGGAAGTGACTTGCTCTTTAGTTTTTGGCATGTGCACCTCTCCCTTTCACTATGTTAACTGGACAATTCCAGTTTCTGTGATGAAGACTTGCTCGTGTGCCTCTCGAGGCTGTAAAACAGCCTGATCTCTTCATGCAGCTTAGGAAAATACTTCCCATTCCAACTGAGTTGGAAATATTTTTTCATCATAGTCTGCAGGACAAGGAACTACAGGATAGACTCAAGATACCTTTTGGTTTTATTTTATGTATTTTTCCTTTCTGCAGATTCCTTCTGACTTTTGACTGGGTTCGTTTATCTCATCTGAAGTAGTAAATCAGGTGAAATTCATAAAGAAGTTAAAGCAAATGCCATATTGTCTAGCAGCATCATGTTGGTATTTCTTCAGTCTGGGTTCTAGCCACAAACTCCATGCAGGGCTGGTCTAAGGGGATCACCACTGGCAGCAAATGTGCCCACACCTGAGTTCGGAGAAGTCGTAGCTAGCTAGTGGCAGAAATAGATTTGCAGATGCTACTGAGAGGAGTGGGAGAGACCACTGAATCAAGCTGAGAATCCTCTGGATGTGACCGAGGCAGAGGTTTGTTTGGCACGGAATGGTTCAATCTCATCTCGCCATTTGAAACTCAGCTCAGCCTCTTTGATGCTTCTTGAAGCCAAACAGCTCTTGAAACCCCAACTGCTGTGCAATTTCCTCAGAGGAGTTTGGGGAAACAAAGAGCAGGGGAGCGTGGGTAAGAGAGCAGAGGCACTGGTTATAAAAATCTCCCAGACCTTAAAGTTCAGAAAGAGCCATTGCCAAACATGACCTGTGAACCATGGACCGGAGAAGCAGAGCCTTCTAAGTGTGACGGGATAAAGCGACACGGAACAACTAGGATGAAAGTGGCTGGTGTCTTTTCAGCCGCAATCCAGTGTCAGAGAAGGAGTTAGCAGAGGACCTTGCTGAGCCAGAATTGCTTTGCCTGGGACCGTGCTGTGGCAACACAGTGGCCGGGCGACTTGGCAGCAAGTTACTTTCCCATAATTGCCATGCTGATGCTTTTGTAATTAAATTCTCATGCGAGAAGGGGAGGCATGCAGCCGCTCACGGTGCTTGGGAAGCTGTGCAGGGCTAAAATTAGACTTTTAGTATTATTATTACTATTACAGACTTGGGCTGGAGTGGGTGTAAGGGGAAGATCAATGATCCTGGGGAAAAGATTCACCCTGATGCTTCACGCTGAATGACATGGGATTTTCTGTAGGAGATGATTGACCAGATCATGTGTGTGGCAACGTAGGAAGCTCAGATTGCCATGACGTAGAAAAGAGCACAAGATAAGGTTGCAAAATATTTTCTTCCAGCAGAGTGAAAAATGCTTCCTCTCTAAGTAAAAAAAGATAGGAAGGAAAAATTAGATTATTCTCAGCAGTATGCTGCCCTACATGTCCTACATGTTTCACCTTTACTGCTGCCTGCTTTTTAGAGATCGATTCATGTTATTTAAGAATAAGACAGGGATTTATGTGCTGGTGCAAACTCTGATTTTCCTTTCAGAGGAACTATTGTTGTTCAGATAATCTGCTCCTCCCAGCTTATTTTTTTCTAGAAAAACGGAATTGGCTGATGTAACCCAGCCTCACCCATTCATCTTTTTCCATGAGGCACTCAAGGACTCCAACTCCATTTTCTATTTCTCCTGATGGACAGTGAGTGGCATGCTGTACTTAAAGCAGGTTTTATATTCTCGACAGTCCCGTACTTGTTGATTTGAAAGCAGGAAAAGCCTCTGAAATGTGCTGGCAAATCCTACTCGTGTGCGTTACCCTAGGTAGAGCAAGCTGGGTTATAAACCAAAAGGTAGTACTCCAGCTGCTTTTCTTATTTACTGTGTCAGAGCAAGACTGTATCAGGGCTATACGATAGCTGCATTTATGCTTCGCCTCCTGTGGCAGACAGGGAAGCCCACGTCCCAAGCAGCTGATGTGCCTCAGGTCCTCGTGATGAACGCATGAGGAATATGAACCTTCTCCAGACTCTTCTTTGAGAATATTCTTCCTTTTGCCTGCCCAGCCCATGAGCAATTCTCCTCTTTGTTTGCTCTGACTGCAACTCCTCTGCAAGAAAAACTGCTCCATTTTTTGTACTACAGCTTCTCTGTCACCTGTTCTCAGACACAGAGGTCATGTCCTCCTGGTCCTGTTCCCATCTTGGAGTTGCTACCATAAGACCTTCTTTGTGGGGACAGAAGAGGAGCTTCTGCATTGCACCCCAGATAGGACTTTGAAATGCTGGTGTCTGATGACTTGCAATAATTAAGATATCCAGAAAAAACCTTGGACTCTCAATGTCATCACAAAGGTGTGAGATATATATGTAATGGGGGTATGCTCAACGCCTGGAGGAATAGCTGGGCCACGGGCAAGGAAGGAAAGGGCAGGAGATAGGAACTAGCTGAGACATGAGAATATTCTTTTAAAATGTTAGTGTGCTCCCTCCTGTAGGTAAAAATTAGAAGAGGCAAACCTGAACTGTTCAGCACCCACACACGAAGCTCTTGTACAACAAGGGAAATAATGTGAATTGTGATGGAAGAAGCCCTTGGCGGAGTACGTGGACCCATGGTGACAGAATGGTAGTGTTTGGGGTGGGCTGCGGAGGAGGGAGGAAAATGTTCTCCCTACATAGTCGTTGCAGGTTTTTCCAGGAGAAATGGTGTTTGTTACTTGGGCGTCAGTCAAGGCGTTTAGGGCAGACTGGTAGAAGCCTTAAAATCTGAAGTTGTGCATGTTTTGGTGGACTCGCGGCTTCAGCCAGTGAAAGGGGGCATAACTGAACGACGGATGAGCCGCAGTGCCGGCAGATGCTGCCTCATTCAGGCAGGACAGTCATTCTTCCTTTTGAGCCGCTGGTTGTGTAGGATAGGGAAGGATCGTGACTGATGTAGTGGGTGGACCCTGGGGTGGAGGAGGAAGTCATGGAACACATGCATGATGAGGGCACCATAAATAGTCGTCCATGGGTGATGCCTCCAGGACAGAGCTCATCCAAGGGGTGGGTGCTGCTGGCTCCACGTGGCATCGCTCCCAGGTAAGCCAGGAAGGCGGGAGGACAGGTTCCCTGGGCTTTGCTTGAATCCCCTTAGTTTTGGCCATGGAGATGTGCTGGCAGGAAGGGAGTCTTTCTTTCAAGTGTCCTAACAGAGACCAGTTCAGCTGTACTTTTGCTTTACCTCTTACACAAGGGTTTTTTTGTCTGTATTGGCTGAGGTAGAAGAAAGTGGCTAATGCAAACTTGCTTCTTGCTCAAAGGGGGCGTCAGGGGGACAGCAAGTCTTGGAGAGCTTCCTGGGGGAAGGAGGCCTCCTGCCTTCCCCAGGGAGAGGGCAGTGGTGGAGGGGAAGAATCTTTGGAAAGGTTAAGGGGAGACTTGCAGAAGGCCACAAAAGCCTCTAACTGGTGAAAGCAGCCCATGCTGTGAGCAACAGAGGAGCAAGAGCTATTCTGGAAGGTCCTCCGAAGTGGGGAAGTGGAACTTCAGCACTGGGTGCTTGTGGCTCTGGGGGGAAAACTACACACAGTCCCTGGACAGCAGGTGGCACCACAGTGAGGGCGAGAGGCCCTAAATTCCTTATAACCAAGGTGGGGAGGGTAGAAAGCAGAGGGGCAGTGAAGCTCCAGGATGGGTGGAGCTGGTGGTCCACCTCGGGCTTCTTGGCTTGCATCCTCTCCATGCAGCAGGGTTTTGCAGCCCTGTTCCTCCATGTCCAGCCCTCCCTGGCCCCTAGCAGCCTGCTGGGGCTGGCATGGATGGTCTCTAGCAGGTCGCAGCTTTGCGAAACCTTGTTGAGCTGGTGCCTTCTGGCCTCTCGGGCTGTGCAGGAGTTGGGCGTGCAGCCTGAGCTGCTCCTCCCTGTTCCTATGCATGGGAAGAGCTGAGGCAGCTCTGCCCATGGAAACAACCACATGGCGCCTGTTCACTTCTGCTTCTGCAAAGCCAGGGCAAACCTGAAATAAATTAGCTGGTATGAGAAGCAGCTTAGGTCAGATAGCTTGTGCAAAACAGGTTGCAAGCGGCTGGGAAAGGGGAAAATGTGTAAAACCAAGCTGAAGCAAAAATGAACACAGAGTAGAAGGAACTGGGGAAGCCCTGGGACAACAGCGAACCAGGTTGTTTTCAGTGGTCCCAGGGCAACTGATGGGCATCCCCTGCCTTGCAGGTAGAGAACAGGGAGAGCTAATTTTTAATAAGGTATCACCTGGAGATAGGCAATTTCTAGGTGAACTGATAACTTAATAAAGTGCCAGAAGAGCTGGATGGCTTGCCTGAGGATAGGTGATAACCTTTTCTTAATTAACTTTAATTGGTGCCAGCATATTCAGACCTATGGTAGGACTGGTGTGCAATGGGGATGGAGTTGCTGTTGACTGAAGACTGACGTGCTTTCACGAGTCCTTGTCCAAGGATTTCAGCCCTTTCCTGGCTCCCTCCTCCTCTTTGTAAGCACTCAAAGTCAAACCAAGGCACGGTGGTTGGACTTCTTCCTGCCGTAACATTTAGGAGGAGCTGACCCTGCGAGTCACACAGGTTTCAAGACTCAGTGCAGGACCTGCTGTTGTCTTAAACTCCCTTGCCCATTTGGCAAAGAAATATTAGCAGGTCTGAAGTTGGGCTTCTCCTTCTATGATACTCAACCTCAGGAAAACTGTTCAGTAGTAGTAGGTTGGTATTAACATTGAATTTATTTTTAATATTTAATTAATTAGATGGCAAGTGGAAAATAGGATTTCTATTGGAAATTGCTCTCGAGTAAGGGCAGTGCCGATGGGGTAGGCTGAGACCCAAAAGCATGAACCAGCAAACTCCTGTCCACCCATAGCTGTGAGACGGGTTTGAGGTGGGGGAGCTGTGGGGTGTTGCAGGTCTGAAGGCAGCCCCTTTCTCTCCTCTTCCTCCCCATCTCCATGCAGGGTGGCTATGTGTGTGGGGAAGTGCAGCCGGATTGTGGGTCCCTGCCTGCTGGTGCTGGGCACACTCTCCATGGCAGCCAATATCCTCCTGCTCTTCCCTGGTGGGGCATCAAAGTACCTGGCGGAGGGACACATCAGCAAGCATGCCAAGGCCATGCCAGGCATCTGGGGAGGCGGCATTGCTGTGAGTATCGCAGCTTCCACTGTGTCCTTGTCCTTCCTTGCGTGTCTGTGGAGGAGGGAGGAAGGGATGGAGCAGGTGGCTCCCCTTCATCCCCCACCTGCTTTTTCCTTCCCACAGGTGCTGCTGGCAGCAACCCATATCACGGCAGTGGGGTGGCGATGCGCCGGCTGCTCTGACTGCGGCACCCGTTGCAATGTAAGGCAGGGCCAGGACCCCTGTGCCAAAGCAGGCCCAAGCGGCATATGGCGGGTGGCCCCAGGGTGGGATGTGGTAGGGTTCCACCTCTCCCATGGCCCTGCAGTGGGACATGGCATGGATCCATTTCTCCCCTGGTCCTGTTGTGGGATGTGGAAGGGTGCCCCTTCTCCCATGCTCCATAATGGCAGGGTGCCATCTGTCCTGTGGCCCTGTGGTGGGATGTGGCAGGGTGCCCTCTTTCCCATGGTGGGTTGCTGCATGGTGCCACCTCCCTGAGGACAGAGCTTTCCCTGCATGCTGCCATGGGCTCTGTGTGGTAGATCCCTGCCTACCCCTACTCCCTGTCTGTCCCTGCTCCGTTCTGCCCAGGTTAAAACAACCCAGCAATGGCTCCATTCTCAGCCTCAGCTTCCTCGGGCTGGAGCCCCTTGGGGTGAAAGGGAGGGGAGTTTCGTCCCATCACCAAACTCTGCCAGTAACGTGCAGGTGCATTTTGGAGCCCTCCCTGACTTTTGGTCCTGTCCCCCCACCCTCGCTGGGTGCTGCCCACAGGCTTTCATCTCTGCCGTGCTCTCCAAGATGGCGCTGCTGGGCGCTGCCGCCTGCTTCGTCCTCTCTGGGGTGGGTTTGACCAATGGACCCCTCTGCTTTTACAACGCTTCTGAGCACAGCCGTGGACAGGGCACACTCTGGGGTTACCCCTTCCTGGATGGCAGCAGCCAGGAGCCTGATGCCAGGTGAGGCAGTGGGGTTGAATTGCCAATGCCACCTTGTCAGCCTATTGGTAATTAAATCAGTGTTATTTATGGTGGGTGGGCTTGCTGGTGGTGATGCAAGACCCTGGTAGCTCAAGAGGTCCTCACCTTCTAAGGCTTTCTACGTGGTGCTTTCCACCCCCATCACCCTGCTTGACCCCACTCAACCTCAGGATGAAGGACAGGACGCCTGGGGCACACCTCCATGGCAGAAAGTGATGCAATTCCTGACCTGCCACAGCATAACATCTTGCATCGCCTCCTCTCCTTGTTGCGCAGGGCAGAGAACTACCTGTATGATCGTCAGATGTGGAGCATCTGCCTGGAGCCAGTGGGCATCGTGGCCTGGAACGTCGGCCTCTTCTCCCTCCTGCTGCTTATCAGTGCCACCGAGATGGTGCTGGCCTCCCTCCAGATCCTCAACGGCTGCCTTGGGTGCCTCTGCGGCTTTTGTGAGGGGAAGTAGGGACCTGCAGTGGTGCCTGGAGGCTGGTGCTCAGAGGAATTGGCATCCCTGGGTGCCCCTTGACCAGTGGCAAGCGTCATGGCAGGGATACGGCACAAGCTGTGATACCAGCCCAGTGCAAGACGGATAGACTCCCCCATGGGGGACTGACACCCAGCCCATCCTAGACATCGAAGTGATGTGCATGGGATCAGCGTGCAAAGGGCTGCCTCTGTGAAGAGCCCTCTGCCTGGGCGGTACCCCTTCCTCCACCCTGGAGGGGATGCCCTTGGGCTGGCAGCCATTTGGGAATGGAAACCAGCCTGGTGAGCAATGAAGGTGAGGAAGTGGCTCCTGGAATCCTGGCATGAGCCCAACAGCTTCCCCAGCCACCCCTTACCAGCCTCCACTTGCCCAAGTGCAAAGTGAAACGTAGTGGTATTTGTAGAGCTAAGAGTAGGAACACTAATTTATTTTTGTTAATCAACCTGTATTTAGGGCAGCTTGTGTTCATGTTTGTCTCCCATGCAGGGCAGAAGGGACAAAGGAGACTGGAGGAGCTGAGCCGGGCTCCAGCTGGGGCTGGGGGACTTGGATGGAGTCGTGCTGAAGGAGGTAGTGCTGGAAATGAGGTGTAGCCCCCCCAAAGTTCACACACGCATGCAGCAAATGTCAGGAGCAGCCACTCGTCCCCACTGGCTGAGGACCCCATCACACAACCTGCTACTGCCCTTGCAGGGGCTTCAGCACATCCCCCACCCCTGTATGGGGATACAGGGACTAAGCGAGGGTAGGGGCCTGAACCTGCCTGTGCTGGGAGGATGTTTGCCCCAAAACGGTTAAGGTTCAGAGGAAAGTAGCAATGTCCATGGTAGCTTAAAAAAACCAAAACAATCAGCCAGATTAAACAGTAACTGGGTGATTTTCGAGAGACCTTTAGGAAAAAGAGGAACTGGCTCAAACAGGATCGTTAAAATGGAGCAATAAAAAAAGGGAACATAAATATTTATGACCATGGGAGGAAAACCCTTGGAGCAGGGTGGTAGTACCAGGTATGGCACAGCCAGAGCATCATGTTCCCCTGACCTGGCATATGCAGGTGGCATGGGGTGCCCCAAGCAGCCATATCCCCTGCATTGCTGCTCTTGCCTCCCATTATGTATTTCATGGGGTGGCTCATGTGCTAGTAAAGGAACCTGGAGCTGGGCTGGTGGCAAAAGCTTCCATGCCCAACCAACTATATAATTAAAAAATAGCAATAAAAATGAGACAAAACCCAGTTTTGGGATGGTAGTGCATGCCTTCTGTGTGGTGTGGCCATGCTTGCTGGTGCAGGACCCCAGGCTGTGAGCATCCTGGTGCACTGGGCTCTGGGTTGGTGCCCCGGGTTCTGGCGTGGGAGGACCAGGGGGAGTCAACCCGGGGGGGTCACTAGGAGATGAGACAGCAGCTTTGCCCCTGCTTCCCATGGCGCGGGGGGCCACCATCCCGCTGGGGAGCAGTGGCTGTCAGGGGGATGTTCTGGAGAACATCCTGCAGTGTGAACATGCTGAAGGAGATCTGCTCGTAGGGTGACCGCATCCCATTTTCATAGAGGCATGCGAAAGCGATGGCCGGGCCACCAGAGATGGAGGCCTCATTGTAGGGCAGCTTTATGTAAGCCAGGTCCGAGTAAGCACTTGGGCCCTCATAGATAACCCATGGCTCGGTCCAACTCTCCACATCCCTGGGGAAAGTGCTCAGGTGAACCCCCATGTTGACCCGTGACATGGAGCTGGTGGGGTGGGAGTAGAGGACCCACGTCGGTGCATGGAAGAAGGGAGTGGGGTTGCAGGCCACTGCAGGGTCCTGTTGGACTGAGGTGATGCCATGGGCATGGCCATGACACCCTGGGGAAGGACAGCCCTTCTCAGGCTCAGCTGGCTTGTGGAGGCTGCTGGTGTCCATGATGGGCAGTTCATCACTGACTCCCTGAGGGCTGGGCAGGTACCGCAACCCCGGGAACATCCCACGGAGCAGCTGGGGAGCTGAGCCTCGGAGGGGCATCACAGGGTCCTGGGGGGTGGTGGGGATGTACACGAAAGGTGCGGGGAAGCCAACAACACTGCCGTGACAGCCATGGGGGGGCTCAACCAGCCGCTGGACCAGCTGCCCGCTGTGGAAGACAGCCCCATCATCTGTGCTGAGTGCCTGGACCCTGAAGCCCAAGGGGCTGCGGGCATTGCAGTAGAGGACATTGGAACCATCTTCCTCATCCACTGAGACCAGCTGGCACTCGCCCGTCTGCAGGTTGGGGATGAACTCCCCGAAGCGCCAGCCCTGTCCATGGTCATCGCTGTAGAAGGCAAAGGAGTGAGGGGTGGTCTTGCAGAGCTGCCCGAAGCACTCCTTGCAGTCGATGTGGTAGCTATAGGCGGGCACCAGCAGCCGGCCAGACCGCAGCTGGATCCCATGCCCAGGGCCCAGAGCAAATGTTGCCCAGTCTGGGGAACAGAGGAAGGATGGGGGTGAAGAGCAGCCTCCATGGTGCCCCTGCCATGCCCAGCATGGAAGGGTCTCCAGAGCATCCCCCCCCAGCCTAGCCAAGCAAGGTGGTGGGGTAGGAGGGCAGCAGAGCCCAGTGCTGCCGGGTTGTCCTCACGCAGGGTCCTAACCCTAGCTACAGGGCCTCTCCATCTCCCCTTCCCCTGTGCAAGCAATGCAGATACTCCCTCCAGCCCCTCTGCTCTTGGATCCTTGTAGGCTTCCTACCCCGAGGCCACCTCCAGCAGCACCATAGGTGGCGTCAGGAGGGCAAAACCTATGATTGCCCTCCTGCTGGCTGTCCTTCCCTCTCCTCACCCCGCTCCAGTGGGCTACCTTTGATGGCCCCGCCAATGACCTGCTGCGTCAAGTCTGTGGCCGTGCTCCAGCTCAGGCCCTGGTCAGCGCTGGTGATGCAGCAAAGGCGGGTGACGTTTTGGCCGGTCACAATCTGGTAGGCTTCAGGTGTCCTACCCAGCACCGTGATGAAGAAAAGGAAGAGGGTGCCAGTGAACTCGTCGTAGAGCGGGCAGGGGTTCATTGACCGGTAGTGCTGCAGCATCGCTGTCTCCAGCACCCGCATGTCTTCCCACTGCCCATGGATGAGGAGGAGGAGAGGATGGAGAGGGGTGAGAACCACCCCACTTCACCTGCTGCAGCATCCCTTCCCTGTGGGGGTGACTGCAGGGGCTCAGCTGTACCACACACAAGTGGTGGAGGATAACTACCCAGCTGTCCCGTGCCCCCCAACCCTGGGTGCACCCCGTCCCACCTCCACATAACTCCCGTAGATGGTGCCACGGCGCAGAACCAGTAGGTTGGCATGGGCATCGTCAGCACTCAGCCGCTCCTCCGCAAAAGCCAGCAGCTTGGCCACGCAGGGCAGGTAGAGCAGGGCGGGCACGCGGTATGTGACACCGTTGGACTCCTTCTCGAAGAGCACGGTCCGGGCGGGGAAGTGCCGGGAGCCCATGGAGTCTGCAGCAGAAAGATGCAGCCCCACCCCGGTGGGTTGATGAAGTGGGAGGGGAACTGGCGGCTGGGGATGTGGGCTGTCCTTGGAGGGGTCTGATGTTTAACTTGAAGAGCTTGGGTTTGGAAAACACCCCAGGAGCTTGGGCTGGAGGACAGGTCACTACTGGCAGGGTTGGAGTTGAGAGGGGCTGAATGTGTACTGCTGCGGTGGAAAGTCACTGCTGCTCAAAGGTGGGACAGGCATTTAGGTAACACCACAGAGGCTGACCTGGGCTACCCCAAAGCAAAATTAAATTGATCTTCAAGATGCTTTTGAAAAGGGATTTCTGGTAAATTGCAGCCAGTCAGCTAGGGTAGAGTGAGACCTGCGGTTCCCCGCTCCCACAATCAAGTGGGTGTTGCGGGGGGGCAGAGCCTGTCTCCACATGGCCAAGACCCCAGGACCTGCCCAGGGTCATCCAGATGGGTCAGGGAGTGTTTTGTTCTGCTTTTCTGGTGCCTCCAGTGCAGCAGATCCACCCAATTCCTTGTCTCCCCCACCCTATAGGAGAAACCTGGAGTTGCACAACATGAACCGTAGGGTCCCCAGCCAGGCTGTCCCTGTGGCAGTGGGGTGTGAGCAGTCCCCAAACACCTTTCTGTCGGGGACAGCAGGATTGCCACTGGGGTCAGCTCTCCCCAGGTTATATGTCCCTGTGTGCCCCAGGTTATCACTGTGGAAGGAGATGAGCATCCTGTGCCGGGGCACAGCCAGAGTGGCTGAGGATGGCTTTTACCTGTGTTTTGATTAGGAGCTTTTACTGATCAAACACCCCACAGAGAAAGCAAAGGTACTCACCGGGTCCTGCTCAGCTGGGGGATGTCCCCTCTGTCCCTCACCCCCGCTAAAGGGTAACACCAGCTCCCGCTGTCACCAACTTTCTGGAGAGCCTGTCGCCTTGCTGCTTCACTGCCACCCCCCCACCTTTGCAGGGTCCCCCCATCAATGGGTCACGGGGCTCCTGCAGCAGCGGTGGCCAGGAAAAAAGCCCTGAGTCAGCAGCGGCAGCCGCTCGTGCAGCGCCGGGCAGCACAAAGGCACCATTATCAGCCTAGGCAGAGCTGGGGGCCCCGCAGCTGCCGAGCTGCCTTGCTTGGACACCCTCCCGGGAGGGGATGCAAAGGGAGCCGGGGAGGGTGGTGTGCAGGAGTTTTGCATCTCCTACCTCAGTTTCCCTTCTCCTGCAGTCTGGGAGAGGCCAGACCTCCCTGTCCAGGTGCTGCAACCCAGCCATGAGCTTCTCAGCCCATGGGAGGAGGTCTGGAGAGTCCCTGCCTTCCCAGGAGCCCCACCTGCATGCAGGTCAGCTGTAAGAAATTGGTTTTAATGCTTATATTCCATCCCCAGCATCAGTTTAGCTAAAAGGGGCTTGACAAGGTGTACCTGCTCAAGCAGGTGGGTTGGACGAGATGGTCTCCAGAGGTTCCCTCCAATCCCTACCATTCTGTGATTCTGTGACAAAATTCACATGGCAAAGCTTGGATCAGAAACTCCAAGGCAAAAGCCCAGGCTCAGGCTGTGGAATTGGCCAGGAAAGGGCCCTGGGGATTGCCCAGGCTGAACATATGCAGCTCCCATCTCCTCTGCCTCAGCTAGTTACAAATGCCGCCTAAGCCTGGTTAATTTTAGCCAGGGTTGCTGGAGCAGAAAACTATGTCAGAGCTATTAATCTCTGCTGTACATCCCATGGGTTGAAGAGGAGCACAGGTTGCACTGCAGGAGGTTAACCCTCGCCTCAACTGGCTTCCCTGGCTACCTGCTGAGTTCAAATGTAGCTGAGGAAAATTCCAGCTCTGCTTCCCTCCAACAGCATCTCTCCTGCTTCTTCAGCTTAGATGCTGCCGGGCTGCTTCACCCCCTAAGGCCTAAGTGACCCCAGCTCCATCATCCCAGTCATGCCATCTGGGTCTCTGCTGCCGCCCTGACTGGCACAAGCAGGAGGAGCTGCTGGATAAGTGTTGAAATATTGCACCATTGGGGATGGTGGGAGTGTTGGAAACTGGCAATGGGCAATCATTAATGGCAGTGACGCCAAAGCCATTGGGCTTGGTGCTGCCGTCCTTCTGACGAACCTTCCCAACACTAGCACGGCAGCAGGGAGCTGGCAAATGAGAAAAGACCTCCCAGCCAGGTCTAATTACCTCCTTCAATAACAAGGTCATGCCCTAAATGAGCAGTGGCCATGCCTCCCTCCACCCCTCTCCTAATTGGTGTTGGAGAGTTTGGCCAACACAGCAAGGGTGCCCAGTGATGCCCCTGCTGATAAAGGGCGTCAGCAATTCTGAGCCCAAGGGACCATCCATGCATAGGGTCTGGGGACCTTCACCCAAGAGAGAGGGGTGAAACCACAAAATAAGCCCTCCTAGGGGAGTGATAAGCTGCCCCATGTGGTGCAAGAGGCCCCCCACACCTCATGACATGCATGAGGGGGATGTCTCTTGTGCTGGTGGGAAAAGGCTGCCAGCTAGCGCACCCAGCTTTGGGCACGATGCTCGGGACTCCCATCTGAAAAGGGGCCCCAGCATCGCACAGTGGTTAGGCATCATCGAGCATGGATACTGCTGGATGGGAGACCCAACATCTCTCCTCCTCCTTTGAGTGCTGCATCCCCTCGTTGCGCCCTCCTCCTCATTTCCCTCTCCTTCCCCCTTTTTCCCCTAAACGCCAAAAATCAGGACTTGCTCTAGTGAACTGTGACCACCCTGGATGTAGTGATGGCCATTAAATAACGTTGAATGCAAACAAAATGACTAAGCCCATGATTAATGATTAAGAGGCACAATGTCTAAGCCAGCTGAAAGCCTGCCCAGTGCTCAGCAGCAGTGGGGAGGAGGGATCATGCAGGATCTGGGCAACTCAGAGCCTTTGGCTCAAGGTCCCCCAAAAAGGGACCCACCACCAGCTTGGTGGCCCTGAACAAAGGCCCCCTGCCTCCCCTTCATGCACAAGAGTCCTGTGGGCCAGCCACGTGCCAGACATGGGGTGATGCAAAGAGGTGGGAAACTGCAGTGGGTTGTCACGTGCCCTAGTTGGGAGTTGGGAGCTGCATCTTCTCCTGGAAACTGGTCCACAACAAGGGCAAGCCTAACTGCTTCCTCTTCTTATGTGGGTGTTGAACAGCGTAAAGATAGGATGTGTACTGGAGCTCTGGCATAACCATTTTCTGGCAGGTTCTCAGAGTCCTGTTGTCTAAGTCTTGCTTGAGGTTGTACCCAAGGATATTTGTAGCACCTGACTGGAAAGGCAGGAGAGCTTTGTTCTTGATATGATCCTTCCCCACTGCCTCCTGGTCCAAAAGGCAGGTCTCCATGAGCTCCTTCTGTCTCTTTTGCAGGTGATTCACCTCCTTCTCCAGCTCCTTGAGTCCTATGGTCTCCTCAATTCTCCTCCAGAAGCTCTGGTTGAAGTGCAGGTAGAGCTTCCAGTCCAGTGAGCACCATGCTTTTATTCGCTCCTTGCTTTCTGGAGTCAAGGTCTGGACAGTGTCCCGGCTTCTGGAATTGAGCTTAAAGTAAATCACATCATCCAGATCCCAGCACAAAGTGTGCTTCAAGAGGATCATGGACTCATCAAAGTAGTCTGCTATCAAGATCAGGTGGAAGTTCTGCTCAATCTCTTTCAAGATGGCCTGGATGTACTTTTTGTTGTCCTCTGCATTGTTATCATAGCCAAAGTCAAACCACATGATATTCCTCGCGTAGATGTTTTTCTTGTGATCTGCTGGATGGTAATACTTCATGGGTGATGCCAGGTACTCATTCACATCCTTGGAGGTCCTGAAGGCAGGGACGTTGTCCTTGTAGTAGACGTAGGAAGACTCCAGCAGAGGAATGGGGTTTCTCAGGATGGAGAAGTAGAAGGTGTTTGCTGCCATCACCTTGTGCACCTATTTGCGGGGAGGAAAAAGAGAGACTGTTAGTCTGGAGGCACTGCTTGTTCAACCAGGTTTCTCTGCAGGTGCTGTGGCTCTTTCTTACCTCCGAGGCGTTAAACCGCAGGTGGTTGCACATGATGTTGTAGTTTTGTCCTATGGTTTGGAATTCCTCCACAAAGTGGGCCAGGAAGGTCTTCGGGTAGCCCAGGTGGACAAGCTGGCCAGCTGGAAGGGCAACAGTGAGGTTGTACTTCTCCACAAACCTGAACATGATGTTCAGGATGGTGCTGCTGGCCGTCTTGTGGGTCTTGAGGAACATGACATTAGTCTTGGCATGGCAAGGCATGGAAGGGATCAGCAGCTCCTCATGGCTCTTCAAGATTCTGCAGGAAGGCAATAGATGGGGAAAACAGCCTCTCCAGTGCCATACCCCATCTCTGAGACCTGAAACCCCAGCAGGTTCTCCTTCTGATATCACACCTGCAGCTGGTGCAAGACACCAACCCAAACAAGCTCTATCCCTCAGGCGTGGACATTGGACAGTTTTCTGCTTTTCCAGGTCCTCACTTACCCAAAGGCTTCACCTCAATCCCCTTTTCTTTTTCTGCATGGCTGATATTGCTCTGAAGAGCTGCACTTTGGCTAATTTGATCCCTTGCCTGCCCAAATGAGAATCGAGGACCTAGCTTTGGGCTGCTGCCCTTCCAATATTAGCCTAAACCCCATGACAGTTAAATCAAGTGTCACAGGTCAGATCCTTGCTGCCCTGGGCAGATGAAGTAATGCGACCTTACTTCTGCTTCACTTACATATAATTTTTATTCTTCATATGGAAGAATCCCGACAGAAAGATGAGTCCCAGGCAAAGGTTGAAAATGATGAGACATTTGATATGCCTGGAAAGAAAGCAGAGCTTCAGCAGATTTTTATTGGATAGTCCTTCCCCAAACGTGAACCACCAAACTTCGCATATTGCCCTTGGGAATTTTTATCACCAGGATCACAATTTTATGTCTCTGTGGTGCCAACCACCTTCAGCTCCCCCAGGTGCATCAGCAGCTCCGGCATTAGAGACAGGACAGTGAGAAATTGCACTTTCACTCTCTCCCTCCTAATTTTGGCCTTTGGCCACACACAGCCTTCTTCAGGCAGACCCTGTTAAGCTCTTCTGACAGCTTCTCATTCTGCTCCACTGCCTTTTATTTTGCTTTTCTTTTGGTTTCCTGGGCCTTTAGAGCTTATTCACATCAAGCTTTTGTGAGCAACTACTAAGAGCTAGAAAATGAGCCCTTTGTAGGGCTGTAAAGATTTCCTTGGTAAGCACTGCCTGTAACCACATCACTCCAGAAGACAGGGATCTCAAAGAAACACCAAAATGACTGTTTTCAATATAACTGAGATTTTTCAATACAGAAAATCAATTAATAACCCAACAGCACCTGTAACGGACTAATTACACCTTGCTTTCAAACAAGAGGACTGCTTCCTTGCTGCGACATCTCCTCCTCCCAGCCCAGCTCTTGTGCTCAGCCTCACCCAGGTCTCCCTTTCATTAGATCTCACCTTGGCCAGCCTTTAAACTGCCTGATCTCAGAGGCAGCCCTTGGGACCAAGCACCTCGTCTACCTGTGTTTTGCTTGGATAATGATGAGTGGTTTTCCAGCACTAATTAGGCAACCACCATGTATCATCAGTAGTGCATTCTAGCTGGGACACATACAGGATCTTCTCAAGGTTTCATGCCCACCAGAAAGGAACTTTTCATCACCAAGCTCGATCTGACTTCTCTGATCTTAAAAGTTTTTTAAACTCAGTGTCAACAATATGTTTTCAGCCACTGTTTCCAAAATGCAGCAGATCTGGCTTGGGCTTTAAGTTGCTTTGAGAAGATATAGTCCTATTTACAGCAAGGGGTGGTCACACTTGTGGTTCCCACTCTCCCAAGCGAGCAAGGAAGGCTCTAAGCTTGCCCAGTCTGAGGGTAGATGGGGGGCACATTGATTGCCGTGGTTAGACCTGGTGGTCCCTTCTACTGTCCTGCTGGGCAAGGTGTCCTCATGCATGGTCCTGCTGCACAGGGTGCTGGCTTTTGTAGCCTCCAGCTTGTATAGTGTGAAACACAGACTCATTCCTTCCAGCTGGCCTTACGAGAGTGCAAACACCAGCTTTATCTGTCATGGTCTGCAGCCTCTCACTGACTGGCCACAGTACCACAAGCCAGGCTGTGACGGCCTGGATCCAACCATGGAAAACTGGTGAGAGGATGGGAGGAAAGTCCAACAGAACATGAAGAGCTGCACATAAAAACACAGCCACCGTAGCCAGCTGTGCTAGCTGTGATGGAGGAGCCACAAACCAAATATAAACACAGCGGAAGCATGAAGACAGACAGCAACGTTGCAACACCGTGATGGCACTGCAGAAAAATGTTTGACTTTGTTTGCCATGCAAACCAGCCTGAAACCACTTTTACTTCAAGCTTCGCTACGCATCAAAGCACTGTCCTTGTCCAATGGCAGCCCAGCCAAAGTGGAAAACCCCTGGGTGGAAGAGCCCTTCCCAAAGCCAGGGCAGCTGCCTGGCCCTCTACCTGAATTTGCAGCATAGTTTCTGCATGAAGAGTTTAAAGACATAACTACAGGCAGTCTTTCATCAGTATTTCTTAATTTTCTGTTCCCAGGCCTGTAAGGGGTTGGGGTGAGACTATCCCCTTTCCTTCGATTGCTTTATGTATATAAGTAGCCATGAGACAAAAGAAGAAATGCAGAGGGGCCTGTAGGCAGCGAGAGTCTCACACCTGTTGAATGCAGCCCCTGCCTATGTTAGAATCATAGAATAGTTTGGGTCAGAAGGGACCTTTAGAGGCCACCTAGTCCAAACCCCCAGCAGTGAGCAGGGACATCCCCAATTAGATCAGGTTGCTCAGAGCCCTGCCCAGCCTGACCTTGATTGTCTCTAGCGATGGGGCCTCCCCAGCCTCTCTGGGCAACCCCTTCCAGTGCTTCACCACCCTCATTGTAAAAAATGTCTTCCTTATATCGAGCCTAAATCTACCCTCCTCTAGTTTCAAACTATTACCCCATGTCCTGTCACAAGAGGCCCTGCTAAAGAGATCGTCCCCATTGTTCTCAGTCTTTCATTTAAACTGAAGCTGACGTTGATGTGATGGTTTTCCAAAACACACCACCTTGCCTGCCTGGAGGTCTTTCCTAAGGCAGTCTGGTGATATCCTTCTTCTGCAGTGCATGCGATAATGTTCCATGTTTGTTTGGGCAGTGTCCCCGAATTGGCAAACAGGCACAATTACAGTGAGAATGATGTTTTATGGGGCAAACAAATCAACAAACACCCAGACCAGTCCTGAAGATAGATCAGGATCACAATATGCTCCAGAAGGATTACTAGTCCTACTGCAAGAAGACAGGCTCTGTAGACCTCTACATCTTATCACCTCAAGGTGTCCCATGATCTTTTAATAGAAATTTACTTTAATAAGTGATTACATAGTGCCATCCTGCCTCCAAATTGTCAAACTCGTGCATCACACTAAGCCCACCTCCAGCATAACTGGATGCTCCCAGCAGACCCGTTTTGTCTGGATGCACTTTGAAAGCCCCAAACAGCAGGTCTTTTGCACCTGGAGACACAGGGAAGGGTAATGGTCCAAATTATCTAGGCACGTAAAGCCTCGAAGTGTTGCTGGTGCAGCATGAGGGCTTGGCATTGAAGTGCCAAACATGCCCAGTGGGCAAGTTATGGGCACCAACACGCCACCAGTGAGCCCTGAGGGGCTGTACAGAGCTCACCTTGCTCCTCATGGCACCATCCTGAAGACAACAGCCACCTGCAGCCAAGCAACACCCAAGCTGTTGCTGCGAGTGGTGGCTGCTCAGCCTATGTTGGGCTTGCCAAAACCACGGCAGCTTCCTGAAACAGCCAGTTTTAAGCAGCAAGAGTGACTTATTCCTTTGGCACGTGGGCCATGGAGGCACCAGTCCTCATGCAGAAATGGGCTCCTTGTCCCAGGGCTGGCAGACAATGCTACTTGTGGCATGGTGCTTGTTCCCCTGCCTGGGGATGTATGGATGGAAAGATATCTGCTTTCCAGCTCAGGGTGTGAGTGGGGACCGCAGCCGATTGAAGCAAAGGCAAGTGATAGAAGCATTCAGGTGAAGGGCCAAGGGCAGGGATTGAGGTGATCCCCAGGGAGGAGTCCAGGAAAATGGAGCGTGGGGGGAGATGAGAGGAGGGGGTTGCAGGCACATGGGGCACTGCTTAGGGCGCTGCTCGGTGTACTTGTACAGCTGAGCCCTGTGCCTGATCTCTGCAGGGGGAGCCTGTCCCCATTGCCACCCAGGGCTTGGCCGCCTGCAGCTGCACTTTCAGGGGCTGTTACTGGCTTCAGGGTGTCCTGCAAACTTGCACATCGGGTTTCACCACCCATTCTGCACCCATCGCCCTGGCACACCTCTGTAAGAGACAGCACCACTCTTAAAGATTGTTCCTTTAGTGTCACACACACACTTTTGTCACAAGACCGCAAGTCTCTGACCAAGCCACTTCTAAAACTGTGTGTGTTGGGCCGACAGACGCCATATTCAACATCGGCTAAAATATGTCCCATCAATCCCTTCAAGAAAGACAAGTCCCACTCATCCAAGAGCGATTTTGCTGTTGACTGTCTCACGTGCACAGGCTGAAGGTGAACCAGGTGAGTACCTTATGTTACAAAACACGGAGCCGACCTTTTACACAAACAGTTACAGCCATAAAGAGAGGGACTTTGTCACCATCCGGTATATGAATGGGAGAAGCCTGCAGGGCATGACACACAGGATGGTGGCTGCAGCGGTTTCTTCCCTCCTCTCATGACAGCAAGGAATCATTTCACCTGGGACGCATGAAGCCTGACATAGCTGAGTCGCAGGGTACAATCAGAGCCACCATCTACTTTTTTACCCCATTAACACAGCCTTTTGCAAAGCAAAGTTCAAGAGAGAAAGCTGAAATTCAAATGTTGCACAAAAGTCATGTAAGCACACAAGATGCACAACCAGCCTGGGAGCCCTTTGAGGAAGTACTTGGGAGCTGATTGCTTAGACACAAGATTTTTCTAAGAAGCCAAGACACTTGCGGAGGTGTCAGCTGGCCTGGTGCCAAAAGTTTGGCTCGCCTTTCCAACCTGAACCGTGCCATCTCCCAGCTGGGAAGAAAACATGGAAAACTTCCTCTCAGGTCACACTTGGAGGTGCCGCTACAGATGCTTTAATGTTTGGGACAACCTTCTTGTTCATTTGGCTTAAGCTGAAAATATCAGAACTCTGTGTCAACCTAACAACATTCTTTCAAATTAAAAGACCTAGAATACTGGAAGGAAACATTCATGGTGAGCTGTGCCTCTATACTGGGGTGAACTGTAACTAAATCTATAGGTAGTTAAAAACTTACAGGGATTACCTGAACCAGACCTTTCTACAAACTACATTTTAATTCTGCACCCGTAGCATTCACTTCCCTCTCCCCTTACCTTGAAGTGCACCCAGGGCTTTTCATGCTGCCTCACTGCTGCGAACTCGAAAATACCTCCTTTGCAAATCGACTCCAATACTCCTTTCGTCTATGGGCTCCTCTGGCTCTTACTGTATGTGACGCTATTTCTAGCATCCCCGCACTGCTATAAGTGGCTGGGATAGGTGAGGACAAAGGGAGTGGCTAGGTGCTCCCAGCAGTGCGTGGAAGTTAATTAATGAGCCATGAAAGGCATTAGTATGGCATGACATTAACAGAGGCACAAAGAGCTGCCATGGGAGATGGGGTTTGCAACAGTTTTGCAGGGAAGTAAGGAATTAGCTGGGGCCCCTTAGCAGGGATCCCCTTCTCTCCTGGCTGTGGGAGGGAGCTGTGGGGGTTCACGGCAGGATCCGGGTAGGGTATTGTGCCAGCGGGGAGGCTGGAGGAGGGTGTCATCGGCCCCTTTGTCGCCCTGCACCCCATCACATCACTTGTTCAGTGCCCCTCCCCTGCACACTGCCACACCACTTGGTGCCCTGGTCGGCACCTGCCATGCCTTTCCTCTACTTCTTGCTCAGTGGTTCAGGACTGTAATTCTCTGCCAGACACATTGGGCAACAAGAAATTAGGGACAACAGCAAAACCAGAATAGTGTTCTCTTATCAGGACTTTCCCTTAAAAAACATTTAGACTTCAAGCACTTTCCCAGTGAAAATGCAATTATTGTAGCTGGAGATTAAGATCTTAGAGACTTTGCTTGGGTGAGCAACGTCCTGCCATTACATAATAGAAGTTTATCTACAAAGTGACTTTCTGGTGCTATTAACCACTGTTACAACTTGCATTACACAGGAATTTGATATTCCACCAGGGATCCTGTACACCAGCACTTCACAAACTGGGTTTGATCGTTGCAAATTGCCCCAGGAGAGCAGGATTTGCCCTGCAAATCCAGAGGTGGGGTAATCTCCCCACTCCCCACACCAGGGATGAAGTGAATGCTCTCCTCATTTGGGCAGCAAAAAGTTTACCCACATCTCCCAGCCTGGAGCAGGGGATTAAGCTGTTGCTTTTGGTCTTTTATGGCCATGCCACTTCCCATGCACCTCCTGACATGGTCCCTTTCCCTCCCCACCCACTGTGCCACCTTTCTAAACCTTGTACGCTGGTGGCCCAACATGCCACACCAAGAGCTAAGTCCCCCAGCATTCTGGTATCCTTCACCTGTGTTGCTAAATCTTCAGTGTGACCAAATATCACAGCTTCCTCGGGCCAGCTCCAAGGCCAGTGCTTATCAAGATTCAGAGATCAGCAAGGTATAGGGCTGCTATCGTGAATTTCTTGGTAGAATGTGAGCTAACATGCTGTTTTACGGAAAATTTCTCGGGTTACTCTTGGCACAGTGTCAGCTGCTGCTGCCGGGGGGGGTGGGTGGGTGGGTCACATTTAACAGGTTTCTTTGCACAGCTGACGTGTATAATGTAACAGGAGAATCTCTTGTGCAGAAGCTGGTAGAGCCTACGAACCTTGCACAACCGCAGCCTACTCACTGGTGGGGCTGGGTGAGAAGCAGAAAAGACCTTGATGCTGGGCAAGAACTTTAAAGTGACAGGTACAACATTCCTGTGCTACCAATACTGGTCACAGATCCAAACCACAGTGCCATACCAGCCACTATGATGAAAATTAACTCTATCCCAGCCAAAACCAGTACAGAGAGTCAAGAGCTTCCTCACTGTGTCAGAAGACCACTGCTTAAAGTGCTGAGCATCCACATCCACATTAAGTCTGTCCCAGAAAAAGTAGAATTTTGGACAAGAAATTCCTACTACAATGATTCTTTACAAAAATCAACCCCTACACATACATGTGCCCACCCTGTCTCTCCCTCCTGTATACAGGAGCGAGTCAGTATTTGAAAGCATCATTGAGAACATGGAAGTGGATAATACTGGTGTTTAAGGTCTAGGAAAGTTACTATAAAATAACCCTACGATAACACCTCCCCTTCTATTCCCTAAGGGAAGTTGCTGTCTTGTTTAGCTGAAACGGTAAACTTATATTGAGCTTAAGGATCTTCATGTGTAAAAAAGGTGGATAAATGTAGCTGTGCCAGAATTTCCCCGGCTACAGCACCAGGTTATCTGTCAGCCCTGACTCCCTCCCCAGCACTCTCTCCATACATAGCTGAAAAAGCAGTATGGAAAGTTCCACTTCCCAAAACCAACAATTCATGTGTACAGCCTGTATTTTAAACAATTACAGTCAATGGTCTGGGGGGCGGGGCGGGGAGGGAGGAAGAATGGCATAGGAAAAACGCAGAGAATATAATCAGCCCAATCCAGAAAGAACGAGCTGCATCAGCTTAACTTCACAGAAGGCAAATCCTGTCAACTTCTTCTCTAACAACCTCGCAGACTTTCTGCATTTTTGCATCACCTGATACACAAGCAGCACAGGCTGACTGCGTTTCACATTGTCTTCTCTTTGCTAATGATGCTTTGCTCACTCCACTTAACCCCAGAATATGATGATCAGCTCCTCTCTGAGTGGCCCTGAGGAACGAAGGGAGATGTGGGGATTGCACTGATAGCGGAGAGGGAGTTGAAGAGACCAGAGGGCAGGCCTACATATTGGCACTGCAGGTCGCATAACCTATGGAGGGATGTCTGTTAAAGGCACCCATGGGGCCAAGTTGAGAGGGATGTGACCTTAGAACTGTATCATGAAGGGTGCTGCAACACAGTGCTGAGCATAAGCCATTATCCTTAATGCAATTCAACGGCTTGCAGCCTTGTAAAGACAGTGTTCTGGTTCAAAACAGAAGGAAAAAGACTGTAGGATGACTTTCTTCCAAGAAAAAGGCTCCTGTTGGAACATCTATTTTGCTGCATTGTGGAAGAGCAGAAATCACTGAAAAGCAGCTAATGGAGAAGACAGCTATTGGGTAAGACAATAACCTTTCCTAGTCTCATGGAGTCCAGTGTGGCCTCCCAAACCAGTAGACCTGAGTAAAAACCATTGACCACCACCCTCCAAGCACAGCCTGTGAGCCAGTGTCCTACCCATCTCATAGACCTGGCCTGCGCCTTGCCAGCTTGTCCAGAAGGCTGTGGGAAACAGTGTTGAATGCTTTGCTGACATCCAGGCAAACAACATCCACTGCTCTCCCCATGTCAGCAAAAAATGTTATTTTGTTGTAGAAGGTGGTCAGGTTAGTGTGACACGACTTACCTTTGGCAAATCCCTAGGCTTTTCCCAACCACCTCCTTCATTTGGATACAACAGAGCCTGGGTTAAGAGTGACATGTATTGGTAAATACAGACATGACTAGCAAACACTGAGTAGACCGGAAGATGACTCACTAGCAGATGGCTTGGACTGCCCTCTGATAACAGAAGGGTGACAAAGTGGTTTTGCACACCAAACTGTAAATGACAATCTCTTCTGTCATCTCAAAACAGACAGACTGTAACAAAATACCCCCCAACAAAACCAATTAAAAACCCCATCTTAGAATATAATAGTTCAGTTGGAAGGGACCTACCATGATCATCTAGTCCAACGGATGACGTGACCACTTGAAGGGCTGACCAAAAGTTGAAGCATGTTATTAAGGGTATTGTCCAAATGCCTCTTAAACACCTGCAGGCTTGGGGCATCGACCACCTACCTCTCCTAGGAGCCTGTTGCAGTGTCTGACCACTCTCTCGCTAAAGAAATGCTTCCTAATGTCCAGTCCAAACCTCCCCTGGCACAGCTTTGAGCCATTCCCATGCGTTCTAACACTGGATGCCAGGGAGAAGAGATCAGCACCTTCTGCGCCACATCCCCTCTTCAGGAAGCTGCAGAGAGCAACAGCACAATGAGGTTGCCCCATAGCCTTCTTTTCTCCAAACTAGACAAACCCAGACTCCTCAGCCACTCTTGGTCTTAGAGGTCTTTTCCAACCTTAATGATTCTATGATTCTATTCTATGCCTTCCAGCCCATCACCAGCTTTGTTGCCCTCCTCTGGACACATTCAAGGACCTTCATATGCTTCTTAAATGGTGGGGCCCAAAGCTGCACACAATACTCCAGGTGAGGACACACCAACGCTGAATACAGTGGGACAATCCCCACTCGTGGATGGCTGGTTCTGCTGTGTCTGATGCACCCCGGGATGCAGTTTGCCCTCTTGGCTGCCAGGGCACACTGCTGGCTCCTGCTGAGCCTGCTGCTGACCAGCACCTGTGGATCCCTTTCTGCAGGGCTGCTCTCCAGCCACTCCTCTCCCAATTTATACTTGTGCCTGGCGTTACTCTGTCCCAGGTCCAAAATCCGGCACTTGGACTTGTTAAATTTCATGCCATTGATGATTGCCCGATGCTCCAATCCATCTAGATCACTCTGCAAGGCCTCTTGTCCCTCTGGAGAGTGAACAGCACCTCCCAGTTTGGTATGGGAGCAAACTTGCTAATGGTGCATTCAACTCCTGCACCCTGATCACTGATAAAATATTGAACACCACTGGTGATTGGTCATCAGGCAGATATAGCCCCCTTTGAGCTCTGCCCTTCAGCCAGTTCTTCACCCAACGCACCGTGAACTCACTTGTCCCACAGTTGGACAACTTGGCCAGAAGGATGCTGTGAGGGACAGTATCAAACGCCCTACTAAAATCTTTACTAAAAAAATACTCAAACTGAGGAAACAGAGAGAGTGCCTGGGATTTGTGGAAGAGCAAGCAAGATCCCGAGACAAAAGGATTGTTCCATAATAATCAGTGACTCCTAAGAGATATAAGAGACATGTCCAAACATCCCTTATCCTCCCTATCCAGTGTCCCTATCCAGACCATATGGACACGCAGCACAGGTGACGCATGCTTGTGAGGGAGGATGCAGAACTGTTCAGAAAATGAACATGAGTAAAATCAGCCTACTTTAAAAATAGGATCACCCTCCTCTTCCATTAGCTCATGTGCTGAGTTCTGATACTTTCCTACACCACCATCTTCTTTCTCTCACCCTCCTGGTTGAGTAAGCCTATTTTTTTATGCACCTTTTGCAGTCAGGGGGCCTCCTGAATGCCAGACAGGCTGATTTAATCTTCCTACTCTTATTTTCCCGACTACTGTCAGATCTTCCAAGCTGCTTTTGGGTAACAGCTGCCTGAACCATTCTGTGGCCTCACGAACTTGAGCAGGGTGCTGGATGTGGGCACCAGTCCGCCTACCAGCACGGGAGCCTCAGAACCACCTCCACCAGAGCAAGGGGGCATGTTGGGAAAATAAGTTAGTACTGGTATGCACAGATATCTCTTTTGCCTTAATGCACTACATGCACAGTACAGAAAAAACTCTGGGCAATTTTAACATCACTGTCATTATCTCCACCCAGCCTAATCTGGTTTGCTGGTTGAGAGGGATAAAGATTTTACATATCTCTGTAAATCATTAGGATAATGGCTCTTGCCCTTTCTGAGAGCACCCTCTCTTCTCTGGCCAGTCCTTCCAGGACTGTAAACCTGTACCTGCGTGCTGTATATGGGACAACACTGATGCCTGTTGGGGACAGCCTACAGGTGGCATCACAAAAGAGGCCATAACCTGCTGCTGTTGTGGGCTTTTAGACAAGCATATTAGATCAAAACGAGTGAGGAAGAGCAACATTTTCACTCGGAGATGGCTGTATAGCACCACAGGTTCTTATCCTGTGCCTCTGGTGCCTCATTTGCGCACCCCAAGTGAGAAAATGCCTGCTATGGCTGGCGTCACTTCACTAATAAATCAGAGCAAACTAAGGGGAAAAGAAAGCTGGAATATCCACACACAATATCTGCATGCTTGGTTTCAGTGTTTCAGATTAAATAGAAACCCACACAGTCAAAACCAGTAACATGCTCTTATTCAGAAATAGTGGGCACCCCTGAAAGAGAAACCACATTCCTTTACTTGTTCCGTCACGCTAAGGAAATAAAACAAGGAGCATTCCACATGCTTGCTTGATCCATCAGTTTGCCTATGGCGAAAGTGCAGTTACTGAGCTAGAGATGCCACCCTCATGGATGGCATCTGCTCGCTTCTCAGTGCATGTTGCTCTCAGGAACTGGAGGGCAGCATCTTGTACGGATTGAGGATCCCTTTGGGGTCTAACATGGCTTTGAAACGCTGCATTAGAAAGACTGCCTCTTTGGGTTTGCTGTACTGAATGAACTGCTTTTTCTTGAAGCCCAGTCCGTGCTCTGCACTGATGCTGCCATTGTATCTTGCAGTCCACTCATACACAAATGGCTCAATGGCATCCAGCAGGGAACAGCTATAGCACTCCGTCGTGATGTTCAAGTGCAAATTTCCGTCTCCTGGAAGAAAATATTGCAGAGGTGGGTCTGTAAGAAAAACTCAGTAGCCCTGCAATGGTGACTCATTACTGTCTCTTCCATGTACTCAAACAACAGTGCCTTTGTTAGTCTCCAAACTGCAAAAAAGGACAAGTTACTGTCCTTCTACAAACACCAGGCCCCTCCATGTGCAAATAATTCAACTAGAATATTTGTTTTTCCATGCTGTCAGTACAATATTTGAGGAAGTGTCCTCAGTTAAGCTACTTGCAAATTCCTATTCGTGATTTTATAATCCAAACGACTGTGTTGCATTAATTATTGTCGCACTACCAAGAGAGCCAAAGACTTTCCTAATGGTATTTCGTAATGATTAGACTTCAGTACAGCCCTTCACCACCTCTACCTCCCTATTGTGTTTGTGCAATGTTCTAAATGCGCTTTGGCACTGTGTAAACAGAAACAAACCAAGCGGAACATTTTCTCCTTTTGCCACTTGCGTGTGTTATGGTATTTGATTAAGCATATAGTTGCTGGGTATTCAGAAGACAACACACAAAAAGATAAACTCAACCCACCCATTCTCACTCTGGAACTTCTTCCTGCAGCCCTTCAAAGCACACAGCCTAATCCTCAACACCAAGACCTACCAAAGCCAGCCTTTGTCATGCAGACTTGTCTTTCAAGTAGTCTCAAATCAAGCATGCCAATGAGTATGTTGGGGTTTTTTTGTCGCTAAGCTACCAATTTACCTCTATGTAAAATCAAATTAGTTTCAAAGCATTCTCACAAATGTACCGGCCTTCCTTTGCATTACTTTTCTCACTTGCTTTCGGAGGGTTAATGGCTCAGATATAATTGATTTCCAATATGACTACTCACTTTGGACACGAAAGTGTTTATCTACCAAATGTGTCTAAGTGCATTAATCAATTGATGGTCCAATTAGACAACCTACATACTTAAATAGAGAGTACAGAGCAAGAAGATACAAATGACCAGTTCAGTGGCTGGCTGTCTAACAACCTGCCATTAATATATGTAATACGCTTTGAAAGCAATGAAATTCAAACACAAAGATCCTTATGCATCCTCCTCTTCTGACAGCTCTCGGCTATTTAGTCTATGCCTCTTACCAATCTAAAAACGACCTTTAAAACTACTAGGAAGTTGCACAGCAAAACCTGGAGCACAAAAGAACAATCACCTCCTTTCCCAGCATCTATACTTACCCAAGTGGCCGTAGCCCACCACGTTTTTGGCACTACAGCCCAGCCGAGCCCTTGTGTCAGTCACGAGATCATACAGCTTTCCCACAGGGAGGGAGATGTCATATTTGTAGACATAGCCATCGTGAGTGAGGGCTTCTGTGATTCTCTCCCGCAGGCTCCACAGCATCTGATGAATCAAAGAGATCCAAATGAACCAAGTACCTCCTGGGTTCCATGCTTTGTGGCATGAAGAGAAAAAGAGCCTTGACTCTGTACATATAACATCAACTTCTGATTTCCCTTGACATCCTCTGCCTCTTGGAAGCTAGTAATAACGTGTTCTTGGCAGCATTGTGCAGTAAAGCGATACATCAACTCTTCAAGCTTGACGGTATCCCAGATAGAAAAAATAGGCATAGGCAGTCTCTCCAAAGCTGGTTTGGGTTTCCCAAGAAGTGGGGATGTGCCTCCTCCAGTTTAATACTGCAAGGGTCGGTTTGGGAACTGGGACAGGAAGAAACATGGGTCAGTGTAAAAGACTCATGTTCACTGGGCAGACACAAATCACTCTCCTCCTCTTGCTCCCCAGGACCACAGTCTCTGGCTCTAACACAGTGTCACGCTGGCCTAAAGAACTTCGCTCACTCCTGGCCTCACTGACAACTCAGCTGCTGGTTTTGATAGTTTTCAGGCAGTGTGGGTCCTACCCCACCAACAACTGAAAGAGGTAATTCATTATTCTGATCTTTTTAAGAGAGAAAACATCCACTGAAATCCCAAATACTGAAGCTTTCTGGGAAGAATCAGCAGTAGTAAGTATTCTCTCTTAGTGTCGTTACTCAATATGCCAAATAAGCTACCAGATCACTCAAGGACATCTATACCAAACATCAGTCAGAACATTTCCCTATTAAAAATACAAATCCAAGTAGAGCATCATGTCAAAGAGATTTGCACAAAAGCAAACAATGACTTGCCTTTATTTTCTTATCATCCGTTGCCACAGTTCCATCAGCAACCAAACCACAACTCATGGCCTGTTCTAGGAAACTGTTCAATTTTTCTTCATCATGGGTTGAGTTGGAGCCCGAAGTTTCAACTAAAACATAAAAAGGGCTGCCTGAAAGTGATGGAGAACAGAATAAGCAGATGCTCTGGGCTGAAAGCACAGGAGTTTAGTGCAGGTTCTGGAGCTTTTCCAAAACTTGGCATGTTTCGTGAAGTCGCTCTACTGCCCATATTCTCTAGTGACAGGCAGAAGGGCAGCTCAGGTGGCAATCTTTGGTCTGTAAGGCACTTCACATACATGCTCTATCTTTTACCTAGCCACTGCTTTTCAGAAAACTAGCAGTTTTGTGGGAACAAATAGAAATAAAATGTCATCTTTAAAGACTTCCACCAAATGTGTCTGGAATTGAACACTGGGTAAAAAAAATATGAGGGATGCCCACATGCTCATAGACAGAGCTAAAAACTAAAGCTAAAAATCCCCAAACAGTACAATGCCTCTTTCTACAGCACAAATGGCATGGGTACCTGTCACTGGGCTGGACAGCTTGAGATGTCTCTCAACCAGTTCCATGCACTTCTCATCCATGAACTCGTAAGCAGACAGGATCTCTCCCAGCATGGCTCTGCAGGTTGTAAATGTTTCCAGAACCTTAGCGAAACTCTGACACCCTTCAGACAGAAAACAGAGAGGAATCAGAAACAAAAAACAACCCCCCAAAACCTTGTAAAAAGTTTTAAAAAGTCTATCAGGCTTCAAGTCATCTTTACCATCTCTAGAAAATGTAAACTGCTACCCTGTGTGGGTTTAGATCAGCAGTTCCTGTAATGGTTAGAGCTGGGAAAGGTTTCAGAGCAGAACAGCAAGAGGATATAGCAATCAGTCTTTGCTGTGGCAAGGACCCTCTTGAACACTCTAAGACAGTTCATACTAAAATGTATGCCCCACTCTCAGTTCTCAGCACAGGCAAGAAGGCAACCCAAGAGAAATGTGAAGGCCACTGTAAGAGTCCAGGCAAATTCCAGGGTTCGCTGCGCATATTCCACAGGTCTGCAAGCACTTTGAGTCTACTCATCCTCTCCTAGGAGTCATCTCTCTGCTTTCAAGGCCACATCTGACAGAAGCAACCTGTTTGAGAAGCCCACACTGGCTTTGGAGGTTTTTGAGAAAAAAGGTGAAGGCTCCCCACAAACAACTCTCTTAAACAGCTCTGGTAAAACTCAGAAGCTGTTTTTAAGCAGCTGCGCATGGCCATGTACCATGATGACCCAGACCCTGACCTGCAGACTTGACTTCCCAGCCCTGCCTTGTCACTATGTCACTATGGACTCACCTGGTGACCGCTGGATTGTGGCTGCTTCTACCTACAGTCACCAGACCTGCCCTGCTTACCTCCCTCTTGTACTGTCCGACCAGGCCCTTGTCAGTGAGGGCACTGTCCTGCCTGCCTCTTCATCCTGCTAAGCTCCTGGCTCCCCTTCCTTTGCAGAGCAACAAGCCCTTGCAGGTATTTTAGACATTTACACCACAGATATAAAATATCTGCACAGGTATTTTAACATACAGCATCATAATATTTCTCAGAAACAAGCAGATGCTGGTAATCCAGCTCAGCAAGCTAATCAGTGCTTTCTTCTCTCCATTCCTATTCCCTTCCCAGCCTCTGAATTCAGGTGTACAATTATTAATATTAGCTCCTACCTAGGAATGCCAGATTCACAGCCTTAGGTTTCTGAGGACAGAGTATGGAGACAGCAGTGATAACTCCCAAGGTCCCCTCAGATCCGATGAAAAGCTGCTTCAAATCATAGCCAGTGTTATCTTTGCGCAGAGAAGCCAAGCAGTCCAGAGCTGAGCCATCAGCCAGCACCTGTGGGAATACAGAGACCTAGTCAAAGCACCTACATAGAAATCTGTGGTCAAAAGCTTCTCTACTACCAAGCTGATGAAAAGTTGCCACTAGCCTTGAGCAGTGGACACCAGCTGCAGCCCATTCCCACAATCTCGTCTCTGTTCCTCCATTCCCAGCTCTTCCTCCCCTCTATATCCTACCTGAGTCTTCCCCCAGACTTTTCTGCTTCTTATTTCACAGTGCTGTTTGCACATGTTCCAGCAGGACAAGTAATAACAGATGACTGAGTTTGCTCTGCTTTTTTTTACCAGCGGTGGAGAAGATCAGCCATTTTTTTGCAGCCCTAGCTCCCACTATTAAACAGAAACAAGGAACTCTATTTGAAACAGTGAACATAGTTAACCAGAATGAAATATGCCCTCTACCACGTGAGCCTTAAATCAAGGCTGAATGTCTCTAAGACATGTTCTTAAAGGCTGCTTTGATGCTAGAGGGACTAACCTGAGAGACAAAAGCTCTTCTTTCTGGGCCTACACAATAAAACCAAACCAGGCTTTTGCTACCTAATTTATTTCCTATTAGCTCTCTCCTCCCCCAGACTTTTTTTAGAACCTCTGACCCCAGCCTTTACACACAGAAGTACAGGCCTGTAGGGCAAAATCAGGCTGAGGAACGGGAAAGACTCTAGGAGAAAGCCAGCAGCCAAGCAAACCCAAAGCAGACAGCTCTATTAAAAGTTGAGTAAGCAGCCACTAGAAGAGTGCTGTAGGATGGATTTAGCAGTGTTCCACAGAGGAATAACCTCCTGCTGGCAACTTGGGATCACCAAATCCCTCCCACCTTCTTCTCCAGATTATAAAACCACCTGATATCAATTCTGTCAGAAAGGGCAGAGGCGGAAGCTGGAAACCGCTCAAAAGAGCCATACAAGGAAAAGTTAAATTCCTCCAGGCTTCCACACTCACCTGCATAATGGATAGCTAAGAGCCAGAACAGCAGGGAACAGGGTAAGAAGTAGAGGGTCAAACACAGAAGGGGACTGCCATGTACTCGCCTCGCCTTACCACTTCCAGTCCTAGCACCGTCCCTCGGAGAGAGCCGTATCTCAAGAGCCGTAAGCCTCCAGCGTTTGTGGCCACATTACCACCAATGTGACAGCTACCTTTCGCTCCCAAGTCGAGTGGCATGATAAACCCCTGCTCCTCCAAGTACTCGTTGAGTTTCTCTAAGATGCAGCCAGCTTGGCACACAAGGATTCCTGAAACATAAATGTCCTGCTACAAGCTGAGGCCCAAGAAAGTGCCTCCTAAGGACACAGGGTAAATACAAGCAGATAGCAACCACCTCTTCCTCCAAAATTTTCTGGGGTTCAATTTAAATGCACCAGAAGTCCATGCATGCTACAGGGCATTGTCCAACCCCTCCTCAAGCTGAGGGGAGCTTTGCCATTGCCTTAACATTTGGTCATCCACAATTCTGGACTGGGAAAACACAACAAGATTAAGTATATCTCTGCCTGTTTTTCTTCCCTCTCCCCGTCCGAAATCCTCAAACCAGCCTGGTTCCTAATGCTCCAAATCCAAACAACCTGTAAGTTTCCCCCATCCATCCCTTCCCTCTGTTAGTGTTATCACGTGCCTTCTTCAACACTGTCGTTCTGCTCCACCTGCTGGGATTCTTATCTAGGTATATAGAGGTAATAGGATGCCCATGTTTCTCTTATCTCTTTCTTCCTCTTACTGCCACCAGATGTATTTTTATGTCTGCTACTGTTATAACCTAAGCATTATATCAGCAGCAGGAGATTAGATGAAACAAACCTGTGACGCCGCTTACGATGCTGCTGGGCTAAACCTTGCTGATCCTGCACTTATCGTCTCCCAGGCAAATGGTTGGGTAAGGGCCTGGGCCTCATTTCTGTGCCTCATGTCTCTATGATATTTACCAGACACGTTGTCAAAACTGATGATCTGGTTCATGAGAACAGTGGAGAGAATGATCTCATCAAAGACGGGAACGCTGCCCCCGACAAGGCCCGTGTTGCCCCCCTGTGGGTTCACTGCCAGGTTCCTCTCATAGCAGTACCTGAAAGTAAGGAGGTTTCTGAAGTCTTACATATTTTAAGGCCATAATCCAGTCTATCAGAAGAATTTCACTTCCACATGAGCATCTACTGTTGTGCGAATGCTCAACGCTCCTTAAAATCAAGCAGCTTTTAGCCTTATCGTAGAATCATTAAGGTTGGAAAAGACCTCTAGGATCATCAAGTCCAACCACCAACTCAGCACCACCATGCCTCCTAAACCATGTCCCAAAGTGCCATGCTCCAGCACCTCAGTGTCCTTCTTGTACTGAGGGGCCCAAAACTGAACACAGTACTCGAGGTGTGGCCTCACCAGAGCCGAGTACAGGGGCACGATCACTTCCCTGCTCCTGCTGGCCACACTGTTCCTGATACAAGCCAGGATGCTGTTGGTCGCCTTGGCCACCTGGGCACACTGCTGGCTCATGTTCAGCCGGCTGTCAACCAGCATCCCCAGGTCCTTCTCTGCCAGGCAGTTTTCCAGACACTTTTCCCCAAGCCTGTAGTGCTGCATGGGGTTGTTGTGAGATCTTACAACAATCTGTTGAGATCTGTTTAATCTTAATAAAGATTAAATTGATACAAAGGGACAGTTTCACTGTAAAAGTGAGAAACACCACTCCCCACTAAACCCATGCAGCACTGAGCAAAGGAATGAACACTTGGCGATACCTCCATGCATATCTACAGATCTGCCACAAAACATCTGCCTGGAAACCACAGCTCATTCTGTTTATAATTAACCCATTGATGTATCAGTCTCTGTTAACAAGTTTACTTCCTCACTGGGCTCTGACAGGTGACCTCTGGCAGTGGTTTAAGACATTACTGCCCTCCTCCTCCCCTCAAGAAATTAACGCCCTGTAGGCGACAAAGCTTGTGCAACTATGCCTCAGCTGCTTCACCTTCCAGCCTGCCATTTCCCCGCAAACATCCTCTCCAAACTCACAGAAGTTCTTGCACAGCAGGTGGCACAAAGCTGCACTGCACCAGCAGTTACTTCAGAAGCCTTGACTTTACTTATCGGTTTTAACAGTGCTAGGAGCAGGTCCGTTCAGCTTTTAGCTCTTCAGCCAAACAGTGATCCTGCATACTGATGCCCAACTGGAGCTGTGCTCACACCAGCGAACCAGGGAAGAGTTCCTACTGATGTAGTGAACAAAACATCAGCTCCTCAAACGGCCTGATTCTGGCCTAACAGAATCACAGGTTGGAAGGGACCTCAGGGGTCATCTAGTCCAACCTTCTTTACCTTTTCAGATGGACCCTCCTGAATCCTTCAACACAACCGCTCCTCTTGAGCATGGCTACAGCATCTAATTTTGACAATTCAGTAGAGCAGTAAAGTCATCAATACTGAATCCACTTGTTAATCTCCCTGCCATTTGTCCTCCACATTAAGCACTCTCAAGACCCTTCTACCCAAAGCGATCAACATTGATTTGGGAAGTCTGCTGCTGCCAGGAGTCTGCTGACATCTGGCCAGGAAAGATGAATTTTATTTTGTAAAACAACTGAAAGTTTGGCCTTTGTTTCTGCCCAGTACTGACACAACACCATCACCCCAGAAAAGCTGAGGGCCAGGGAGAGCACTGGGCCTGGGAAATACAAGGCACAGGCTCAAGCCCCTTTCTGCCTTGAAAAATTTCAGCTCCCTGTGTGAAAACATTCCTAATTAGGAACCCGTAGGTTTTTCTAGATGAGCAACACTGCCTACCCACCAGCACATGCAGATCCCCAGGTTAGCAATAGCATGCACCGACTCCCACCTGGGAGCAACTGGAACAAAAGGGACATTGGGAAGCAGTGGGCAGCCCAAGGGCAGTGGGGATATAAAGAGCAAAAGGGAGAGCTGAAGTCACCAGAGCTGAACCCCAAGACACGCAGTCAAGAAGAAAACAGCTTCAGTAATTCCAGTGGTTCAGCAATTAGTGCCTGAACATCTAGAAGTTCCCCTTCACCTCTTGGGCTAAACCTGAGTTTCCTTATCACAAGGTCCAGCAGAAAAGATGCGCATTACCTGAGAGCTTGAGACACCTCTGCTGTTGTCTGCGGCTTCAACATCAGCTTGCTACAGCCTGCAATGAAAGCAAGGGACTCTCAAGGCAAGTTGTGGGTTCTACAGAGATCAGAAAGAAAAAGGTGGTAAAGCATGACATTTGAAATAACACTCGCTCCACTGTGAGGCAGAGTCATTTTAATCACTTTTAAAACAAACATTTTCAATAGTAGGCTCTCCCTTAAAGCAATGTAAAACCTTTGCCTGCATACATAGACTTGGTTGCCAGTGGGGGTAATGGGAGATGTTTTATGATCTCATTAAATCTTTGACAAAAGTAACAGAAAATTCACAACACTTGTTTTCTGAGGTTCAGCCAAAACTTTAGGAACTGTTAAATGAACCAATTTGTTTCAGGAAAAAATTAATAAGTAAACAGCACTTAGATTTTTTTTTTTTTTAATGAAAGCCTGAAAGATTACCAGAAATCAGGTAATCCTTGAAGGAATATTTTCTGTGAGGAAAAGTCATTTTGCCTGGTCTGTAAAGACATGGTCTGCTATAAACAGAGATGAGGTTTTCTTTGGCAGACTTTTCATTCCAGTAGCTTAACGGGAGAGGAGGCTTTACTAAAACTGAAAAATAAGCAAACTCACTTACCTCGCACTGATTTAAGCCAGTCCACATTAAATGGTTTCAGTTCTTCCGGATTTGTGATGACTCTACCTGGCATTATGCGCTCAAAGAAAGCCACATCGCTCTCGGACAGCTGGGAGAAGGGCAGGCGTTGCACTCTGTAACGCTCACTAGTCGGCATAACCTCCTGGAAGCTGGCCGAGGCTGCGTGCAGCGGCCTCCTCCCCCGAGGCCTCATGCCCCACGGCCTGGAAACCACCCCTGTGGGCGCACCTGGCTGTTTCCACTGCTGAGCCGTCCGCAGGCCCGAACCCACGCTCTTCTGCGCCAGGCTCCTCCCGCGGAAGCTTGTCAGCCATCTTGGCTGAGCCCAGTGACTCCAGGCGGAGCGGCGGGGCAGAGCCGAGGAGATCCCCATGGTCAGGCTGGAAAGCAAAGGCCTGGCTCATGTGGGAGCTCCCCTCCTCGCCGCCCCGGCTCTGGGGGTTGCTGCCCCTAGGGGTGCCCTCCCGGTTTGCGAGGAGCCGGGAACGGGCCCCTCTGTGTGTGACAACCCCGCGCCCGGCGACGCCCGGGGCTGGGCGTGTGTGTGGGGGACACCCATGGCATGGCGCCTGACAGCAGCTCTCTCTTCCGCCGCGACCACCCGCCCGCTCGCCCAACCCCAGGGCTCACGCACCCGTCGGGGACACGGACACACGCACAAAGCCGGCCCGCCCGCCGCCGCCGGGCCTGGCGGCTCAGGGCCCGTCCCGGCGCGAGCAGCAGTGGAGGACGGGCGGGAAGGGGAAGCCGCCGCCCCCGCCCCGCCCCGCCCCGCCGCCCGCCCGGGCTCACCCCGCGGGGGGAGGCGGTCCCCGCACCCCGTCACCTCCGCCACGGCGCGGCCTCCTGCAGGCCCTGGCCGCCACGGCACGGCCGCTCCCACCTCACCGCCACTCCCAACATGCTCTCGCACACTTGTTCCCAAAAATACTTTATTTATAACAATATATTCATTATCTATAACATGATCCAAAAATACAGATATACATTTTTACTTTACATTCTTTTTTTTTTATAAAAAGATATTCTCTTCCATTTACAAAGGGAACATAAGATCTAATTCCTTTAAAAAATAGAACGATCAGGTTAAAGTTGTTTCATCTCCAGTTTGGACGAGCTACAATAAAGCTGGACCCCACAGGGTAGTTGGGTGTTTCGACAGTCTTTAGTGGAACATTCCTTTACATATCACAGTCTTGGTCACCCTTCTCCAGAAAAGCATTTTTAACACCCTACATTCAAGATTCAGGAGAAAGACTTAAATCATTTAGTAAGCAAAAATGAAGGTTACCAGTATTTCTGTCTATAAGGAGTTTACAAAAAAAAAATATCTCTAAAGCCAGGTGTAAGTGGCCAAGAGATGCTCTGGAGCCTGTCAGAGCCCCTGTGCAGATATGTTCTGAGCAGGACAGTTTATTGCTGGTACCAGATGTCAGATGTTCTGACATGAGAGATGTTACATCGCAGAGGAGTATGTTGTAGCTCATATTGTTCAGAATTCCTAGCAAAGTATCCTTCCTTTTGAGGGCTGATGCTGCCTTCTAGAGCTTATTTTTCTTTTGCTTTGCTGTCCTACCTGACCATCTTTTCTGAGCTGAGGGTGGTCAGCTTTGCACTTACTCATCCATAGCTGCACATTTCTGTAAGGACCCATTTTCCAGCAAGACGTCCAGAGAGGTACAGTGGAATTGTGAGACTGTTTCAAATCAAATGCTTAATCTCTGGTGATACCACTACTAATAAAGCCTTAGGGGAAGAGGAAAAAAGAAAAAAAGAGAGAGAAGTTGTATACAATACCATTGGATGGAAGAAAATAAAACCTGAAATGGCATCAACACTAGTCTTCAGGATGCAGTGACACTCCTGCATTAATCCAGTGTAGTAGGTCAATGAGGTACAGGTCTCACTCACCGGTTTCTGAACAACAGGCTGGCTCATGAAGGCATCATGATTAAATTTGCTCTCAAAAAAAAAAAAAGAGGCACAGAAAAAGGGCTGGCTGTATATCTACATTCAGGTTTGTGTGACTGTGCTTTT